>NC_136509.1:47929790-48014790 GCF_053919585.1 Euprymna scolopes
ACTTCGGTTTTTTATGTGGAGAAAATCCACTATGGATTGGAACAAAACTAAAAATTGCCTCAGTCTAGAAGAATTTCTCCTTCACTAACACAGGACAAAAATTCTCTAAACGCATCATTTGTGAATTGGCTTTTATGTTAATTTGTGGACAATAAACACACTTCAGAGGGATACAGATAGTCACATGCAATCGTGCACATTCACTGCACAGGCCATGATCGTCCAGCTCGTTGCGTCAGTTCAACGTTGTTATTCGATTCAGATAATGACCGGAATGCAAGAATTCTCACTCCAAGAAAAACCATGGCTCCAGTTTAAAAACAGTTAACAAAGTTTATGTTCCTTTGGAGATATAATGGTACTCGTTTTCTTAAGTACTTAAATAATAAGACTTTTGTCTGTTCAAGTTTCTTAGTTTAGAGCCTAAGAGTTTACTTTTCCCCGAAAGGCATGCAAATCAAACTGAGTCAAACGCTCAACTCTGACTGCGTCTAACAACCCTTTTTTCCATAAGTCAGAATATATGTATTATGTTTCTGAATTTTTCAGATGAGGACTGGTTAATCGTATTATTTGGATCCATTGGATTACTATTCTCATCTTGTGGTCAAATGAGAACAGTAGTCTGATGAATCCAAACAATAAGGAATATATGAACTTTTCAACTAAATCTTAGATTGCAGTCTTTCTTAGATATCTCCTTATCTACCTTGAAGGACCATTTCAAAAGATCCACAAGAGATAATGGCTAGACAGTGTTCATTCAAAAGGGCTTATCTGGAGACCATCTAGGAACATTGCTTTTCAAAAGTAGGTCTATATCAGCTTGATTTCCCGCTCAATGAGACACATATTTTATTTCAAACAATTGATTGGTATTCGCATACACCGAAACCATGTACCTCGCTGATAGTTGTTGTTATAACATATTACCAACAATACAGTTTGTAGCCATAATAACTGCTCTTTTCTTTGATACGTTAATTACGAACGATGACGTTTGTGTTAACGGAATGAACGATTAGCAGAATAGAACAATCTGGCCCAATGCGTGTTTTAAAATAAACTGCACACACATACATGCACACACAAGCGATCCCTGGAAAACCAAGCTGTAATGAAATACATATAGCAGCCATAAAGGGAACAGTATCAATTCTTAAAAGAGCGCTCGGTTATAAATTCATAACGGAATCAAGTGTTAGCTCTAGGAAGGAGCCCCTTGATCTCTTAAAGTTTACTGAAGTAAAATACATGCACACACATACATGCACACACGTACATGCATACACACCACATACACATATACATGACATACATACACATATACATGCGTACACTTTGAAACTTCTTATCATTTTGTTTATGCTGGAAATGGGGCATCCTATCAAATGCTAGACATTCATCCGCTATTTCAGAGACTCCAACCGAGAGATCTTTCTAAGATTCGAGCATCCCCTTTAAATGCAATTGTTTGTATTTCTATTATACTTGGTTAACCGGGTATATTCGCCAGGCAATTTTTGAAATACTTTTTCATGAATCAGGTAGCTTCTAGAATTACAGAAATTATGAATATCTACCTAAGATTCCGACTTCTTTTTCACCTCGTATATACTCATTTGGCATTTCGTGTTCTCTATCACACATTAGAGACACTGACTTCAACTGTACCTTTTAAAAATTTTGTTATCACTTTGATCTAGCCTGAAATTGGGCATCCTACCGGATGCGAAACATTAATCTGTTATCTCATACATTCTAACCGAGATAACCTTGTAAGAGATGAAAGTCCTCCTAAGATTCCAATTTCTTTTTCATGTTGTATATACGACCTTGGTATTTCGTTATCTCCACCCTCACAGCTTTGTTTAAGCTAGTAGTATCACGTGGGACGCTGACTTCAACTGCCTGCGTGTGTGTGACTTTACGTGACTGCAAACGCATTGACCCAGATAAAAAAGCCTGATTAAAAATATGTATAAACTTTGACTTTGAATGCGTATTTGGTAAAATCTGACGAATAAAAACAAACAACATATTTCTTCCGGGAAACTCTTCTTTATTTTTTCTGTTCTCTTCTGAACTTTATCATTTGATCCTTGACCTCTTTAAAAATGCTGTGAAAAAAAAAAAAAAACAAAAACAAAAAACAAAAAGACAAAACAAACAAACAAAAAAATCTAACGTCGTTGCTTCAACATTTATGTTTTATTAGGATTCAATGCTTCCCATTCGATGCATGCGCGCAATGAATAACGTCAACAGATGTTGCAATTAAAATTTCTCGACCTTAGAACTTTAAGCAGTAGGTCACCAAGAGCGGCTCGGGTTACGTTATATTCCGAATTCCTCGCGATTAATAGTAAGAATGATGGAAAACAGAAAATATATTCTTGAGATGACCCCGTTTAAATTTGAACATTGCTTTTATTTTTCTTTTATACAAATGGCTCACCGCTTATCAAGGCCTAAAGGTCACTCGAGGATAAATCGTAATAAAATTGTCAATTGCATATAAGCCAACATGAGAGGGCTGAAAAATAAACAAAAAAAGAAAAACGAAACAAAGCAGACTTCACCATTCACGGACTGAACTGGCTTCCTCCAAAGGAATAAGTTTTATGGGGCTATCAAATTCACGAGCGATTTACCATTGTTTGTATATCGCCGTTAAGAAAATACATTGGTGATGATGCCGTTAAACTTTTGCAGTTCTTGCAGAGAGGTCCTTCTACATGAAGCGGCAAATATTTCCAAAAGGTACGAACCAGGCTCAACGTCGCTTAACTTCAATGATCCCACGAGCACCGATGTGTGAACGTAATGATATCGAGAGGATTGGCTACAATGGATGAAAAAGCATGATTTAATTATTTAATAAAACGGCTCATCAAGTATTTGTTTACATTAAACATGAATACGACTGTGTTGTTTTTAGCATGGAAGCATTACTGTGGTGTTCCGCAGAATGAAATTCTTTGGTAAGACGTGCCGTTCGTGTAAATTTCGTGTGGTTCCATGTAAACATGAGCAGAAAAAAGGAAAGTCCTTTTCAGTTATGATAGACTGGTACGTACTGTGAATAGTTTACAAACGGAATACAATAGATAGTAGATGAGTAAAGTCCAACAAAACCGATGACGTTGGATTAGTAGCAGCAGCAGCCATATACAAATGACCAAGCCAGCTGCGCGATGTGACAACGGAGAAGCAGGGATTAGAGACGTATAGGATTCGAGCCTTATTCGAGACACAATAGAGCGGAAATAGACGTGTTATACGCGTTGCCTGCGGGCGATAGGGAAGATGTGTCCTAAACATGGCCGGACAAAGACTGAATACCACGTGTTCGACACGGCACCATTTTTGTTAAGCACATTAGAGTACGAGAAGATTTTTGAACAAAAGAAAAAGGCGTTATTCTGGAAGTACCTGTAAATAAATGTATGTCGTTTCAATTAAAAAAGTAATTATTTCCTTGTTTTTGTTTCCTTGCGACTGTCTGCATACAACGTGTGGGTCCCGAGTGTTTACATCTACGTTAAAACTCACTTAATATGAAAATAACAATATAGGATAGAAAAGATAAGCAACATCACTTCTTCTGATAAAGAAAGAGAGAGAGAGAGAAAGAGAGAGAGAGAAAGAGAGAGAGAGCAGGGATGAGAAAAGAACACTCTTTACAAAGTAGCAAAGTCAATTTTGTACTCTATCACGAAAAAAAAAATGATCTATATGACATCACTCAAGATGTGGCAGTTTTACTCCATCTTACGACGTACCCGACTCTTATGTAAGTAGATGATTGCGTTAGAAGTCACGTACATTCTACTGTTTAATACTTAGGAGTGTCAGAGAGTCGATAAATGTTATTTTAACCTTAAGCATGATAGTTTCAAACTTGAAAAAACATACTGATAAAACGCTGTTTAATCTTAAACGTGACAGTCACTTGAAAAGCTGTTATGAACCTAGACGTTACATACCAACAAAAAATTAAGTAACCTTAAACGTGACAAACAATCGAAAATACTTTTTAAAATTAAGCGTGACAAACCAACCGATAAAATGCTGTTTTAATTTAAGAGTTACAGGCAGTCTAAATTGCTATTTGTAACGGAAGCATGGCAAACAATAGAAAATGCTATTTCAAATTATGTATAATTTTCATAATATTAATGTCTGGGAACCAACACCTTGTAGCCTCAGTCGCAATGAATGTCAACTCGCTTTTTTGTTGTACAACAACATTTATTTCCTCATTCTCTCCTTACTGCTGTGACGTCTCTCGCGTGACTGACTTCTCAAACATTCTCTCGAACGTTACCTACGCCTCTAACTAGGTCTCGAACTTGATCGTCTCTCTAACGTGCCCTTTCTCCTTTTTATAATCTTTTTCTTTACCAGTGACGTCAATTCGCATGCATTTGCATATGTGCGGTCGGGTACTGATACAATAACGGACAATAAAAAAATTCTATTTACAACTTGAAAATGTCTATTTTAGAAGAAATTGCTATTTTAAACAAACAGTCGGACGTACTATTTTAAAATTTAACCTATTTAATGATATTTCAAACTTAAGCAAAGCAGACAGTAAAAAATTATATTTTAAAATAAATCGTTAAGTCAATAAAAACGCTAATTTATACAGAGTGGAATGATAAATTTGTCACCCTAAAGAAAACAGTACTACAGCTTTATTTTAAAACTTTTATTGAAAAAAATAAATCGACGTAACTGTAACGTATGGCTGACATCTATTCAATGTAGCCATCTTCAGCCTCAATCACTACCTCGATACGGGTCCGGAATTGGGAGCATGTTTTTTTTACACAAGGGTCGGCAGGAGCTTGGCGAATATACAGCGAATGGCGGCCATCAGGTTATCTTTGGTGTTGTAGGATATTCTCATGTTGGTTATATTCTCGACGTATGGCCAAACGAAGTCTAGCGGGTTGAGGTTGGGGTGGAGGGCGGTCCAGTAAGAGAAAGATAGAAGTCGTAACACTCCTTCTGAAGCCAAGCGTGGGTTTCTTTGGACTTGTGGGCCGACGCCGAGTCTTGCTACCACAACCAGTATCTGTCAGCGGCCACCTAATTGCACCAGGGGATCATCACGCTCTGCAGGACATCCATGTACACTTTGGTGTTGACTTTAAAGCCGATTTCGAAGATGTGAGGTGGCATGATGTGGCCGTCACTTGAAACAACACCAAAGAAAATAACCGTGGGTTACCCGATGCGTTGAGCTGTGCCCTCAAGTGTTGGACCGTCTGGACTTGCATTTTGAGGATGCTTGCAATGGTTGTGTTGTCATAACTGGGATTGGTAAAGAACATGAGTTGTACAGCGGCGCATCTCTGATCTAACTCATTGAACATTATGTCACTTTCAGACATGATAGGAGGCTCCTATCGCTCTTGAGATTTGTACACAACTGGCCAACTAGTAGATGGTCCGCAAAAAAAAAGGAAAAAAGCATCGGTTTTCATCAAACGGAAATGGAATCATGTCGTTTTTACTATGGCGACAATTTTATTGTTCCACCCTGTGATTATGCATGCTAGACAATAGAAATGTTATTAGAACGCATTCTTAAAAAAACAACAACAAAAAACATCGATTTATGCTACGAAAGCAAACCATTCGAGGTTTTAACGACCATATGATCATCATTCAACTGCGTGATTTCATCAAATGCGATTAGTGATTGCGAAACATTTGCTTTACTATTAATCGCATCTCATAGATGTAATTTCAAAAGGTATCCTTTGTCTTTCAAGATAAAAAAAAAACAGGTCAGTCAATGTTGCGGAATTTATGCCTCAAATCCTATTTCTATATCGTTGAAGAGTTTTTCTACTGTTATCAGCAGGGGACAGGCGTGATGACAAGTAAACAAACTGTTTCGTTCTTATCTTTCCCCACTTACGTTGTTGGCCTTAATTTCTTTATCAATTTGGATTGGCATGTCACAGGGCAGAGTGACTTCATCGTATTATGTTACAGTTAATTGGTCTTATTTTTAATAGCAGTTTTCTTTCCACGCTTTACTATTTTTAATCGCAGTTACTATTTACAGCTTACCAAATGGAAGTATATAATTCTTTTGTTATGCATTACCATGTGATACGAGTAGCAGTATTAGGATATGAGACTATTCGAGTGTTAACTCCACCGACCCTCGATATAATCAAAACAATGAGTCGTTTTAAATAATAGTTTTCGTTTCATATTATACCATTCACAGCAAATGAGATTATCTTATTTACCTCCTCTCCAAGGTCAGGTGTGGTTTTAAAAAGTCAATGCACTAGAATTAGCACACTTTGCCCCCCCCCAAATGCTCTAGGGGCTCTGTCAAATTCTCTGATAGGACCGCCTCAGGCGATTAGCAATAATCTAACACTTTCTTAAAAAGACGGTAAAGTCTGGGAGGGTTGACCTCCTTAGACATAACGATATCTTACTTTAGTTCGACAGCCATAAAAAATAACAACCGTCCACCCTCTGTTGGATTGATCATCGAGTAGGTATCATTAACTGGTAATAAGCATCAAAAGTATGTTATTCCTTTGTTGTGCATTATCCGGTGATCTGAGTAGCAATATTAGGACTTATGATTGTGTGAGGATTAACAGCTCCGACTATCTCTGATATTAGTAATTGTTATGGCTCTGAATTAGCCACAATAAAAACAGAACAACGGTGTAAGACAAGACGTGTATTAATAAAAGACAAACAAAGGGATACAGAATTAAAAGAGTGTGTGCGTTCCATCGGGCACGCGAGGTTAACTCCGGAACAAGAGTCCTACCTGGAATTTTTAAGAATTCCGTTATATATGGACGGTGGTTGAGTCCATTAAGAGAGTGGTTCCCTCACAGAAGTAATGAAATCTATTAATCGATCATTTTTGTAATGGTTTTATGTCGATGTCCGAATGGAAGTATGCTATTACCTTTATGCATTATCTCGTCATTTCAAGAGCATTAACAGGACTTTGTAGAGACTGTTCTGGTGCTACACTTGGGCTTTTCTGCCCTCAATAGAACAAGTAGAACAAGTCCTTCTAAACTAAAGAGTCTCGCCTCATGGGGAGCTTGGCCTTCCCTAAATTGAAACCTGACCGTGTGTCTAACTCCGTCTGCGTGGGAAGGTAAATAAGAACTCCTCCGATTCTTTTTATGCCGTATCATTATTAATAAGTAATAAAAAACTTGTGACCGGATTAGATTTGATGAAATCGATAGAAACAATTGTTCTTAATAACACTGACTAATGTTTGCTTTATATGGTTGAAGAAACAGATTTTTTTACGTAGCTTGTAGTAAAACAACCGCTTATCAAAAACAAAAACAGAACAAAAAACAAAACAAAAACAAACAAAAAACAAACAAATAAAAATAATAAAAAAAACATACAAACAAAAAACACGAAGAAACTGATATCACTTCATATAAAAGATATAATTTACTCATTAGTCGAGTCGTACCAGTGATGTTCCACTCGGAAAATAGATGATGATACCCAGAGACTAAGTTATAAATCTTTCAGATTCCTAGAACTCTACACATCTTTTGGACATCATTGTAACTCATTTGGATTATTCAAGCTTCTGTTCTTACCTTAGATGTTATTCTTTCAACGTTTGTATGGACAAGATGATACCAATATAAATGTCAATTTTTATGGTCTTTTGTTTCGATTTTGTCAGCGGCATGTACAATATACTATTACGTTTAACATGTTTACGCATTCGATGTTACGCAAAAAAGTTTGATTGAATCATTTGCATTATAAGGGCTCTTTGAGCCAGACTCAGAATTTGGTGACTGGATAACTGAGAATACAGGAGATTGTTAAGGATACGAGGGGATGCGATTCTTGCGTAAAACATCATCAATAAAAATATAAAAACTTTCGATGATGGTTTCAACTAAATGCCATTTCTGTCGGATAGATTCATATAGGTAGTCGTTGATGGACAGAAATCAGAAGCTCACAGTGTTAATGCTGGAGCCCGTCAGAGGTCTATCCTGGGTCCACCTCTCTTCCTGATCTACACAAATGATCTTCCAAATTAACATCCTAAGATCATTCGTTGACATTTATGCGGACGACACTAGCATCTATAGTAACACCCCACAGGTTGTAAATGTCAAAGTTCTTTCTGACTTTCTCTACTCTGATCTTGAGCATTTCATACAATGGGGAGCGGTGGCTGGTTACTTTTAATGCATCTAAAATCAAGCTCATATCTTTACATCATCACCGCTCTGACCCTCATCTGGCATCAATTGAAATGAATGGCTCTCGTATTAGGGAGGCTGCATATTTTGACAAGCTTCTGTACTTGACCTTTACTTCTGATCTGAAATGGAACTCATTCATCAAATCTTGCCAAGGCCGCTGGAAAAATGGGTGAATCCTTCTACCGCTTCAGTAAATATCTCACTCCTGATGCAATTTCTCTACCTATATAAAATCCAGGTACGGCCAAGGATGGAGTACTGTTGCCACATCTGGGCAGGAGCTGCTAGAAGCAGCTTATTCTGTCTAGACAGAGTTCAAAATAGATTTCGTAGCTTAGTGGTGGATGCCCTTTTCTCTTCTCTGTAACCTCTTTTCCACAGAAGAGATGTTGCGCGCCTGTTTCTGCTTTATCGTTATTTTCATGGCAAGTGCTCGTCTGAGCTTTAATCTATGCCCCCCTCGTCAAACTTTCACGAAAAACACTCGTCTAGCCAAAACCACTAATAATAGTTTCCAGCACTCTTTATCTGTGCCTAAACCTAATCGTAGATTCTATGAACAAAGCTTCTTTCTTAGAACTGCACGCCTGTGGAACTCTCTTCCGTTTACAATTTGATGGTCTTCAAGTCCAACGTAAACAAGCTCTTTATGAATCATCACCCTTAGTAATCCAATTTACAAAATTTCCACTACTTATGTACACACATAAACCCTTATCCTCGATTGGCCTCCGGGCCTTAGTGGTGACCCTTTGTAAAAAAAAAAAAAATGCCAGTTCATAGTGTCCACAGAACAAAGCAAAAAACAAAAACAAAACAAAAAACATTGCGCTTTCATCTCAATAGTAGAACGGCAACGTTTCTGCTCTGTGGAAATAGTGACGGTATGTATTATATCCAGGTTTGATGTTGCGTTAGACAAACATTGAGATGGTATATAGACGTTTATATCTAATTTGACAATAAATTCGGTTTGATTTGAACGGTTTCTATTAAATTGAAACGCGTACTCTTAAAATCGTTGACATCAAAGTGATTATAAGACTTATGGTGTCACTTTGATGCCCTTTTTTTTACAAGGGGTCACTACTTATCAAGGCCCGAGAGCTTCTCAAGGGTAAGGGTTTATGAATGTAAGGTGATAGTTTAGCAATGCTTAATGGTGTAGATTGGGCAGAATTTGTATTATTTAATGGGACAGCTCAACAAGAACTTGTTTACATTGTGTATTAAGGCTACTATGTTGTAATCGGCCGGGAAGCAGGCCAGTGGAACACTGTTCCACAGATGGAAAGTTCTAGAAAAAAAGCTTTATGGAATCTGCGTTTAGATTTAGGCACAAATTGAGAGTGGAGGAAATTGATGATAGTAGTTGTAGCTAGTCGAGTGTTTTTTGTGAAAGTTTGGTAAGGAGGGACTATAAATTGGAGCTCAGATGAGAACCTGCCATAAAAATAACGATAGAGCAGAGACAGGCTCGCAACGTCTCTTCTTCGGAAAAGACGTTGCAGGGAAGAGAAAAGGGCATCACCTACTATGCTTCAAAGCCGATTTTGAACTCTATCAAGACAAGATAGGGGGCACCGAGCAGTTCCTGCCCAGATGTGGCAACAGTACACCATCCTTGCCAGCAACAATACCGGCGAATGCTTAACTACCACTACAGGACTTCAAACGATAAAAATACACGAGTCTTGAACAGATTTGTATTCCAACCGATGACAGCCGAGAGCTACTGACTTCCAAAACCATATTGCTATATTAATGACGTTCCACACCGGGATCATCGGATAGCTGTACGGGCACTTCTCGATCGCCTATATCATTGAAACTACTCTCAGCCTGCTAAGTCAGCAGGGCATCCGCTAAAAAGTTCCTAATATTCTAGACAGAGGCTTTTAACATTTAGTAGTGTAAAACTATTTTCATGAACATTAAAATTTAAACCTAATATTCATATTTTCTCAATTGTTATACTGTGTGTTTATTACATAATCGGTTATCTATCACTTCAATCTAACGTTTTCTCATATAAATATTTGATTGCACTTTTAACAACTATTTGACGATTAAACTTTCTTTAGTTCTGAAAAATTCTGGTTTATTTGACATGATTTTGAATCGTAGGCAAAAATTGTATTTCTGCTGGATAAAAATCACACATCACTCTATAATTCATGGGTCTAACGAATAAAAACCAACCTTTGATGCTATTTAATCTTTTTTTTTCATTTTCTTTCTTTGACGATTGTAATGCTGGGTATAGGACAGCCAAACCATCTGCCAACATTGCCCTGCTTTTTATTGAAACCAACCGAGAGCTCTTTTTAGTTGAAACCAACCGAGAGCTCTTTTTAGTATCCTCGCCGTTCACTTAAGTGCAATTGTCTGTATTTCTTTTGCACTTGGTTCACCAGGAATATTAGTTAGATAGGACTTTAGGTTCTTCTTCATAAGCCCTGTGGCACCTATAATAACTGGTATGATTGATATCTCCCTAAGATCAGAATAAATATTCACATGACTATTTAACAATGTGATGCCTTTTTTGTAAAACAATTTAACTTCGTTTTGTTTTTAAATAACGCTCTCATCCCCATATATTTTCTCCATTAATTCTATGATATCTGTAAACAGCCACTAGTACTTGATTGGACTATTTGGAGAATAGGGTTGGTGTAGAACAGATTATGGAAGTCCCTCTAGACAAGAAATACTTAGTATTAGGAATTAACTTGAACGAAAGCTGTTTATTGTAAAGACAGGAGATGTCTATTGGCTTTGATAGGACAATTTCAGCTCTTGCTTTTGGTTTATTGAAATATATCTGATGTTTTATAAATTATGCAATCTATATAAATTACATAATTTATGAAAGCAGATATATGCCAGTAAATGAATTGTGTATAATTTATGTAATATGACTCTATGATTTTTGGTAATTTTTTAAATAAATGACAAATTGGGCAGGAGTGGCGTATTATACTATTAACATCCCCAAAGTGTTAAGAAGTAAAAAACAAAAAGAAAAACGTGGAAACACTATAACAAAAAGACGAAATAGGTTGACCAGCAGAACAAAAGGCTACACCTATGAGGAAAACAATCAGCAAAATGAGTTACACAAGCCTGAATTTCTTGAAAAAAAGTTACTGAATGACAATGAGGTATCAGAACAGCGAATTGTGGACGAAGTTTGAGGCGATAAAAAGTTGGACAAGAAAAAGGTAAATTTAACATAATGTACAAGTTCTCAGAGATGGTTCTGCTCTCGATGAGAAATGGACTTCTTGATCTTTTTGTTTTTTCCTCAAATCCGCCTTGGAGTTCATATATTAGATCCATTGCTCCTTTTGATTCTCGTAAAATCGGTTCTTTCTATCACTTTAAACACTTTCTCACACTTAAAACTATTTTATATTCTTTACGAATCTTCTTTTCAAACCATGTATGGAGTACTGTTGTCATATTTGGGTTCGTGAATCTCTGTCCTATTTGAGAATGGTCCTGGATATGACCTTAGACTATATTCAGTGGTGAGGCCTTAACTTGCGGGCTTTGGGGAGTGTGGAGCCGCCCTTTAATAACCATTGCTCCCAGGTTCACTCTGACCTGGAGTGGTAGTACCTGTTAGGGTCCCAACTATGGGTTAAATAGAAACCGATTTGAAAACAACAAATATATTCTATTAAAAAAAATTCTTCAAAATCTTTGGATTCGGCATTAAATAACCCGAAAAGGGTTGATATGCCGTAAAACAAACACAACCAACAAACTTATTTGAGAAATGTATCCGTGATTTGATTAGACTGAACCGTTTTTCTCCTCGGCAGCCTCTCTCTCAAAGACTAGTTTCAGTTTTTTATATAAACATTATTATGTCATGTTTTCTTCAGAATCGTCTGCTTTATTAACCACTTCTTTTGTTTAGCTCATCTGATTCGTGATGTGTTTTTAGGAAAAGGGAAGAAAACAAAATGGCAGAATGCATATTTACATAAGAGGTGATCTAAAAATCCTCATTAGAAGGTGAAAAAATTCCTTCTGAGTTTTTTTTTGGGGGGGGATAAAATGGCGGAATGCCTGGTAAAGTGAGAAGTGACTTGCAATCCTCTTGACGTGTTAAAAGTCCTTCTGGACTGGGAGATGAGTCACAATTAATCCTGTGTTTTTTTTTTACTTGATAGAGGTGTAACATAGTCGTTAATATGTAGGGACCCAACACATTGTAGAATCCGTCGCAAGGAACATAAGAAAAAAGAAGAAAAGGAATTCAACTTACTATTTTAGGTTTTAACAAAATACCTTTATTCTCCCCTTCTCTGGACACGCGTGACTTCTCGTCTTGGGTGTGACGTCATCCACGTATCTCTGACGTGATCATCGGTCTGCGCATACGTACATCCTTTTTTATAATCTTTTTCGTTTGTCCTTGCAATGGCGTCATCTCACACGACTCGGTCATTTGCATACAACTACCATACGGACGTCTGTTACAGAGGGGCGAGATTGAGTTTCTCTTTCTCGTACGAGTCTGTCCCAAAAAATGCGTTGCTGTATGTTTTTTAAAGATTTTTTGGTCGGCGAGAGGGTTTAATTTTCCCCTGGGATTTCTTGTTTTTGTTTTATTTTATTGTTCAACGACATCCTTAAAAGTGTTAGCAAGTAAAAAAAAAAAAAAAACGAGAAAAATTATAACAAAAAAGATTAAATAAGTTGATCAACAGAATCAAAGTACAGAAAGTAAGGTTAGTAGAAAAACTATGGGGAAGTTTGTACAGTAAGGCACACAAAAGCGTTCAAAATAGGATTGTTAATCAAGGTGTGGCGGTTACTAGGATAAAGGATCAAACATAGAAGTCGATATATTTAGAGTTAGTTTACGAAGTTGAAAAGGGGTGTGTTTTGCGACAATATACAACAGTTGACAGCAGTTTACGGCAGGTTCCGATTTGTATAAGATTAGGATAGCATTATGAGGCTTAGATAAAGAGATGAATTGAGCAACCGACTGAAGAACATTGCCTTGACAGGAAAACTAAGATGTGGACGTTAGCGTTGAGAGAATCGTTTTTCGTGATGGTTTCACACACGCATCCAGAGTCAACTGATATCTACAGAATCTCTACAGTTTGTATTTTCTGTGTTTTTGGTAGTTTTGTTTATATATATATATATATATATATATATATATATATATATATATATGTTATATATATATATATATATATATATATGTTATATATATATATATATATATATATATATATATATATATATATATATATATATCGCGCGAGAAAGAGCACATGATTTCACAGAGCTTTCAATTCAAGTAGCTAATTTCGGAGAACTTGAAGTTTGTGGAAGTTTACCGTGTTTTCCTTGGGGTTTTCAAGACCAACGTTAATAGGCATCTCTTGTCTTTGCGGTAATCGCCTGAAATTTGAGGAATATTTATTAATTGCTATCTAATACCTATTGTTAAAATTTTTACAAAATCCGAAGTATTTGAGTTTTTCCGTAGAACTTTACTCAATAGTTGCTTTCTTTATATCAATTAAATAAAAATATATGTAGCCCACATTATACACCCTTACACTAAACAGCTATGTCGAAAAATTTATAATGCTCGGCTAATTCGTTTAGGAATAAATCCTGTATATACAAATATCTAAACACACACATACACATACTCAACTTTATGTAAATAGAAACATTGTGAAGAAAAGAGTGTGCGTTTCTTATCAACGCATGCTTAGTAGTAATTGGTTTCCTGATAATGTTGTATTTTGCTAATTGCTGAAAACTAAACAGGTCACAGGAGATTGAAGAGCAATAAAAGTAATTTAGTTTGCTCTGATTAAGCAAATTCCTTGCTTGGTAAATGATAGACTTAAATAGTGAGCAGGCAATTAGCTCGGGAAACACGAGAGATTGTAAGAGTCTGAAAGACATTTAATAAGGATTGATGAACTGTGGACCACAATACTGTGAGACTACTTCCTAGATGACTATTGCATGGCCGTTTTCAAGTCTAATGCAAATAAGTTCTTGCTGAGCCGAACTCTTATATAATGAAACCCTAACCAAGTTCCGCCATTACTGATCATCATGGTGTTGTCTACCTAACACTGATTAACCCTTATCCTAGTGCGGCTCTCGAGCCTTAATAAGCGGTAACCCTCAAGTAAAAAAATCAACAAACAAAAAAAATAAAAACCCAGATCTGATCGTAAACTAAAAGGGAACTGGTGACCCTAACGATCATACACCCGTTAATCATACATGTCCGTGTGAATTTGATCGCCATATCTACTAGTGATGGGACGATTCCAATATTTTCCCCGATTCCGATACAATTTCCGATTCTGTTCTAAATTCCCAATTCCGATACTAATACCTATTCCGATTGTTTTAAAATCTCGCTAAATTAGCCATTATTTATTTTATTTTCGGATTACCGTAATATATGCATATATTTTCGCAAACGTAAAAATACATTGTGGGGACGGCATAGTATATTTATACCAGTTACGCTGGTAAGTTTTATCCAGGCTTTACTTCTCCATACTGTATGAAGTATTCCACAAGTGTTTTTTGCCATAAAAACATTGATGATAAAAAACGATTTATATTTGCAATGGGAGTTACTGTTATGAAATAGCATCAGAGGCATTCAGCAAATTTGGAAAAATCGTGAGTTCAAATTTCATTAACATTTTCGACATTGACGGCAATTTTCAATATCAAAATCAAAATTCAAGAAAATAATCACATAAGATGCGAGTCTGTACAATGAATAGAGCATAAGTTATCCAAAATATGGTTGACTTTCATCTATTCCGTCACCCTCAGTTTTTACTTAGATATTATAACATTAAATCAGTTCTAAGTTAAACAATGAATACTGAGCTGTGATACAGCGGAACAGTACTGTATGTGGATGACTATATATATATATATGTGTATACACACACACACACACACACACACACACACACACACACACACACACATATATATATATATATATATATATATATATATATATATATATATATACTAGCAGGCCGCTCGGCGTTGCCCCGTCATAAAACACGCTTAAATATAATAATTTAATTCATACAGATCACGTATTTATTATTATAGAGGCGATTCTCTATCGATTATGATATTGAACCTAGCATATAGTAATGAGATAAAAACGAAAAAGAAAAATATATATCTCGGATGCCATCAGTTAGAATCGAAATCAAAACATACAACTCTCCACCTTCATTTCTTAGCCTCTGAGACACGCCCCCCACATACATAATAATAATAATAATAATAATAATAATAATAATAATAATAATAATAATAATAATAATATATATATATATATGTATAGATATTTATATATATATATATAATTATTTTTTTACTATAATAATTATATATATATATATATATATATATACCGCGCGCGTTCTCGTGTGTGTGTGTGTGTGTGTGTGTGTGAGACAGTTAAACTTTTGAGCTAAGATTCAAGTTAACCGAGATTTGGAATCTACACCTAGCATTCGATGTCCTCATATATGTCAGAAATTCTTGCATCTTTTTGAAAAGTCCTTATTCCAAATTAAATTGCGAGTAAGTGACGTTAGAAACAAAGTTCCAATATTTTAAACGTTTCAGTTTAATAGCTGACCAAATAACGTACTGAATCTTCTCAGTGCATATTTGACATTTAATTTCAAACCTCCTATAAATTTGTTTTTTGTGCATTTATATTAATATTAATTTATTTATTTAAAAAGAAAATAAAATTTTGTTATATATGGGTTGTGGAATTGCATTCATCTACAAAAGATCTTGCTAATTTACATATTCTTTTAAACATTCATTTTAATTAATTCTTATTAGATTTTTCTGTTTTCTTATGGGATGATCATCTTTAGTTAACTATTATATGTAACTATATTCATGCAAATATTCTACATGGTTTATACTTGCGTAATATTTGAAAAAGGTTATAGTAAACACAAACCCCTTTCTATATATATATATTTAAGTATGCGTATATATATTTGTTTAAAAAATTTGCCTACCAAACTCTTCTGTAAGTTTTTGGTCTACAGAGATGAAACTTAATATATAGGGTATTCGAACCCAGGCGAAACTTTATATTTGGGTTTTAAAATCGGTGCAAAAAATGTGACAATTAAAAAAAAAAAGGAACTTTCTCGATGAAAGTCGAATACGCATGCGTAACGTAAAGTCTATTGGTTTATGTTTTAATTTTTACCCTTGCAGTAAACATGTCCGCATAGCTCAGGCATTAACGTCAAAGGATTAAGTAAATCGTAAGCTAAACGTTTAGGTTTCGATTCTCAGCGGTGGCGCACGAGCCATTTTTAAAACTTTTTAAAGCATTACTATATATGTGGTCCAATATAATTATAATCAATACGAAATATGCATTAATCAAATTGTCACATTTAAGCGTATTTTACGACATAGCGGACTGCTAGTTTAATTATAATATTCTTTATGTTCACTTATCTATTTGCGATAATTGATCTATACGGAGAAGGAAAACAGATTTGTCATTTTGTATCCCTACACTAACTCATACTAAGTTTACGTGGGTTAAAATGACCCAATATGTCCGTTTGGTCGTTGGCGGAGTAGATAAAGCGTCCACTTTCTTATATTATGCTATCTTCCAGGATTCTAATCTCATACTAGAGAGCTGAATTTTGCTATAGCGTTCCAGTTATTTCCTAACCTACATCGATCACTAGTAATGCTAATGTACTATTATAATACACGAAAAACTAGTTAATTAAGTTAGTGGTTTATTTTGAAATAATGCCTTTTACTTGATTAAAAAAGCCAACTATTTTCATTTGCCTGACGTATAGACGAGAAAGGTTTAAGAAACCCAGTGTTGAAGGGTACTTCCACTAGTCTGTTTTTAATTATTTTAATAATGTTAAAGTAAATGAAAGCAGTAAAATAACACTTCAAATAATTAAAAATGTAATCTGATCTCGAAAAATGGGTTTATAAGAATGTACCACTCTGCTCTCATTAATATAACTATTACAAACGACAACAAAGTTAATGAAGTTAGTGTTTGCTTTTAATTTCATCGATTACAAGCTATATAAGAAATATTAATCTAATTTAGAATGGAACTTTGGCATTTTATTCATTCTTATTTTATTGTAAACTTTTCTTTATTTCACCAAAGTAAATAATGAAATGATTATTATAAATAATACCTAACATGCAAATTAACAGTCAACTTTGAATAAATAACTTTATTCTATTTACTGCGGAGATATTATTTGCGACACAGCTCTCATGTAGAATTCCTGGTCCGCGCGATTTCAGAAGATTTGAAACACTTGCCATTTGACAAAGATGACTTTCCTCGAAACTTATGAAATACTATCATACACAGTAGATCACTGGGTAGAAGTTTGACCTTTTAGATAAGATTGATTATATATATATATATATATATATATATATATATATATATATATATATATATACACACACATATATATATTATTTTAAAAATATACTATTATATTTAAAAAAAAAATACATATGCCGCTCCCCATTTGGGGGAACCAAATTAGTCAAAAGGAAAATTACTCCCAACTCGCATTTAGATAAAAATGCACTTCTGTATAAATGATTGAATCCATTCAAAGTTCAAAACGTATCGCAAAACCAAAAACAAAAACATATAAATGACATCTCTCTCTCTCTCTCTCTTTCTCTCTCTCTTTCTCTCTCTCTCTCTATCTATCTTTTTGTCTCTCTCTTTCTTTATGATAGTTATCTGTATATTATTAATGATTTCCCAACGAAAATTTCTTGAATTAATATAAAATTAAAGAACTGTAATGAATAATACCCAGGAATTAGTTATTAAAATGTGTTTACGAAATAGATTTTCAATTTTTAAAACTTTGACTGAACCCCAAAAAGACACATTACAATTGCAATTGACAATTATTTTTACGGTATGAATATACAGAAATATATTCATTTTTTTTTCTCAAAAGAATGAAATTGGTACAATTATAAGGAAAAAAATAAGAAACACGTTTCATTTCAAATTATGACTGACAATTATTTTTATGAATGACAATTATTTTTATGAATGACAATTATTTTTATGAAATAATTGAATTATTCTTTTTCATGCCAAACATATTTGCATGTGAAAAGTAAAGAGACTACTATTTAGGATCGTATATAACAGGGGACATTGGGTGTCTGTGCACATTACATTTAAACTTCTGCAGATTAGTACAGTCAGAGAAGCAGGAAACGGGGACGGAATTTCAATGTCTAGCTGTTCAAAGGAAGAAAATATTATCGTAGACGGCTTCTCAGCGTTTAAGGACTTCAACAGTGAAGGAGTGTGTTTTGCTGCTTGCCGAGTTAGTCGGAAGTACGTACATGAAGATGTGCACAAGTGCTATGAGTTCATCATCAGAGTATATTCCATTAAAAATACTTGTAAAACAGGAACATGGATGCAACATTGTGGCGATGGGACAGACGTTGGAGCTTTGCCGATAGTGCGAGAACTATAGGATTTGAGACTCTTTATTTGGACCCTGTCTAAGAGCGAGAGACTGGCCGAAGATGCAGCAGCCTAAAAGTGGCAATAATATTCCATGCAATAGGTGAATTATGGCTTTATTAAGATATAGGATGCACTCTGCGGCGAGTGATTTTCTAGTACGGCTATGGACTCATTTTTTTCTTAATAGTATTAACTTAATAATATTAACTTAATAGTATTAACTCTGAAAAAGACTTGTTACAAAAAAGGATATTATTAATAACCTCAAATTATACAGAATGAATGGAATTTCCAAGGGACCCTGCTTGTTATATAATTTTATAAAATTGTTATCTAAATAGATTTAGTATTAAATTGCAGTGGATTAGTTATTATTGGACATTATAGACAAATGAATAATGGTATTCACTGAGATGGTGTGGTATGGCGTTGGAACCCTTTGTGGCTGGCGTAGATAGGCATGTTCAGTTCACTATTAAGTGCGAACAACGACAAGAAGAGGAGATCTGAGAAAGGGAGTGGAGCATTAGAGGCAGAGAAACAATGTTGCCGATCTGCGTTTTCGCCCGTAGCTTACTTGCTTCTTGTTATATCTCAATCCTCCGTTTAGTGGAGAGAAGCGCAGACAGACAAAGAGGGATAGGCAGTCTACGGCGCTGCTATCAATACAAAATGGGGAGAGATGGTGTCAATGCAAGTGTTGACCTGAGAGTAGTTCAAACAAGACGATAGGTGGTCTTTGAATAACAAGAAAAATACATACAGGTACTACACTTTGATTATATTCGTGCATAATAATTACAATACATTTTGCAAATAGAATTTTACAAGAATATATCGAAAAAAATTACAACGAATCTGGCACTTACACGAAATGACTTCACGCATTGTCTTGAGCGATTTCCATAAAACGATTTCATTATTCTTAATGCTGGTCCAATTATTTCCTTGAAGTTGTTTTATTTCCAAAGTACAGCACTCCTCAGTCTTTCATTTGAGAAACTTTGAAACTCGTTCACTGATAAATGAAATTTTATCTTTGCGTTTATTTATCGACTGATTAATGCGAGTTTTTATTTCTTATTTCTTGATTAATTGTTTTGTAATCATTCCTCGCCATTTCTTTATCAACATTTAATGGCTTTTACCTAACTGCATAAATGTAAATTTTTTCCTCATCTATTCTAACTATAACACCACTAAAGCAAGTTATGGTGTTATTTATTTACTTCCCTCAGTAGAACGATGTGACACCAGGTCGGAAGAGTCAGGTCAGCGCCCTTAAAGTAAGAACACTCTGGCCTTTTCAATATTGCCTGGGTAGTCCCGTCGCCATTACCCGCTCGAGGCACTTCGGGCTGTAAACAATAAACTTCTCACCTGAAAGACGGGAGGTAAAGCCAGAGAAAGTGGACCTCCTATGACTATCCAGAACGAATGCATCAGCCTGCCAGATAAAAGGCCACCGGGATGACGCAGTATCTAAATCTCGACTGGCATGTATACGCGATTGGAGTGACCAAATAAATGGTGTTACTTGTCTGCTGGTAGACAATTATAAAGATTATTCAAGCCAAAATGCTGTGTCAGCTAAAATATGCTTTAGAATAATAAACATATTTAGAAAAAACTATTTATTTACTTTTAATAGTCCCAGGAATGTTAACTTGATGTTAACTTGATGTTGATAGATGGGATTTAACCTAAGGATATTATAAACAAAGATACGTGACAAAAAACCTGGCAAGGATTTTTAAGCTACGTGTAATGATGACGTAATGAACAAGATAGATTTTGAGACGTCGAGTTTAGGTATAAAGAGAGTCAGTTCGATGCGCAATGCGTTAGTGAACGGACAGTCTTTTGGATTTTTACGCTCGTGGAAGTCAGACTTGGCAAAATGTAGTCGTATACAAAGCGTGCCAATTCTGAAAAGGAATCCAGCAAGAATAAATGAAATATCCATATATAATTCCGGCTTTGGCGGTTTCACTTCTTAGAGAAAATAACGTTTGACTTCAGGACGCATAAAAGGAAGACTGGAGTTGTGGTCTTTTGCTGGTGTTCTCATCGACAACGATGTTCATCTCTCGTTTAAACCATGTCGATAAACTGTTATATATGTATATACACATCAGCAACACTAGACAATCACAGATCACAACACGGTTAAGACGATCATAAATTTTATACATACAGTTATAAATATACACTAGACGAATTTACATATCATAAACGTTTAACACTAATAAGTTTACAAAGATTCGTTAGATATACATTAACAATATTGTTATACACATCGGCTATATATACTAATATTGTTTATATAATAAACTGTACTACTCACAAACATCGTTTGGTTTTCGTGATTTGCATATTTATTTCATAAACAGCTTCTAATAAATTAATATTCTGTAATATACAATTGTAATTTTGCATTGTCATACTTTCTTTCATATACGCTTTCTTTTCGCTGATCATATAACGTCTGATGTCGTTAAGATGCTCAAAACAGATACATTTTGAAATATTTATTTTCAAAAAACATTTAAAAATTAAATTTCAACATTTGAACAAATTAGGCACAAGACCATTCAAAAGTGTGGGAAATGGGTGTCATTGGTCACACGTTGTCATCGTGACTAGAAAATGCATATCATATTCTTAACTAGAATCTTCGATCACCTTAATACCAGATTTTTACTTCGGGGTCCACCCTATTTGGAGTATCTGAAATCGTCCAAAAATTCTATTGAAATTAAATGAATACGTTTATATACAGTTAATTTAATTCGCAGAGCTGGAAAACACAAAGATTTAAAAAAAATTGGCCAGTAAAACTACCAACCCTTTCTAAATTATAAACCATTCATTGTTTTCTGGTTTGCTTCGAACCGAAAACAATCAGGCCAATCTTTAAATAGGGATGTAATGCAAATAGGAGAAAAAAGAAAAAAAGGCGGAGGTTGTGAGGGATTAAGGAATGGGTATGTCCTTCTAACATTTTGGGAGAAGTCGGAGACGAAAAAAAATTAAATTGGGAGTGGGCATCTTAGAGGTTTTCTATTCGCATAGAAAGTTTGATCCTCTCGACTAGCTAAGAAGCCTAAAATGTACCCGAACACTGGGGCCTGAAAGAACCAGGAGCCGCCTTTGTCATACTCAGGCAAGGAGTACATACTCATACTTGACCTCTCTTCCTACACACAAGATCGATATTTGTATTCTCTTAAAAAATAACAAAATGTAATTTTTTCTATCACATATAATATTTACTTTCAACCTCCATCACATCAATTGCGCAATGGCCAGAATGTCTCTTCCTATTTCACGGCGGCCTAGCGTTATCAATTACTGCTTTGACCCTAGGAAAGAGTTATAAAGAAATACGGGAACAATAGGTTTAAGTAAAAAGATTATATTGTACAAGAAACTGATACAAAGAAAGGTTTTTGATATTGTCTACCGTTAAGTAAGACAGTCTGTAATCTCACGTTAGCTCACGATATTTCTTTACGAGAGTACTAACTTTTTATTAAGCCTCTTTTATAATCATTAGAAGAGTCCATTATGAGTGCAAGATGAAGTCCCCATAATAATAATAAAGGATATGTTTAGCAAGTGAGGATGCTCTTGATCGACACGAGTCTTCACCTCATTGATATACAGAAACATATATTTGTAAGCATATTTTTTCAATATATTTTATTAATATATTATAATAGTATATTTTTTAATATATTTTATTAATATATTTTCTTAGTATATTTTATTAATATATCTATTAGTACATTTTATTAGTATATTTTAGTATATTTTATTAGTATAGGATGATTTAATGTTTATAAAAAATTTAAATGTTCTACTTTGTATTGAACTCTTTTGAAAAATATTAATTTGTCAAATATATCAACATATTTGAACTTGATTAGTATATATATATATATATATATATATATATATATATATATAAATATATATATATATATATATATATATGAATGATAACTAAAAAGCTGTCAACTAGCGTTTATGCAATGTTCACAACTTTCGCTTGTCCGAACACTTTAGATTGTTTACTGCATTCGCCCAATTTAGGCATTAAAGTTAATGATTTTCTTTAGCCACATTGTTTAATTATATATATATATATATATATATATATATATATATATATATTCAATATATATATATTATAATTATATGTATTTATATATATAATTATAATATATATAATTGAATATATATATATATATATTCAATTATATATATTATAATTATACATATATAATTATATATATATATAGTGAGACAGAGGCAGAGAGAGAGAGAGAGAGAGAGAGAGATAGGGAGAGAGAGTGAGAGAGAGAAATAGACGATAATCATTTTTAGATGTCTTATTTTTTATAATCATTTCTAAATGTTAGTGATCTTTACGATATATCTTGTATAAAATCTCTTCATTCTTCATAAATCAATGAAGATAAATCTGTTTCGTTCCTTTACAATTCTGCCATATTCATCCATGTGGTTTAATAAATCGTATATAAGTATTCGCTGAAAAAATAGAAAAAAATAAAAAAATAAAAATAAAAATAAAATAAGAACACGAAATTCAATGAGTGTTGTTTTTCACCAACAGCAAATTTGATCCCCTGCAAGTTAACCCCACCCCCACGGTTTAAAAAAAAAAAAGAAAAAAAAATGTGGGCCAAGAGTCAACCCTCGTTGCCAACTCAGTGAACAACTTGCAACAAGACTTTTGAAGTTGCGGCTTTCGTTTTTAGTTCCCTCCTCCATAATAAATCACCAAGGTTAAAATAAAAGGAAATATCCTTTTGGGGAATGAATATTTAGAAATAAGCTTTAACCATGTTTTTGAAAAGATTTTGTCATCGACACTACGCTTATGTTTCAGTATAACATTCTTATGTATGGTTATGGTATCACTATGGTTTAGTCGATATATACTAGTCGGTATTCCATTAAATTTCACCTTGCCCATAGGAGAAGAATTACGAAAACAAGACTGAAACCATGAAGTGTTTGAAATGTTGTAACATCCACAATGGGCAAAATATTTTTTTTTGCATATGGGTCACCGCTTATCAAAGCGAAAAGGACACTTTAGGATAAGAATTAATGCGTGGAAGACGAGATACATAGTGATGATCAGTAATGGTGGAATTTGGGTAGAGTTTAATTATATAAGGAAACCAGAACTTAATTACATTAGACTTGAAAACAACCATGTTATAGTCAGCTAGGAAGCAGCCTCACGGTTTGTTTTTGCTCATGAAGTTTTCACTTTGTTTTAGGAACAGATAGAGAGTGAAGGAAATTATTGACAGTAGCTGTAGCTTTACGAGTATTTGTTGCGAATGTTTTTCAGCAGGGAGTATAGATTGAAGCTTAGTGAAGATTAGAGCGTTGGTGGTGAAAAGTTTGGGTTGGTATGAACTAAAGGTAAATAGCCATTTTTTAAAGGATCTCTTTCTCACGGAAGAGATGTTGCGAGTTTGTCTCTGCTTTATCTTTATTTTCATGGCAAGTGCTCGGCTGAGCTCCAATCTATGGTCCCTCTCGCCAAACTTTCACAAGAAACACCCGTCTAGCAGAAAGTGTCGATTCCATGAGCAAAGCTTCTTTCTTAGAACTGCACGCCTATGGAATTGTCTTCCGTTTTCCTGCTTTCCAGCTGACTACAATATGGTTGTCTTCAAGTCTAACATAAACAAGTTTTTGATGAGCCGTTCCATATAAGTTAACAAATTTACCGAATTTCCATTACTAACGATTACTATATTGTCCAATTTCTACTGTACACTCTTTAACTTTTATCCTCGAGTGGCCTCTTGGCCTTGATAAGTGGTGATGCCTATGTAGCCTATGTAAAAAAATAGAAGAGACTCAGAAGGAATTTGTGTCTTGCCGCCCTTTGAAGTGCCATAAATAATAGCATCGTCTGCATAAATATCTACAAATTGGCGTATGATGTGATTTGGGAGATGGCTGATGAAGATCAGTGAGTTGGGCTCAAGCTGGATCCTTGAGACTCGTCAGCGTTGATATAGTTCTGCTTGGATATCTGTCCACGACTACTTTAATAAACCTACCAAAAAGAAAGGAGTCGATGGTTCAGAAGACATTTCCAGCTATTTCATAGCTAGAAATCTTGTGAAGTAGATATTTATGCCAAGCCTTATCAAATGCCTTAGATATGTCAAGAGCTATTTCTTTACACACGAGACTACCGCCAATAATCTGAACCACCTGCTAAATAACGAGGACCACGTCTGAATAGAAAAGTTTGAGTGACACCTTAAGGGTTAAAGATTTCCCTTAAACGGAAGTTGCGCAACCACACTATCTATGGGCAAAGATTTTCTGTCTCTTGTATGACAACATTTCAAACAGGAAACACATGTCCTGGGCCCTGTCCGAAATGGGCACAGAATTGCTCAACATAGGAGACCTGCTATTTGTCTCTCTATATGTTTATCGTTTTCTCCATCACATGCGCGTATCATTCTGGGGTTTTCTCTTAATGTTTTTCTCCGTCTTTTACATAAATCATCATCGGCTTCCGGTCGGTTATATCAACATCGACAACGACACGAATGTATATACGCATCGGTAAGTGAAAATATAGCACAATTATTTAATTAAATAACAATAACATTTTTTCACATAAGGTTGACGAGTACAACAAACCATCATCGTGTACATACAATGGATTGCGATGAAAATAGTAGCACAAAACATATCCTGCATATGTCGTTGTGACGTCATAAATTACATAAGGTGGCCAGGTAACAAAAACATACAAGATATACAGGATCTTATAATATACTAGCTGAATGCCCGTTCCAAGAAAATTTAAATAACTTCCGCAAGCAGAACAGTTTTACACGAAGAATTAAAATCAAGATATACAATGGTAATAAACCTTATGTCTAAAATGCTTATTCCAATTTGGATCAAAATCAACTACAACATTTTGATCCTAAATGATTTTTACAATTAAAGGCTTATACCATAAGATGTGTTAATGAAAAATTTAAAATCCGCATAATCTTCGTATTATTTGGATTCATCGGACTACTGTGCTCATCTTGAGTATAATTTTCACAACGTTTCGGTTGATGTAACCTCCGACTTTCTTCAGGGGTATCTTGTCGAACTTGGGAATGCTTCTGTCGAACTCGGGAATTTGGACGGAATTTCGAGCGGAACCCTTTATTTGCAATTGTATTTTTCGGTCGCCGACACTGAGGATTGAACCTTCAATTTTCAGGAGTATATGACATCTACAATTGATTTTTTTTCAAGTGCTTTAATCACTGCGCTACGGGTCCTTGCGGATAATCTTGCTCGGTAGCTGTCTTATCCCTATGAATCAAATTTAATGAAAATCTTAAATATTTGAATATTCATATAAATAAGTTTGTTGATATTATGCCCGATAAAAACGCTTTAAAATACACAAAAGAATTGAAATTTTGGAAATATTTATTAATAAATGTATAGTAGTAATTTTTAAATGATATTGTTACGAAGACATAACAATTGCCTTTTACGCCCTTTGCATAAATATAATTAGACTAAAGATAGCCCTCATTTGACATTCTTATACTTAGTAGCTTTATTCTAAAATTCACCGTAATCAGCTAAGCACTTTATACAATACATGCAAATATATAAACATACAACATACAAAAATAAACATATAAACATAATATAAAGATATATAAGCATAATATATAAATGTATAAGCATAATATATAAATATATAAGCATAATATATGAATATATTAGCATAATATTAAATATACATTAACGTGATATATAAATATATAGACATAATATATGAATATATAAACATAATATGTAAATGTACATTTACATAATATATAAATATAAAAACATAATATATAAATATATACATATAATATATAAATATATAAGCATATGTAAATATACAAACTTGATATGTAAATATATAACCATATGTGAATATATAAACACTAGCAAGAACGGTTAACCGGCATAGCCCGGTGGACGTCTACACCCCCCTCACAAAAAAAGTAAACTACGGTTGTTGTTGTTTTTGTCCACTGCCGTCCCTGAACAATTGCGGACATTGACGGCCGAGGCCAAAAATGTAATAATTTGGCTTTCACTGTAAGTACTGTTTAAATCCAAGAAAAGGAATTAAAGGAATGCGTATGAAAATAAAATTACGAAAACTAGTTCATTAAAATAATAATAGAAAGTAAAAACAGAAGTTTTAGGTTCTCACTGTATATAAACTGTTTAGAGTGATCGAAATCAGTGGTATTGTTCAAATCTTCTTCTTTTCAACTCCTCCACAAATAGTATTAAAGTAAATTCCAGTTTTATGTTTTCTTTTTTAACGTGTAAAGCAAAACAATTACGACTTTTTTCTCTGCACTTCTTTGAGTATTGTCATGTTAAGAACGGCGTTTCGAATAAACATTCCAAACACCCCATGTTAAGAACGGCTTTCGGAATAGACACCACCAACCTCCCTATCTTAAAAACGGCGTTCGGAATAGACAACCCAACATCCCCGTGTTAAGAACGGCTGTCGGAGTAGACAACCGCTTTTTTAGGGGGGTGGTAATTATCCCAAATTTAACCGGGATAATCGTTGTCAGTATACCCACCCGCAAATGCAAAAAAAAAAAAGTTGGGTGGCAGTGTCGGTAGAAGAGAAGTAGATTTGTTTATTGCGCGTGCGTACAAACCTGGCAACCAGTGATCTCTAAAAGTATTTCTCCGCAAAACTAGAATGGGATTTTTTTAATCAGCATAGTCGAAAACATAGAAAAGTTGTCATTCTAAAGAAAAATGTGGAGGTGGACTTCATGTAAAAATACTCCCTCAATATTTTTTCCCAATCCAGTGTGCCCCTTCTAGGAGTACTGGATTTTCCCCACATCTAAAACAGACTTTGTGTTTAACTCTGCCCTCTACTAATAAATAACTATTATTCTTCTTATTATTATTATCGATGTTTGGCAATATTTAACTATTAAAATTATACGAAATCGACTTTTATTTTGGCAAAACCTAAAAGATAAACTCTGGATTTGTATAGACTTGAAAGAAAAATAAACAGACACGCAATTAAAAAAATTCCCCTGATTTAAGAAAAAAGTAAAAATAAAAAAAATTGTTTATTTTGGATGAAAACATTTAATGGTTTTCTTGTGTTACGTTGTTATTGATATACAAAATTCAATTAAAAAAAATTACGTGTAAAATTTAGTTTGCAAAGAAAAAAAGAATCTCTCGGCTGAGAATTGTGACTGTGGTTTATTTATTTATTTATTACAAAGATTGAAAAATAAAGAAAAAATGGCATACTGGATTGAGAAAAAGTGTTTGTCTTTAAATATTTGCCCAAAATAATCGCGACTGTGACTAAAGTGTTATTATTTATTTTAATAACAACATTATTTATGCTAACGGATTTAGTAGCTCGCTCATGTAAGTGGCAATATTTAATAAAAATTATTAGTTTTCTTTAGGAAATATTTGTTTGAAAAAATTAATCGTAGATAAGTTTCAGTCGTACATTTTTAAAACCCGGTAAACATGTTTTATTTTCAGGGTAGGTTTGATTTTTTTTTGCGTGAGGGGGTAGTGTAGTTTCGGTAGTTTGTACATGTTCACTTTCCAAAACTATTGCTGTGTTTACAATTTTGTGAGTCTTCCAAGCATTCAAGCAAAAACGGGAAATACGTTATGCATATAAAGTTGTTTAATTATGCACGTAGGTTCCAGTAATTTATGTTATCATTATTTAAGTGTCTGTTTATGAGTGGTTAAAATGTTTGTATTTCTTTTTTTTTTAGCCTGGTATCATGTGGAGAACGACACTATTTTTGTAAACTTTTAGAAGTGTTCGTGTATGTAGGAATTAGATACATTCTGGAATATGATAATGTCGGGTCTCAGCCAATTAGGAAAGGCGGAATATTGGTAGGGAGCCATTATTATTTCATATTCGGAAATCAGAAAGAATACGTTCTATATTTGTCTTAGCCAGTTACGAAGGGTGTAATCAAACGAAAATTGAAAAATGTACAATAGGACCCGATGACAATTGGTAGTAGTGGTAGAGAGAAGAGTAAGGCCCCCTTCCTCTTAAGATGTTGCGATTGTGATGGTGATGCTCGCCAGATGGAATGTAGCATTTTAATATCACAGCTGAATGTGTCTGCAATGGTGGCCGAAAGCTACATATAAGTGACTATCAGGCAAGATGTATGTGGAATCTAGTGTTGCAACGATACTTTGATACAGTTGAGAAATTTCTGATATCAAATTATTATTATATAGGAGATAATATATAAATATATGAACATAATATTTAAATACATAAACATAATATATAAATATATAAACGTAATATATAAATATAGAAACATGTTATATAAATATATAAACATAATATATAAATATATAAACACAATAGGTAAATATATAAAGATAAAACAAATATATAAAAAATATATATAAATATATGAACATAATATATAAATATATAAACATAATATATAAATATGTAAACATATATAAATATGTAAACATATATAAATATGTAAACATAATATAAACACAATACGTAAATATATAAAATAATATATACATATATAAACATATGCAAATATATAAACATAATATATATCAATATATAAACATAATAGTAAGTATATGAACATAATATGCAAATATATAAACATTTTATATAAATTTATAAAGATAATATGTAAGTATATAAACATAATACATAAATATATAAACATCATATATAAATATTAAACACAATATGTAAATATATAAACATCATATATAAATATATAAATAAAATATGTAAATATAAAAACTTTACATATAAATATGAAACATAATATGTAAATATAAAAACATACGCACTCTATAAAGATGTAGATACATGAGATATGGAACATAACGTCATTGCTATAAAAATCCGCCTCTCCTATGTTGCACTTTTTTCATGCTCTGAAAAGATAGGGGAATGTCTCCGCTGCCAGTAGTGTCGCATGTGGTCGAAGGGAGGAACGGTTCAAGGAATGTGTGTCTCTTCTCCTGCTGAGACGAGAACTTCAAGTAAATACGCAATGGTGTCATATGGATATTTTAATTAAAAAAAAATTGTTTTAAACTTGAAATAATAAAATGAATTTAAGAAAAAAAGGCTTACTTGATTATAAGAATCGTGTTAGGTACGAGAGGGAGAGAAAGTGAGAGAGAGATGAAAAAAGGGAGTATTTGTTAAATTTGGCAGTATTTGAATAGGCACTGCCAAAACTGGGGGGGGGGGCAGGTAAGTACTTTTTGACGGACCGTCTTTTTAAAAATTTACCAAAAATCAGGTAATTATCCAATCAATACGACATTTCCAGCGATTATTAAGAGAAGAATGAACTTTATAACAGTGTAATTATTTTTCATAAACGATATATATATATATATTTGATTACAACCCCCCTTGTTTTGAGGGTGTTCCAAATATGCTTAAAATAATCATCTGAAACTGAACAAAACATATTGTGTTGTTGTAAGGGACAGGATTATAGATTTAAAAAAAAATTGTTTGCATACCTTATTTTGACGTCTGAATATCAGAACTTCGATTGTGTTTAATTATCCCGCTTTTGAGTTTTGAAGTGTGAAATTCGGTGAATATGTTAAGTAAAATAATTAATTTAAGTTAAGCTAAACAAAAAACAAACAGCATTTTTTTAATATTTATACGAAAAAAGCCATTTTAAAATCTTTGATAAATAAATTAACAATTTATTTTAGCGAGCCGAATAATGCATGACCATTATTAAACAGGGCATGCTTTGAAGAATCGATACGAAAAAAAATCGATAAATATTGTGCCCTTTGTGTTAAAAATATCATCATTTTTTCGATCCCGTTTGAAAACGTTTGACGTTTTTCGACTACGGTGGACCAAACGCGCTGAAATAATTTTGTTTATTCTGCTTTAAATTGCCCTCCCCCCATTTTGGGGAGCCTGGCCCCTACACACATACACATTAAAAACCAAACTCATACAAATGGTCACCCATCTGGTACTGGCCAGCCTCAGCGTTAATAATACATTGAAATTTTCATCACTGAAAAATAAGTTTTTTTTGGCCTGTTTGATCTTCCGTAGTTTGCTTTTGATCAAGTACAAATGTAAACATTGTAATCGGATCGACGCGAAGTAACTGGTTGCTTATATGAATAAATGGAATTATTTGAAATCCAGGTACTTATATTATAATATTTTTGCATATTCTCATAGAAAATCACCCTAAATCTTAGTTAGACAACAAATAAACAAATTAATTCATTCAAAAACCTTTTTTAAAAGTATTTATATACGTTTTTCGTGCAAGACAAAAATGTCAATTGTTAACTTTTGGGGAAAATTTAACATTTAAAATCTAATTAAAAATAGTAGAAAAAAGTTTACATTATTCTGCTTTCTATATGATAAAATTCAGGGTTTTATCTTTCTGGAAAAAAAAAGTTACTCAGAAATAATGGATTTTAATAAATGTAATTTCGTTTTAAAAAAAACAACGACAACTTGATTTTTCGGCCATTTTTGGCGGTGTCTAGTATATAAATAGACAGCGTGAAGCATATAGGGAACCCTAACCCTAACGCACTAGACGATGATGGTATGAAAAATAGTGACGCCAATTTGCCACCCCCATCTCTTAATTACGAGGGATATTCCAAAAGTAATATCTCTTACTTTTTATTCCGCCCAAATGCATCAAAGGAAGTTACAAATTGCATTGCTATGATGACTGAACTTATACATTCATGGCATGAAAGTTTCGTCTCTCTATTGCAGATATTGACGGTGTGAGACCCAAGAAACGAACCCCTGTCATGGACATACGTCAGATGCCGTTAAGCTTCAGTGAATTTCACCACGCAGAAAAAAAAACTGAACCGACCAACATTCACTGGCGCCTGTTGAACGTTTACGAAGTCGATGCAGTTGATCTCAGCACATTTCATATGCCAATTTCATAGTGGCAACAGAGATGTAACTGACAGAACGCACTAGGCATCGTTCACCCCGGCAAAAATGCATTGAGAATGGTGGTTACTATGTAGAAAAATAAATTCTGGGGAACAAAAAGTCGCTTGTTTTAATGGCACCATTCTCGTCTTCGTAGCTCTTCAGCGTTTTAGTTTTTGAGTTGACAAATAGGATGCCCTACTTTTAGAAAGATCCCAGTATATTAACTTTCTTCTATTTTTAACACCACAGCATTCGTAAACAGGCTGATTTGATTGGATATGACAGATTTCTTTGAGCAGTCATTAAATTTGATAGGATAAAAACTAAAAGCTCAATTCTCGTTTTCTTTCGAAATAATCTTCGTCCAAACGGGACTCATTTATAGAGCCGTCGTTGTGACAATAAGCCCTCTTTCGCAAATGCTGTACCTATAGTTTTAATAAGAACAATAATTATACTTTAGCGTGGTAGACGAACAAATGTCGGTCTATCACGCTAAAGTATAATCATCATTTTTTGTCGGTAAACGCGCAGATTAAGTGAACACGTTACGAATGCACAAAAACCACGAAAAAAAAAAGGTAGCGATAAAATGAAAAAAAAAAATGGTTGGTGGAATAAAAGTGCTAAGACTCAACCTTTCAAAAAATAGTTTCGACATTTTGTTTTTCGTTTTATGACTTTATTTAAAGTTTGTTCACTTCAAGAAAGAATTTACGAAAATGAGGTCGACTTGAATATTTTAAACAAGCGATGGATAATGTGGATTTGGTATCCATTAAACTCAAACTATATTTTTACTTTTATTATAATTAAGCTATTGTACGGTATTTAAATGTCTAATTCAGTGTACTATACTATTGCATATTATTGATTGCTCGTATCTCTTCTGCTTGTAACGAGATTATCCTCCCAAACATCACCCCCCCTTTGTGAGTTTATTTCATATCGTTTGAATGATACAATTCTTCCTAACTTTACCTTTTATTCTTCGGTAATAGTTTAGTAGCCGTCATGCTTTCACGATACCATCATCCCAAACATATCTTCCTTCTTTGAGCGTTTTATAGTATGTGTAAATTTGTCATAAGACAACACTTCCAGTCATTAACTCCTCCTTTGAGGAGTAATGTAGAGTAAGTTCTGTTTCCATGAGACCCTTTTCCCAGAAACCGTCTCCTTCTTTGACAGTGCATTATATATTAGTTCAGCATTACTTTCTGCTTTTTTTTTTGGGGGGGGGGCTTAAATGTAGTATAGTAGCTCTTCTATTTTCATGAAACCATGTTCCAGCTCAAATAACTCCTTTTTGTCACAATCGACTGTTCATTAGGGCATTTACATTATACATACTAGTAATATATGCGGTCGGTGGAAGCATATCATTATTATTATTATTATTATTATTATTATTATTATTATTATTATTATTATTATTATAATGATGATGATGATGATGCATAACTTAAAACACAGAAAGGCTTATTACTGCTGCGAAAAATCATTAATGATAATAAAAAACGAAGGTAGAAGCGAAACTGGAAACAAAAAGGCGAGCAAAAAATAGCAAGCGATATAGCTGTTATAGATGGATGATTTTTACGACTGACCAAAGAAATTACTCAGCAAACACGTTGACATAGATGTGTAAAGGACGTTTTAACAGAGTAACAAAATCGCCACAGACATTCGAGCAAAACAATGCGATTAAAATTGCCTATATTAAAAACAAGATAGAAAACAACCCAGAAGAACAGTAAATGCCAGTAAATGTGTACTCTGCGGATAAAGAGACGAAACGATAAACCACACAACAAGTGAATATAACTACATTTACCAAAGAATTACAACAACAGGCTTCTTTGGATTGGGAAGATGGTTCATTGGAATCTGTAAAGGATAATTTTTGGGTACTATCGAGGGGAATATTTAACAGGATTTTATCTGTACAGTAGAAATTCGGGATACGGTATTAAAAATTAGTAACAAAATACAGTACAGTATAATCAAATAACATTATAAATATATAATGTATATAATGTATGTATATAATCAAATAACATTATAAATAACACTAAGGCGGTGCAAATACCGTAACCAGGGGTAAGAAAAATCGTATTTCACGTCGTAACCTGAAAAAACGTATCTTAGGGCCACCGTATCCCGGGGTTCTACTTATATTAATATATATTACTAATATTACTAGTACCTCTAAAAATTGTTCTGTTATACTATATTGTAATGCTCAATTCAATTTACTAGACTATTTCAGATTGTGTACTATGTTTTTTGTTGTTTGGCTGTCGGAACGACGAGCACTATCTGATCATCCTGTAGGGTGTGCTGGGGGTAGTCATCATCGGTAAGTGTGGAGAGGGCTGATAAGCCCAATCTCTGCTTGAAAAGTTCTACTGCAGTAGGAACAGGGTATGGTAGCAGATGACGGGGGTTTCAAGATATTGTCCTTTCTGCTATTTCTGCGCTTCTCTGCAGTAACTTTTTGGTTACTTTCATGAACAGTAGCTCCACTATTGGCTCTGTCTAAAGCTGTCTGGTCCCATGATAACGGATCAATGTTGAGGCCTTTTAGTGCTGCTTTCAGAGTGTCTATGAATCGTTTTCTCTATCTAATGTTTTCTATCTTTGAATGCTCAAGTCAAGAAACACAGTATATGTCATGTTGCTATGATACTAATCCCCCAAGCATTATCACCCTCTTTTTTCGAGGGGATAGTGTAGTATCCCTTCTGTAGTAATGATACCATCTACCATGTTTTTGAAGGTAGTATGGTATTTGTTATGTTATCATGAGACCATCATCCCAGGCATTACCTCTTTCATTTTTTATTACGTTTAGTAACCTATATATTCCATGGTCATGATATCATCGTACTAAACATTAACGACTCGTCTTTTGGGGGGATGATGGATAGTGTAATAATTTTGTTATCATGATAGCATCTTTTTAAATATTAACCTAATCCTTTCTTGGGGAATGTACTATCACAGCTATCCTGCAGTTGTGCTATTCATCATCCCAAGCATTATTTCCTCCTTTAGAACTGATAGTGCAGTATATGATCGTCCGAAGTGTTGTTTCATCCTTTCTTGAAGAGACCAGTGTAGTATGTGTTCTGTGGTCAGGATATTACCCTTATCTTTGTAGGGAATAATGCTGTATATATTTGTTCGTTATATTACTATCCTCCCAGGCATTACCTCCTCTATATTCGTCATATATACTAGCAACATCTGGAGACTGGATCGTTGGAGGAAAAATGGGTTATAGAATGTTGCGAACACTCCTTAAAGTAAATGCGTTTAACAGAATCGGATACGTTCTTTTTTTTGCATACATGCATCTACATGCATATGCGCTATCATTTGTACATACGGCTTTTCACATAACATTTTTTTCACATAAAAAACTTTCTTTTTCTCTTCGCTCCTTCTCAACCTCAGTTTCCCTATCCTTTCTTTGATTCTCTCTAATAGGAGCAGTAACATAAACAAGGTCAGAACACGTGACTGCAATTTCAATGTAAGTGGTTGTAGTATGACACCGTGCGGATTAGTGGAAAAGGGGTTACCATGATTGGGTGTGGTAGAAGAGTAAGCATGATGTTAAGTATGGGACTTCCAATGGTTCCATGACAACTACTTCCATTTTACTCTTTTTCTACGCCAAATAAAGCATATTATCACTTGCACGTAAGGGGCTACTATTTGGGATCATGTATAAGAGGGAGATGTATGGAGTTTAACAGCAAAATATCTGTTTACATGTAAACTTCTGCAGGTATATGCAGTTAGGAAAGCAGGAAACGGAAAAAGAATTCCCAAATCTAGAAGTCTGAGGAAGAAACTATTAGAGTAAAAGGCTTTATTGCATCTACAGACCTCAACAGTGAATGGGTGGGATTTTGCTGCTTGTCAGGTTAGTCGGAAGTATGTGCAGCGAATGGGACACTATTCTCCACGCTACAAAAGTGGATTTGAATAATTTTACCTCATTTTCCTTTTTCTCAAAGAACTACGCAACCATACATGTAAAACGTTTTGCAATGAATTATTTTTATTTAGTTCTTGTTCCCGCCTCACACAAAAAGAGTCTAACAAATATTTTTATCGCTGTGTTGTAGTTTTGTGTCGTTTCGACTTAAAATAATAAAAATCAATATATTTGTTTCTAGTTGTTAAAACGTGACTATTTGTCGGGAATCGCTCGTATTGGTGAGTGTATAGAAAATGATCTTAGTCTAGTCTTATATTTAATACAAATAAAGATAATTAGAACAAAAACTTGGTAAAAAAGGGAGATAATTAGAACAAAAACTTGGTAAAAAAGGGAGATTATAAGAATAAAAACTTGGTAAAAAAAGGGAGATAATTAGAACAAAAACATTGACACTTTTATAATAATTGTATTGATATTATTTTAACATTATTTAGAATATAAAAAAGATCGAATCATTGAAAGAATTATAGTATCAACCAGACTCTTGACAAAGAGTTTCAGAAACTACCTGGTGAATATACCCGGTGAACCCAGTGCAGGAACGATACAAAAAGGAGTGCGGTTAAAAGAGTGATAACACCCCTAAAATGATTTCACGGTAGGAGTGCATGAAATAGCGTGTGAATGTTTTGTATCTGCTAGGATGTGCTATTCTTAGCTAAAACTAAAAAAAAACTAAGAAAATTGAAAATTAGAAAAAAAGAAGTATATGTTTAATCAAAGAAGAATCACTCATAGTCTAGCGGAACAGAATCTACAACCCGACCAAGAAAGTTTTCATGTTTTCACGTATATGATTCAGAGTCTGAACACCCAAAATTTGGTGTCTTCACCTGAAAAAGTAATTTCCGAGATTGTGTGCCACTTGAAATTAAACACTAATTATGTCCACATCTGACAATAGACACCCTCGTCAGCCACTATTATGTCCATAGATTTAACTGCCGATAAAATCTATTTATATTTTCTTCCAAAATCGTATTTAAAAAAAAAATAGTCTGGCTTTGTGGCCTACTCTTAATGACAGTACGCGTGTATGTCAGTGGCATGCACCCAAGCCAGGTTGAACCGGCTTTATCCGGAGAAGGAAGTTTCATAGGAATATTAAGTTTTGAACCGGTCCTGAGTCGCATGTATATCTTGGTTAAGGAAGGTGGCGATGGCAATGAGGTATCAACGTCCTCCTACATACAGCGCCTAATATTCCCAAATGACCATCCATTTCGTACTGATCAGGCTCAACGTTGCTTAACTTTAGTGATCCAAGGAAAATCGATGTGTCAGTGCAATTATGCCGAATAACAATATGTGTCTGTCTATATTCCAGCCAAACATATAGATGAGGTTCGTTAGGGTTAGTCTCTGTTTGTCTGAGATACGGATTTGGGCGTTTATCTGACGGAGGTTTCGTGTTGATTTGGAAAGGATGTTTAATCTGGAAGTCACTTGTTCGATAGAGTAATCAAGTATCACATTAAACTTCTCCAAAATAAAGCATGTTTTAAAATTGAGTTAGAGTTTGTTTAGAAAGAAACTCATTTCGTTAAAGCAATAACAGAACCAAAATGAGTAACACAGAAATAATAATAAAAAAAAAAAAACTGGGACGAAGGTAACGAGCGAACGATCACTACACGTGCATTGAACAAACACAAACACAAGTTCACAATACCACGTAGGATATTAATGAAAACAGAAAGAAGTTCTTGATTCTAAAGGAAAACTTAACGGCAAGTTTTTTTTTTAGGTCATCAGAAATAATTTATAAATGAAAAGTTAAATTATTGCCTTAATTCTATAATTTATTTGCATATTAGTACGAACATTGGCGAAACATAATTTTCCCGTTCCCTTTTATGAAAGGTATTCTGCCTTCGAACAATCAATTGCTTTATTTCAATTGTATTTAACAGTTAACGTATTGAAGTTTTTAATACGCTTTAACATCCTCATTTCAAAATGTCTAGCCACCATCCTCATTTCCAAACCATGAAAGGAAAACATCAAAGTAAGAAAATAAACACATATAAGTAAGCAGTTATTTTCTTTAGGTCTTCAGAAATCACTCAATGTTTTTAAACTCGCAATCGTCCAGCCCAATCCTATTTAAATCTTACAAAAGCTTTAGAAAGACTTAGATGGGCAAGAAAATAACAAGTCAGACCACTCCACAATCTTAGGTTAATTTAGAAAGAAGTCCTCGATTCTGAATAAAAACTCACAGTATATGTTTTTAGGCCATCAGAAATAATATAATAACACGAGAAATTAAATTACTTGCTTAATTGTATCATTTATTTGCACATTAGGGCGATCACTGGCTAAGCATATTTTCCCGCTATTTTTATGAAAGGTATTCTTCCTCGAACAAACGATTGCTCTCTTACTCTTTCACTTTCAACTGTTAACGTATTTGAAGTTTTAACCACGCTTTTACCTTCCGGCCTGACTTAATTATATAATTTATTTGCATATTAGGGCGGACATTGGCGAAGCATATTTTGTTCCCGTCATTTTTATGGAATATGTACATTAGTTAATTACTTTTATTAAGATTGGCTTATTCTCTTTTTTCCATACAAGGATATTCATTTTTCTTTTACATCAAATAAATGTCGCTTTCATTGCTTGTCTCAACCCCCACTAAAAACAATAATAACTAATAAAATAAAATAACATTATTTAACACTCCATTCGGTCATGGCTGACAGAAAGAGAAAAATCTACTCTCGTACAGTAAATAAAGAATTCAGTTCAAATTCCAAATAAGTCAAGGTTTGTTTGCTTGCAATTCCAATCGATATGTTAACAGAGCAAGTTTCCATGAGAGTGGAAGGGCATATTTACAATAGTCAACAACAAAAAAAAAGGATGAAAAATAAATACAAAACATAAATGTTACCAAAAAGCAAGATAAATTAATCTACTTACCTGGATAGAACATTATATTCTCGCACAATTGATGGCATTTATTACCAGTATTTTTGTTTAATTTTCGATTTTTAAGCGATCATCCAGGTTCACAACTGGCTGTAAGAACACCGCCATTTTGTCTCGTTCTAACTCAAAAGACTTTACATTACTTTTGTTTAAAGAAGAAAAAAAATTCTTTAAAATAAGTTTAAAAAAATGATCCAAGTAGTTAAAAGAATAACTTACATTGCCTTCGGTAATATTTACTGTATTTTGATTTTTTCACTCGTTTTTTTTTTTCTTGGCTATTGTAAAAAAATGCATGAGTTAAATCTGTCACAAAATAAGAAGTTTTTTTTTTCGGTTCCATGTAGGTTCAATAGGGGAAAACATCGATTAAGACTGATTTACGCGGGATTTTGGTAATGAGTCGTGAAAATGAGTAAAGAGGAAACTGAAACTGCCGAAACATTTACAAAAAGGACGTCGTGCATTTAAAAACTTCAACTATTTTGACAAACAACTTTTATTGAGAATTATGGGTTAATGAAATATTTCCTGTTTTTTTTTTCCTCCAAAACAAGAACATATATTTTTAAGATACGTCCAATTCAATTTGCGTGTAAACTAAAAGTGAATATTTTACTTATACTTCTTATTTTATTTACGTTAAAGTAAAATGTATTTTCCCCTATTTAATTGACCATTATACTTATGTTAAGAAAAGCTGCATATGCAAATCTGTTTCGACAGCAATGGAGGCAAATTCATGCTACGTGTTTTTTTGTTTTTTTTTTTTTACTTGGGGATTACCGTTTATTTAAGGCCCGGAAGCCACTCTAGGATAAGAGTTAATGAGTACTAGGTGGATGGTGAGACAGCAGCGTGATAATCAGTAATGGTGGAATTTGGATATGGTTTAATTATTTTAGAGGAGAGCTTAACAAGAAGTTATTTATATTAGGCTTGAAAACGACCATGTTACAATAAGCAGTCCCACGGTATTGTGCTCCAGAGACGGCTCTAGGAAAGAATCTTTGTATATGGAATGTTCGTTCAGTTTTTTTTTATACAGATAGAGAGGGAAATTGCTGAGGGTTGTTGCAGTTATAGTATTTGTTAAGAAAGTTTTACGGGAGCATCATAGATTGAAGCTCAGTTGAGCACTTACCATAAAAGTAACGATAGAGCTGAGGCAGACTCACAACGCCTCTTCTATCATAAAAAGAAAGTAGGAAGGCGAAAAGACCCTCGCCATCTAGATTTTCCTTGAAATATATGCATTCTCTTCCTTCGCTTTCAATAATATTTACATTTTTTTTAGTCAGATAGCTTCTCCTAACGTAGTTATTCATAAAAGAAGTCGGAGGAATTTTCACTCTCACACTTATATATATTTTTACTGCCACCAATATCCTGCTTTTATTCACCCTATCAAGCATAGTTTCACTGAGACGTAAGAGACTACTGTGAGTTTGGTGCAACATTTGTACGCTTATCAGTTGAAAGTTGTACAGCGAAGTGTTTTTTCACATTACATTTAAATTTCTGCATGTTGATACAGTTAGGGAAACAGGGAGAAGGGAGGAAATTTCAAAGTCAAGCGATTCCAGAATAGAAGCGATTGGAGTAGAAAGTTGTCTAGCATCTGTGGACATCTGCAGTGGAAGGGTGGGATTTTGCTACATGTTGGCTTGGACGGGGGTCTTACGTTGAGAAGGCGCTAATGCAAGCTCTTCGCAGCAAATTTCGTTGAAGTACTTTTAAAATAAGCATAAGAATATAACATTTCTGCGACATGACAAAGGCTGGAACTTGTTAGGCAGTGCGATATATATATATATATATATATATATATATATATATATATATATATATACAGTGATGTATATATATATATATATATATACAGTGATGATCATATTTATTGGCACGTTAAAATAAAAGTTAAATTTTGTCTAATAAATTCTAAAAAAGGGATTAAATTAAAGAAAATAACAAAGTATATTATGTATTTTTAACTGGCCTTTCCGATGCAGCAATCGGATTTTAGAAAAAATAAATAACAAAGGAACAACAAACATAATTGCAAAAAACCCTTGTTCAAAATTATTGGCACGGCTTTGTTTTTCTTTTAGTATCAGTATAATATCAATCAATTTCCGGTTTACGTGCTTTCTGAACTTTTTTATAGCCATATTATGCTTGTTTAACGCTAATTCAGTGAATAATTTTTTTCAGATAATTTTTAGATTTATTTAAACTATTATAAGTGACTAAATTATAATTTTCAATCGCCATGGTTAAAACTAAGGAACACAGCGAAGACGTCAGGAAGCTTGTTGTAGCATGCCATACCAATGGGGAGGGCTATGATAAGATTTCAAAGAAGCTAAACCTTCCCAAATCCACTGTTAGAGCCATAATAAACAAGTTCAAATCGCAAGGCCACGTTATGAGTTTAGAGGGTAGAGGGAGAAAAAGGATTCTTTCCCCAAGAGATGAACGGAAAATTGTTCGACAAGTAAAACAAAACCCAAGGATCTCTGTTGGGGAGATTGTTGATGAACAGAGCACCTCTGGAGTGAATGTATCTCGACATACAGTTGGTAGAGTTTTGAAGAGAGCTGGTTTAAAAGCATGTCGTCCGAGAAAGACTCCCTTATTGAAGCCTATGCACCTGAAAGCAAGGCTAGCCTTTGCAAAACGTCATATTGATAAAGATGTTGCATTCTGGAAACGTGTTCTATGGACTGACGAAACGAAAATAGAGTTATTTGGCCATAATAAAGTGTCTTATATTTACAGAAAATCTGGCGAAGCTTTCCTGCCTAAGAACACCATACCCACAGTGAAGCACGGTGGAGGCAGTTTGATGTTTTGGGGATCCTTTGCTGCCTCTGGACCAGGGCGACTTGTTAAGGTAGCAGGTAGCATAAAAAAGGAAGATTATGTTAAAATATTGGATGAAAACCTGAAAGACTCTGCTAAAGAGCTCTCACTTGGTCGTCGTTGGTGGTTCATGCAAGATAATGACCCAAAGCATTCGGCTAAACTGACTAAGGAATGGCTTGAGGACAATCATATTAATGTTTTGGAGTGGCCATCACAAAGCCCAGACCTTAATCCAATTGAAAATTTATGGAGAACATTAAAATTGAGGGTAATGCAAAGGAAGCCTAAGAATCTTATTCAATTGGAGGATTATTGTCAGGAAGAGTGGGCTAAAATTACTACTGAAGAGTGCAACAACTTGGTTGTAAACTATGAAAAACGACTGAGGAAGGTAATCAAGGCCAAAGGCTATACAATTGATTATTAAATAAATCGTGCCAATAATTTTGAACAAGGGTTTTTGCAATTATGTTTGTTGTTCCTTTGTTATTTATTTTTTCTAAAATCCGATTGCTGCATCGGAAAGGCCAGTTAAAAATACATAATATATACTTTGTTATTTTCTTTAATTTAATCCCTTTTTTAGAATTTATTAGACAAAATTTAACTTTTATTTTACCGTGCCAATAAATATGATCATCACTGTATATATATATATATATATATATATATATATATATATATATATATATATATATATATATATATTTGGAATCCTGACTAAGAGATGGAGACAAGCGGTTAGTGCCTCAGCCCAAATGTTACAACAATACTCAATGCATGGGTCTAGAGCGGCTTTTTACAGATATATGACACGTGTGAGAGGTTTTTCAGCTCGGTTAAGGAAGACATCTTCGTAAACTGGTGAGATTTTATTCATTCCAAAACTATTACTAAAAGTTGTTTTTGGCCAATTACATGACAAGGTTATGCGATTTGCAAATTTCATACTTCATACTTCATAAAGTTCGATTTATAACTTTTTTTGGTTGCTTTTGAAATTTGTGAGATCTGCCTTCGTATCACCAAACATAAGCAGTACAAAAAATAGTTTATGATCAGGACCACGAATTTCTTGATCTAGTCTTCTGTCCCACAAAATGGCGATACACAACTTTATTTGCTATAAAATAAACTTATCGCGGACCTATGGCACAACGGATAAAAAATTAAGCTCATTCAGCTCTTATTGACAATTTTCTGGAGGTTTGTAGGTTTCGTCCTCGCTACAGACAATTACAACTAAAAATAAAATAAAAATAATATTTATCACTTCTATCCGGTCATGATTAACAGAACGAGAACAATCTACCCTCGTTGATTAAATATCGGATTTTCTTATAAATTCTAAATAAATCAATAATTGCTTTTTCTGTACAAATGTTAACAGTTAACATGTATGAATACAATTCTATGACGGTGGATTTCTTACATAATCACATAAATAAACTTTCATTATTTTCTAAGGTCATAGAGACAATTATATCTTGCTAAAGTCAACCACACTGATCAGCCATATAACGGCGCAACACATGTATGTGGATAACTATATAGTATAGAAAAAATACACCATATATACACATTTAAAAATATTACAGACTCAAAACATGGACACTTAAAAAGACTGAATTCGGCAATACAGTACCAGAAAATGGCTGATATGTAACAAAAAACAAAAAAACAAAAAACAAAAAGTACCATACCCACACACGACAAACCAATATAGATGTCGTACCGTGTACCACCTCTATCTATTTGATAATAGCATGTATGAGGGTAAGGATTAGGTAATAGTTTTATTCCATTCCGCTCGCCATTCTTTGACAACCTCTGAATGGCTGAAGATCTGTTTTTATTACTTGTTACGCCATCTTCATGCAATGAACAGTCAATTCGGAAGAAAGAAGAATCAGGTTACGCGCTTTTAGTTTATGTAATTGTTCGTTTTTTTTTTCACAACTGCCGTTTCTTTTATTGCGCTCCCGCCAGCGGTTTTTGGCTTTTACATAAACGATTCTTACCCACTTTTTTTTTTTTATATTTCTTTCTCTATTTACAAACGATACTGTTTATTCACGTTTGGGTTCAAGGATGTTTTCTTCAGCATAAGGCATTCAAACTTTATTGTATAGTTCCAAGGTTGTCAGATGAATATGGGAACAATTTCTAATCAAACATACAAAGTTATCTTGTCGAATTTTCTATATTGGACATAAATAGCAATACATTTGATGAATCGTTAATTTATTCTGATTACAAGGTTTCTGTTGCTTGCTATTTAAAACTGGTATTCCAGTCGATTGCATCGATTAAATACTATATCCACTGAAGCATGTTCTTCGATAACATATAAATCTAGATATATATACTGATAACTTCCGTTTGACGTTATAAGCAATTTTGAAGGAAACATGATCGAGAAATCAGTCCCAAGCAATTTATTTTAGTCTACCTTGTAAAGTGTGACATATTTGCGTTTAAGGCAATTTTATATTTAAAAACAAATATAATCCTGTGAAGTTACTGTTAAGATTATTCGGCAAACACAGATGTTGGCAACAGTTTTTATTGCTCAAGACACGGCACGAAACCATTTGATGTAAAGAGCTAAAAATACGTTATAGTAAAAAACTAGCCATCAATAAGTGTTCCTACTTACAATGCGGCCCCACAGGACAGAGTTAGACATCAGGGTCGTTTTTGTAACGCGAGAAAAAGGAACAAAAATAAAAAATGTCTCGGTCATGAAGGATTTCTCCTTCACTGAGAGAGAACAAGAAATTGAAGTGCAGCATCTGGAAAACAGATGGTATTTATTTGCTTCCCCACGAAAGCAAATTAGACATAAGGTCGTTTTTTAATGTGGGGAAAAACCAGCCCCTACCAAAGGGGTCACTTTGGCAGTGTCCAAATAAGTAGTAATTGTCCCAGTACGAAGTACTTCCCCTACATTAACCAAGGACCAATTACTTAAGTGAAGCATCAGAACAGGTACTACACTTTCATTTTGGCCCGAAGGCCAAGAAGTATTTATTTGCTTCCCCACTGGGCAAATTAGGCACAAGGCCGATTTTTAATGTGGAAAGAGAGGGAGGGGGGAAGGGGATCAGCTCCCCATGGGTGGGAAATGGGAGCTGGATAGTGACAATTGGTATGAAGGGTTGCCCTTACATTGACCAAGGTCTTATATGTGGGGTTTCCCCCACATATGGTCTTTGCTTGAAGTATCTGCCGGAACAGATACTAAACTTTGATCTTTATAAGTAATTTATTTCGTTTAAAGAAAAACTTACAATTAAAAGAATCCCAATATAAGATTAAAAAATTTAAAAATGTAAATTCTCTAAAAGACAAAACAAATTTAGGCACAAGGCCCTATAAGATCTGGGGAGGGGAGTGTTGCAGGGTCTTTGTAACTAAAGTAAAAATGGAGTCTTTGGCGACTTTACTCTTGACTGGCAACATTTACCACAATACCTCATTCACTCTGTGGAATCTAAAGCTAACTAATGAAAACCCCAGCGTTTTTGCAAAAACGATATATATACAATTTCTGTATGTGTGTGTGCGCATTTTTTTTTAATTAAAATGTGTGTGTGTGTGAAAAATTTTTAATTCATTGGAAAAAATAAAAAGTTCAAGAACCTCAATTAGTGTTATATGTATACATTACAATCCATAAAACAGCAATTCTCCCTTTATCAGAAACATCTCTCGAGGAATGTGAGGATTAAATAAAAAAAAATAAGTGAAACGAGTGTTGCAAATTAAGGTAAGCCCAAGGTCCACTTTCATAAAAAACACTTTAAGAGTAATATATTTGACAAGTAAGTTCAGAATAGTAACAACTACACCGAAAGGCTAGTTCTACCGCTAAATTCATATATTTCTATAAAATATTAAATTGTTTTAAAAACAAATGCGTCACATATAAATTAATTTTTTTATTTTTATTTTTTTTTTATTACATTTTCACCCCAAACAAGGCAAATTGCCACTTTGGTGTAGGGGGCTACTATCAGGGGCAACAACTACTGGGGTACTATGTAGGGATTTGGGCAGCAAGGTGTCGGTTCACGTTACACTTGAACTTCTGCACGTCAGTACTGTTGGGGAAGCAGGGACCTGGAATGGAATTCCAGAGTCTAGCGGTTCTGGGGAAGAAACTATTGGAGTAAAAAGATCTTTTACATCTAGGGATCTCTACAGTGTGGGGGTGGGATTTAGCAGCCTGTCGGGTTTGTCGAGGGTGCACACGTCGTGGGGGCACAAGTGATTGCAGTTCGTCAGAGCATTCACCACTAAAATACTTGCAGAAAAGGCAGAGGGATGCAACATTTCGTCGATGGGACAGAGGCTGAAGCTTAGATGCCAGTTCAGGGCCTATCAGGTTTGCGACTCTCTTTTGAACCTTGTCAAGGAGCGAGAGACTAGTAGCAGATGCACCAGCCCAGATGTGGCAGCAATACTCCATACATGGGCGAATGGTGGCCTTATAGAGGTACAGGATACTTTCGGGTGTTAGTAGTTTTCTAGCACGGTAGAGAGAGCCCACCTTTCTTGCAGCGGAGTTTGAAAGATGTACTCTCAGATAAAGAGTCGTTGGCCATTGCTATGGGTGGTAGAGAGGGTTTCTTGTAATTATTGAATGAAACTAGTTTAGTCTTGGCAGCATTGAACGCGACCAACCACTTTTGTCCCCATTTCACTACAGATTGGAGGTCTTCCTCTAGTGTTTCTGCCATTTCTTTAGAAATGTGTTCATTCGTCTTCCTGTCGTGCCTGCCGTAGATTGTAGTGTCATCAGCATATATACCCATCTCAGAGGCAATGTTGTCGGGGAGGTCATTTATGAATATCAGGAACAATAGAGGTCCAAGGATAGAACCCTGGGGCACCCCCGCATTTATATCATATTGTTTAGATGTACGACCGTCGAGGACAACCTGGATTTTTCTCTTATCTAAGAAGGATCTAATTATGTTAAGTATTCTACCAGTGATACCGTATAATCTGATTTTACTGAGGAGACCCTCATGCCATACCCTGTCAAAAGCCTTAGATATATCTAGAGCTACCGCTCTGCCCTCCCCCGCGTTGTCCAGTGAATGGTATATACGTTCAGAGATCACAGTTAGGATGTCTGCTGTGGAACGGGCTTGTCTAAATCCATATTGTTTGTCAGTCAGTAGTTTAGCATCTGTAAGATGATGGACTAGAGCATGGTTAATTATGGTCTCAAATATTTTGGCAAAAAGTGGGAGGAGGCTAATGGGGCGATAATTTGATGGGTCTGTCCTTTCGCCAGAATTCTTGAATACTGGTACAACAGAAGCAGTTTTCCAACAGACCGGAAAGCAAGCTTCATTAAGGCATTTGTTGTAGAGTTTGGAGAGAACTGGAGCTACTTCGGCTGAGCACTTTTTTAATAGCACAGCTGGGATAAGATCGGGTCCACATGCTTTTGAGGTATCAAGGTTTTTTAGATAGCATGCACCTGAGCAGGGGTGGTTTTCAGATCGTCTAGTGTGGCGTCTGTCCGCATAGGAAAGTCAGGTAGGGAGTGGTTGGAAGGGTCCAGTGTGGAGTTTGAGGCAAACCGACTGGCAAGCATGTTAGCCTTGTCGGTTGCCGAGGAGACAACCTCGTGATTGTTGGTTAGTGGGGGAATTGTTGATTGCCCATTATTTACTACACTGTTGTAGATTTTCCAGAAGTCTCGAGTTCCTAGTTTTTGTGCTTCGATGCGCTTTTTAGTGGTTTCCGCAAATTCTCTCTTAGCTGTCGCTATTTCTTTCTTAACGTTATTTCTAGCTTCTATATACTTCAGTCTGTTTGAACTGGACTTATGTCGGTTTAACCTACGGTATGCATGCTGCTTTTGAGCAATGGCAGTTGCACAAGTCGACGTAAACCATTGGGGAGAGTGGGGCTTTCTATAAAATTTCCGCATGGGAACATGCGCTTCGATTGCAGTTTTGAACCAGTCAGTGGTCTCGTTTGCACATTGTTCAGCAGGGAGAGAGAAAATAATTTTCCATGGAGCATCTCTAATTAGTTCCCTGATGGCTTCCCAGTCAGCCTTATTATAATATCTCGTTGTTTTGAGCACTGGCTCTTCAGTTTTGAAGAGACACTATCTCAGTGATTCGACAGAAACACCCAGCGGTAGATCTTGTTTCCTGGCTAGGGCAATGAACGCCGTTCTTCCCCATTCCCAGCACGCCCCACCCCTAAAACTGAACATTTGGGAGTGCTGGAGTATAAGATATGACTGAGCGATTAGATTGGGTTGACCTTCTTCTAAAGGGTTGAGGGTACCGGATTGACAGTTCCTGGCTGCTGTTCCCGACTGGTAGTACAGGAGCCCTAACTCTTTGGTAGCGCTTAGAGCGGCTGCTCCATCAACAGTTGAATAATATCGGGTTGTTTGTAGTGCCATGACGCGCATGGAAAAGGACCCTGCACTCATCCCCGGTGGGCTTTCCTGAGGCCACAATCCTAATTGGAGAAAGGTCAGCTGATGGTCTACTTGTGATGCATGTCTGAAGCTCCGCATAACCTCTTGTTTAGCTCCCCCTTACCGAAACTCTTAAAAAAAAATATGACGACAGTACAATCTAAAAATAAGCTTAAACCAGGATTAGGAACAAACAAATTCAACTTGCTTCCTCCCTTGAGGCTCTCATACACAAATATCCGTGGGCTTAGAACTAACTTAGCTGATGTTGAAGCATTTCTCTTAACAAATACACCGGATATTTTAGCACCAAGTGAGACTAACCTACACTCCTCCATTCCCTCTAACCACTTTAACATGCCTGGATATCTCCCACTCTGCCGTAAGGACTCTGACAGACATATGCACGGACTTGGAGTTTACATTCGTAATACCCTTCCCTTGACTAGAGAAACAAACCTAGAAACAGATGATCAAGCCTTTATGTGCTTTAGACTAAACATGCAACACAATATTAGCTACTATTATTTTCTCTACCGCTCTCCCTCGACTCAGGACTACTCCATAATAAACAAAGTATCTGACAGCATAGACACGGCACTGACCCTCGACACTAGCGCACAAATACATGTGTTTGGTGAAATTAATGTCCACCACAAAAACTGGCTTGGATTCTCTACTCACACAGATGCAGCGGGCAGCACAACCCATAGCTTCGCTATATCTCACTCCCTATCACAAATTGTTACGTTTCCAACCCGTTTCCCTGACCAGGAAGAACAACACGCATCACTTCTAGATCTGTTTTTGACCACAGTTCCCGATGACTGCATAACGAAGGCCCACAGCCCACTCGGGAACGCTGATCATGCAGTGATAATGGTTGAAATCGCCCTAAACTCTAGACCCAAAACTGAAGAGCCAGTGCTCAAAACAACGAAATTAATAAATCCAAATAAATTATTTGGGATTACTTTTCCAACTGTATCATCTTTAAAATAGATTGTCTCGCCATCAGTTATGTTTGTACACGTAACAAGTGCGCAAAATTGCAAATAACTGCTGAAATATTAATCGCTATGTATTTTCCCATCGCTGTCCGTCCACTTCGGAGGTTTATAGAAATATATACTTTTTAACTAACAAATTTATCGATTTCTGTTCGTTACTGTAAAAATTAAATTTGCAATCGATTCAATTTGTCACGTACTATGTCCTTTTCTTACAGATCAAGACATAGATCGATAATATTTGTTTTTCACAAATACGCAAATGGATACCTAATATTAATCACTAACACTTCACTCACAAATCTTGGGTCAAACTAATAAAGCAAAAACCTTTAGGCATGATCCCCTTTTAGAGTGATACACGATTCTAACGTTTCTATAGCAATTCGATGCATTATTTATAGAACGATTTATTTTTTAACTCAAAATATGCCTCAGTTTCCGATATTAATTATTTTGGAGTCAGATTGCAAACTGCTAATAGTTGCTGGGAACCAGATTTTGAGAATAGGCTGAGTGTAGAAGCGATTCGAAGTGCAATTCATATAGTTTTAAGATTGTTACGATCTATTTTTGGTACAATGTATTGTCTTGGCGAAAGAGCACGTTTTCTTCAAACGAATATAAGAATAGACACTAGGTCAAGTGGAGAAGGCAATACACTGGCAATTATACAGACAAATTGAATCTTGAATACTCAGACAAATTGTACAAGCACAAATCGGCAACAATACTTGAAAATGAAACTTACAAAATCTTATATGGCATGGATATACAAACAGATAAACTCATCCAAGCAATGAGACCGGATGTCATACTAATTAACAAGAATAAAAAGACCTTCCAAATTGTAGATTTTACCGCTCCAGTAGACGATAGAATGAAGATCAAGGAGATGAAAAAGGCGGAGCAAATACGCTGAGTTGGCCAGAGAGCTCAAAGGAATATGGAAGATGAAAAAAAAAAAAATCAACATCTAATAGTAGGAGCGCTAGGAACAATACCGAAAAACTTTGAAAAGATAATAGGAGAGATTGGAATCAGAGAGATGGCTGATAAGATACAACAGATAACAGTAGCGAAAACGGTTGAAATATTAAGGAAACCCTTGAATGCGGAGACTAAAACATATGAGTTACAGGCACAGGCCGGGCATACAGAAACTACTACAGATGTAAAATACAAAAGAGCATAACATGGAATCATGAAAACTGAAATTGTATAAATGTAAGTTAACGCCTGCACAGCTGTCTTCCTCCCATTTTTTCTTTGTGTGTATGTGTGTCACCAAAAACTGACGTCACGCCAAATAAGGGAAGAGGGTCAGGGAGAACAGAAAGACCGAGGAGAGAAAGTTCTAGCCAGACCGCTGGATGAGTGCAAAGAGGACTGGGATATTTGCGAGTTTTTTTGCCAACCAAATTCCAGTGAAAACCAACGGTGGCCGCCAATGATAAATCAATGGTTAGCGGCGGTTACGATAACGCAAATTCGTCTGCAATGGTTGTTGAAAGAGGTGGATAGTACTGGAAATTTAGTAAGACTTGTTGTCACTCAGACTCCAGAGAACGCCGCAAGTTGTTATCAAAGAGAACTCTTTGGTGATGGCATGTGTACTCCTAGTGAGTAAATAATAATAATAATAATAATAATAATAATAATAATATATATATATATACACGTAGATATATGTGTATATATACATATGTATATCTATTATAAAAAGGCTATATGTCTGTCTGCCTGTCTCCATATTTTCAGACTCTATCTCCTGCGAAACTAAAAGTCGCAGAGCGTCGTTAAGAGCCGCAGATGATTGGATTTTTTACGAACCGATCTTTTATAGGTCTTTAGCCGGTTAAAATAGTTTTAAGTGGTCAAGAATAGGTCAAAATTGAAAAATGAACAGAATGTTGAGTAGTTAAGACTTTAAAATAGCTCGTAAAATCGGTTTGTGTTAGCAACATTTTTTCTACGATGATTGTCTACGAAATGTCAGTTGATCACCAATTTCAATTAGGACATCCAATTATTAAACTGATCATGGTTAAGGCATCCTACCTTTTAACTCACAAAACTAAAATGTTGAATAGTTATGAAGACGGGAATGTTACCATTAAAACAAGCGACATTTTGTGCTCTACAATTTATTTTTCTACATAGTAACTACCATTATTTTGAACGGTCGTAAAAGTTCGGAACTAGCTTTGTCACTCACATCTCAGTCGCCACTCTGAAATCGACAAACCCATCTCCTATCTGTTTTGTACATCAATTGCATAGGCTTCATAAACGTCTACCAGGCACCGGTAAATGTTGATAGGTTCAATTTTTTCTGTATAGACGAATTTAATGACGCATCCCTGCTTCTGACGTAGGTCCATAACAGGAAATTTCTTTCTTAGAGTCAGACACTGTCAATATCTGCAACAAAAAAATGAACCTTTCAGGTCATGATGACAATAAAAGTATTGGAAGTGTGGAGCATTTGTTGATCCTCATTTAAGATCGGGCAACATTGCCTCTCCCTACTAGTATACAGCTATATGGAACAAAAATACATTTCTGGCGATCGAAACTAAGCTAAAACTGCAGTAAAATAATTTTATTTATTATTGCTATGAAGCCTATCTGGAAGAATATAAAAGTCTTTTTGTTTTATTGTTTACAAGACCTGCTGTTTGGCTTTTGCTCTGTTACGTTTACGATAGGTTTATTTTCGTGTTTTGATTTTTAAAAATATATGGCATTATTCCTTATCTCTACAAATCTACTATTAGACAATGCAAGGGTTCAGTTATGAGTTGAGGAAGGAAATCACTTGCTTCGTTTGTTCCTATTAAGACAGCTCCTATCTTTCAATCATAGGCGTTCCCCCTTTCTTCTTGAGATGGGCGGCTCTACTCTCGATAAGAAATCAACTCTGAAACTTCTTGATCTTTCTTGCTCACCAAACCTTTCTTGGAGTCCATATCTTGGATCTATTGCTCAGTTCTTCTTATCGCTCTAAACACTTTCTCAAAACTGAAGCCATTCTCTATCTCTACTCGTCTGCTATCAAACTGTTATGGAGTATATTTGAACTGGTGAATCTGTGTCCCATTTGAAACTTCTTGATAAGATGCAGAAACGTATATGTAATTTGACTTGTCCTACCCATTCTTCCTCGCTGTAATCTCACTCCCACAGACGTGATGTTGCTAGTTTCAGTCTTTTTCATAAATACTTTTCCTTCAAAATTGTAGAACCTATTCCTTGCTTTCTTTGTTGCAGCTCGTTTGACTGGTTGATCTAGTGGTCTCCATCAATACGTTGTTTTTATATCACATTGTAATACTGCTTCCTATTCAAGTATCATTTTCTAGGATTTGCAAGCTTGTGAAACTCTTTTCCTGCTGACTATCTTCCTCTTGCCTATAACGTTTCCTACTACCATTAAACTTCTCCTACCTATAACCTCTCCTCCTATCGTTCCTCTTACATATAACCTTTTCTCCTACCTATAACCTTTCCTCCTTCCTATAACCTTTTCTGCTAACTATAACCTTTCCCCCTACATATAATTTTTCCTCCTACCTATAACTTTTCCTTCTACCTATGACCTTTACTTCTACCCATAACCTTTCCTTCTACCTATAACCTTACTTTTCGCAAGGTCAATAGATAACTCTTATATTTGCAATAATGAAAACCTTTCCTCCTACCTATAACCTTTCTTTCTACCTACGACCTTTCTTTCTACCTATAATCTTTCCTCCTACCATAACCTTTCCTCCTACCTATTACGTTTCCTTCTACCTATAACGTTTCCTTCTACCTATAACCTTTCCTCTTACCTATAACCTTACTTCTTACCTATAAGCCTTCCTCCTACCTATGACCGCTCATCTTACCTATAACCGTTCTTCCTTTCTACCATACCATACCCTTTCCTCCTACCTATAACTTTCCCTATTACCTATAACCTGTCTTTCTACCTATAAACTTTCCTCCTGCCTATAATATGTCCTCCTACCTATAACCTTTCCTCCTTCCTATAACCTTTCCTCTTACCTGTAACCTGCCCTCATGCCTATAACGTTTCCTCTTGCCTATAACCTTTCCTCCTGCCTATAACCTTTCCTCCTACCTATAAAGTTTCCTCCTGTCTATAACATTTCCTCCTATATATAATATTTCCTTCTACCTATAACTTTTCCTCCTGCCTATAACCTTTTCTCTTACCTATAACCCTTCCTCCTACCTATAATCTTTCCTCTTACCCATAACCTTTTCTCCTACCTATAACCTTTCCTCCTTCCTATAACTTTTTCTCATACCTATAACCTTTCCTATAATTGTTCCTCCTACCTATAACTTTTCCTTCTACCTATAACCTTTACTTCTAACCATAACCTTTCCTTCTACCTATAACCTTAGTTTTTGTAAGGCCAATAGGTATCTCTTATATTTGCAATAATGATCTTTCGTTCTTGTTAATTCCTTACGTAAAGTGGCTTCACGCCTTTTCTGAAGCGATTTTCATAAAAAAGAAACGCATTAGAAAATCTGTTGAATTACTTATATTGCTATATGTTTTACAATGTGTTTAGAAAACAAAACTTTACGTTTGATAACTTTCTCTGAATTTAATATTTAGTCCTGATTGATATTTTATAGTATAGTCGGATTTAGAGGACGTAGAAATGCAACTAACTAAATCACTGGAGTTCACTCTCAGTCACCACACCAACAACTACTATCATCAAAATTTTACAAGTCACAAATTCCAATATTCACTGGAAAATAATGCTTTCATGAATTTCGCATAAGTCAAACCACAACTTAAAAAATTTCTAACAAATTCAATATTGCACATCTTATTTTACCACACACAATAAGTTTTCGAGCAAGAAAATGGGAATCACCTGAACATAATGCTGATCACGCCGCTAATTCTCGAACACACCCAACAACATAATTCTGTTAATGAACTACAAAAAAAAAGCAACACCTAAAACTGAAGCACGTTATAACAAGAATGATTTCCATTATTCTGAAAGAAACAGTGTCATATAAACAAACATAAACGAATACAAAAATACAAATAAACAAAAACATTTTACCATAACAAAACTAAAAAAAATAGTCACATATTTTCATAACAAAGACATTTCTTTGAAAGTTGCCAAACCACCGAAAAGCTCCAACCACACTTTCATTATAAAGTAAAATTACGGAAATAAAAATCTATTTCCAGCTCGCTCGATCATGATAAACTTGAATATTCCATATTTTTTCAGTTTTACGTCGCGTAATTTTTGGTTCTTCCGTCATTTCTTAACTGGTCTAGTTCTGTAATTGTTTGTCTTCTTTTACGCTTATCCTGTCTCCGTTACCCAATCAGCTCCTTCACATGATTAATAAATCCTACAATTTTAGTCAGAGGTTTCTCCCGTAACCAAAACCACCAGAAGCTAAGGCATTGTTTAGATGGCTTGTTCACTGTTAACTTAGATCTTGTGCAGTTCTGGGGGTTGGTTTATTTCTAATCACTCGAGGTGGCGCTACCAGGAAATGCCAACGGGGCTGGTCAGGCAGTTTTTGCAGATCAGCGTGCTCTTTATCTACAGCGCTGGCTCTTCAGGCCCCACTTACCGAACCTTGTGTCACAATATATTTCCTCGGGAGAAAGATAAATATACTTAATCTTCAGTCTTTGAGTACTGCTATCATTTTATTCGGTTTATATATAGATCGTTGTTTATCATTCTATTATTCCTAGTGTGTCAAATGGCCTATTGATGCGTCAAGTGTGGGGTACTGTGTGCTTGTCACCTTCCTCTTCCAGTCCCTACCGCTGGCTAGCCTAGGCAAAAAGGAAGCAGAGTGCGTAAGTCTTCCCTGCCAGTACATAGCCTCTCCATAGGAAAGCTCCATGTAGTGCCTCCCCATGGTGACACATGTAAATTGAGTACCTTGCGGACTCAAGCAGAACTACAGGAGACTCGGAGGTGGTCTGCCCCCAGACATGCGGCATGCCAGGCCCATCGTTGTATGGACAAGCCCTGATGCCCGTGAACAGGCCCCCAGCTATGGGTAAATAGTACCACTGCCTTGTGGTTATTCGTTGGTTCGATAAAGGCTAAGGGAGTAAACCCTAACAGAAAATCTGGAGTGTAACCCCACAGGCAGACAAGTGCTGTACTCAGCCTTGCTCTGGTAGCTACTGCAGTCAACCTGGTGCCGGACGTACTGGTACTTCCATTCCTCTGGGCAACACCAGCAAGACCGAGAGGGGGATTCTGACGATTGGGCAACCCAGTCTCTCCACAGATCTGCCCTGGCCAGCGCCCTGGAGAGAAAACTTCAGCTATGCATCTGTATAGGACTAAACAGGGGAGCGACAGTCACCGGTTATAAGCCTACAGCTCAATTGGCGTACAGCTGGGCGCCAGGGGTCGGTCCTAACGGTGGGAGAAGTTATTTAATTTCATTGGACAGCTACCGCCCGCCACAAAGCTGAGCAGCCCTCAGTCAGTAAGGTGCTATCCCGCCATTGGCCACCTACCCTACTGGGTGCGTAGAGTATAGGATGATTCCAACAAGTAGTCAGTAACCATTGCACCAAACAAAACCAAAAGAAACACAAAGAACCCAACACTCAGGCTTGGGTGCTGGAATGTTCGTACTATGACGATTGGCCTATCTACCGATATACGCAACATCTCCGATATTCGAAAAACTGCCATCATCAACAACAAGCTATCGAGACTCAAAGTAGACATCGCTGCGCTCCAAGAAACTCAAAGTAGACATCGCTGCACTCCAAGAAACACGCTTAACTGACACCGGATGCCTAAAGGAATCGGAATATACCTTCTTCTGGCAAGGAAAACAGGAAGAGGAGGTCCGGGAACACGGTGTTGGTTTCGCAGTCAGAAACTCACTGCTTCAGAACGTACAACTCTCTGATTCAGCTACTGAGCGCCTAATCTCACTACGACTGAACACCACAGATGGAACAATTAATCTATTATGTGTGTACGCCCCAACACTCGCAGCGCCTGACGACATCAAGGAGCACTTCTACACACAGCTGGATAGCACCATCAAGGCATTTCCACAAAATGAAGACCTGATTATACTTGGGGACTTTAACGCACGTGTGGGCGGCGACAACGATGCATGGCCGAGCTGCCTTGGTAACTTTGGAGTGGGCAAATGCAATGGTAACGGCCAGCGCCTTCTAGAACTCTGTGCCTACCATGACCTCTGCATTACCAACACATTCTTTGCTGCCAAACCGCATCACAGAGTGTCCTGGAGACATCCCAGATCAGGGCGTTGGCACCAGCTCGATCTAATCATTACTAGACGAAGGTACCTCAAACATTTTCTGATGTCTAGAGCCTAGCACAGTGCTGATTGTGATACAGATCATTCCCTAATATGCAGTAGAGTCAAACTTCAACCCAAAGATTTCTACTACACTAAACAGGAGGGTGTTGCCCGTATTGATGTTAGCAAGACCACATACTAAGATCGCAGTGCGAAATTCAACGAGATTTTAACCTCCACCTTCAAAGGAGATAACACCCGGACTGCATCTGAACAGTAGGAAACACTGATAAATGCCATCCACTCTACGGCCCTCAAATCCTTTGGAAGGAGGACAGATAGTGTTATGATTTAATTTGTTGTTAAGAGTTATCCCCCTTGGGATTGACATTCATAATAAAAGCGCCCTCTGTTTCATTTTCCCGCTCGATCCTTTCAAGAGCGTACGTGTATTTTACAGTTAATAAAACCTTTCTAAAAGGCAATTCTTTACTTACTGATACTATTCACTTCAATTTTATTAACTGTAAAAAAAAAAAAAAAAAAAAAAAAAAATAATGGATCGAATCTTACGTCCCGACAGATTCGAGGTGGAACCTACATGCCCTAATTCCGAAAAATCCTATAGGCATTGGAAATTAACCCTCCAGAATTATATCCGCTCACATAATAACGGATTAATCGAAAACACTTCAGATAATTTCTTTGCCTTGATCAATTGTATTTCAGCCTCTGTTTTCGATTTAATAAGCGATAAAACCGACTACGATAGTGCATTAAGAACATTGGACGCCGCTTATTTAAAACCTGAAAATATTGTTTATAATAGATATCGATTGATGACGACGAAGCAACAAACAACACAAAATATAGATGCCTTCATACTACAATTGGAAATGCTTGCCAAAACATGTAACTTCGAAGCGGTTTCTGCTGAAGAAAACAAAAATCAATACATTCGGGAAGCTTTCATCGGCGGAATTTCTTCTTCATCCATCCGACAACGACTGTTAGAAAAACCCATCCTGACTTTACAAGACACATATGCCACGGCCAGATCTCTTGAACAAGCAGAAAAGCATTCGATAAGCTACGCAAATAACTTTACTGTAGCAGCTACAAATAATCCTTCGGGCTACAATCGTATAGCTGTGACTAAAGAAAATATGCATCCAAAAGGGGTTTGTTTTTTCTGTGGAAAATCACGTCATCCTCGATATTTATGTCCTGCACGAAACGCCGAATGTAAAAAATGCAAAAAAAATGGTCATTGGGCTAAAGTGTGTAAATCTTCTATTTCTAACACTCATACTGCTGTTCTTTATGACGACTCTGACTACCCCTCACCTTCTCTATCCTGACTAGGAACTAACTCCAAAGATGTCACATTCACTCAATGCCAAATTAACGGGCACTTCGTGAACGCTATGGTGGACTCCGGCAGTGTAAAAACATTCATTAATGAAAATACTGCTAAAAAACTTAAACTCTTCACAATACCTAAAAACAAAACTATAGCTCTGGCTGCTTCCGATCAACATGCTAAAATAACTGGCGAAGCTGTCGTGGATTTAATACTGAAAGATAAAACCCATTCTGGAATAACAATTGAAATCATTGAAAACCTTTTCATTGATTTAATAATCGGAAAAGATATTTAAAAAAAAATATAAAAAAGTAACACTTAAATTCGACGGTCCTAGAGACAAACTTATAATTGGAGCTATAAACACGAATAATTTTTTTCCTACCATAAACGTTCCACCCCCTCCTCTCTTTTCTAATCTTTCTCCTCATACTACTCCTATTGCGACAAAATCCCGACGTTACACTTTTGCCGCCAACAAATTCATAAAAGAAGAGACTGCTAGAATGTTGAAAGAAGGCATAATTGAACCTTCGATATCTCCGTGGTGAGCGCAAGTTCTTGTAACTTCGAATGAGAATCATAAGAAAAGAATGGTAGTCGACTACAGCGATACCATCAATAGATTCACGGAACTAGACGCTTACCCAATGCCTAATATCAATAAGATGGTAGACGACATCGCTCAATATAACATCTTCTCTACTCTCGACCTAAAATCTGCTTATCACCAAATACCTATAAATCATGCTGATCGTAAATTCACTGCGTTTGAAGTAAGTGGCAAACTTTTTCAATTTACTCGTCTTCCTTTTGGCGTCACCAATGGAGTAAGTGCTTTCCAGAGGAGCATAGACTATATTATAGAAAAAGAAAATCTAACCGATACCTTTGTGTATGTTGATAACGTAACTATATGTGGGAAAAATCAAGAAGAACACGATTACAATCTTCAAAAATTCTACAAAATTGCTAAACAATATAACATCACTTTAAATGAAAATAAAAGCATAATTTCTTCTAGTTCTATTACTCTACTCGGCTACACCATAGAAAATAATCAAATAGCTCCCGATTATCAAAGACTAAAACCATTACTCGAAATGCCACCTCCGCTGAATCTTAAATCTCAAAAAAGAATAGTTGGAATGTTTTCCTATTACTGCAAATTCATTAAAAATTTTTCTGATAAAATTTTATTACTAAATCAAAACAAAGAATTTCCACTACCTCCATCTGTATTAAAATCTTTTCAAACATTGAAAAATGATCTAAAAGACGCCACTTTAATAACGGTAGATCCAAATAAAGAATTTGAAGTAGAAACGGACGCTAGTAACTATTGCATTGCTGCAACACTAAATCAAGAAGGTCGTCCTATTGCATTTTTTTCAAGAACTCTCAATACTAACGAAATTAAGCACCATGCAGTAGAAAAAGAGGCAGCCACTATTGTAGAAGCTCTCCGTAAGTGGCGACATTTTCTACTCGGCAGGCACTTTAAAGTCATCACAGATCAGAAGAGCATCAGCTTCATATTCGACAATAAAAGAAAATCTAAAATTAAGAATGACAAAATATGCCGTTGGCGTATAGAATTATCCCAATACAATTTCACTATAGTTTATCGACCTGGACCTGAAAATATTGCTGCTGACACATTCTCTCGCATCTCTGCTCTTACTTACAATCTACAAGATCTTCGTGATTTACATAAACAATTATGTCATCCTGGTGTTTCAAGATTAAGCTATTTTATAAGAACGAGGAACCTCCCTTTTACTTTGGATCAAATTAAGAATATTACTGACTCTTGCTCATCCTGTCAATTACTGAAACCCAAATTCGCCAATACCAATGGAGGGACTCTCATTCAAGCCATATTACCTTTTCAACGATTAAATCTTGATTTTAAAGGCCCTCTACCTACTTCTATACATGGCAACAAATATCTACTTACTCTAATTGATGAGTATTCCCGTTTTCCTTTCGCTTTTCCTTGCAGAGATATGACAAGCAAAACCATTATCCACTGTCTAAACAAACTCTTTTCAATTTTTGGTTTGCCTGACATGATACATACTGACCGTGCTTCTGATTTCTTAGCAAGAGAAATAAAGGATTTTTTACACAAAAAAGGAATTGCTACTTCTAAAACAAGTAGGTATCATCCTGAAGGATGACAGATTGAAAAACTCAACGGTACCTTATGGAAGGCCATTCAAACAACATTACATTCTAATCAAATGAAACTACCTTATTGGGAAGACATACTACCGGACGCACTTCATTCAATTAGATCATTACTTTGTACTGCCACTAATATGACTCCCCATGATAGACTTTTTAAATATAGTCGTAAATCTGCTTCCGGAATTTCAATTCCTTCTTGGGTTAAACCAGGCCCAATATATATTAGAAACCACACTAAAACAAGTAAACATGACCCTCCTTTAACGCCTGCCACCCTAATAGATGTCAACCCCCACTACGCTTATGTTCAACTACCTTCTGGTACTGAAACCACTGTCAACGTTCGAGATTTAGCTCCAAACTCATCAAATGAAGAAAACTCTAATAATAATAATCCTACTACTTCAGAGACTTTATTTGAACCTTCTACTAATGAAAACATTGGTCATGAGGAAGACAAAAATCAATCGTCTGATCTTGAAGAAAATCAGATTTCACTAAAAAATAATACTGAAAATCAGCATTCCTGCCAATCTGTGCGGAGGTCGTTCCGAGTTCGACAATTCCCTAGTAAATATAAGGATTTTGTGACTAAATACTGAAAAAACTGCAGTTTGGGTTCATATGTTATTTGTAAATAAAATGATTCTTATGTGATTGTAAAAAAAAAAAAAAAAAAAAAAAATTTGTCTATAATTAATTACCCCTTACTTGAATACTTTAGGACGGGGAAAATGTTATGATTTAATTTGTTGTTAAGAGTTATCCCCCTTGGGATTGACATTCATAATAAAAGCGCCCTCTGTTTCATTTTCCCGCTCGATCCTTTCAAGAGCTTACGTGTATTTTACAGTTAATAAAACCTTTCTAAAAGGCAATTCTTTACTTACTGATACTATTCACTTCAGATAGCAAACGCAATGACTGATATGATGCCAACTCTGCTACCCTCAACCCTCTGATTGAGGCAAAGCGCTTGTCCTTGCTCTCATACAAGGCCAACCCATCTCCTACATCGCTGGCTGCACTGAGGCTTTCCAAAAGAGCAGTTCAAAAGGCTGTAAGAGAAGCTGCAAACAACTACTGGATGGAGCTCTCCAAGTCTATCCAGCATGCAGCTGATACAGGAAATATAAAAACTATGTATAACGGGATCAGGAGAGCTACAGGACTCATAATTAACAAAACTGCTTCACTGGGCAATAGACAGACTGCCATCAGGAAAAGCCTCAGGAAAGGACTATATTCCAGCAGAGGTCTTAAAAAGTGGAAAGGCTAGCCTGCTTGAGCCCCTCCGTAGTCTTCTGATACAGTGTTGGAGATAAGGCTCAGTGCCTCAGGGCATGAGAGATGCAAATATCATCACTCTCTACAAACACAAAGGGGACCGCGGTGACTGCAACAACTACCGCGGTATCTCATTGTTGAGCTTCGTTGGCAAGTTATTCGCACGTATAGTATTACTGCGACTACACGTTCTTGCCGACCGAATCTACCCAGAATCTGAATGCGGCTTTAGTTCAGAGAGATCAACAATCGATATGATCTCCCTACGCCAACTGCAAGAGAAGTGCAGAGAGCAAAACCAGCCTCTGTAAGTTGCCTTCAGAGACCTGACCAAGGCATTCGATCTCGTGAGCAGAGATGGACTATTCAAAATTCTCCCACTGATTGGATGCCCACCAAAACTCCTCAGCATCATAAGATCCTTTCATGATGGCATGAGGAGCACTTATTTAACGGTGGCATGTCTGCTGAGTTCGGGGTGAGGAGTGGTGTCAAACAGGGTTGTGTGTTGGCCCCAACACTCTTCGGCATCTTCTTCTCCCTACTCCTGAAGCATGCTTTCAAGAACACAACGGATGGTATCTGCTTGCACTCCAGGTCAGATGGTGGTCTCTTCAACATCGCCAGACTCCGCTCCAGGACAAAGACCAGGACAGTTCGGATAAGAGACATGCTGTTTGCCGATGATGCAGCTATAGCATCGCATCAGGAAGATGGTCTTCAAAGACTGATGGACAGGTTTGCTAATGCTTGCAGCCTGTTCGGTCTCACCATCAGCCAGAAGAAAACCCAAGTCATGGGACAAGCAACCGCCTCCCCACCCAGCATCACAATCCAAGGCACACCACTAGATGTCGTACGCCAGTTTCAATATCTAGGCTCCACTGCTTCAGACACCCTCTCATTGGACGTGGAGCTAAACAAAAGGATTGGAAAGGCATCCACAACCCTCTCTAAACTAACTAAAAGAGTCTGGGAAAACAGGCACCTTACCACTTCCACCAAGATGACCGTCTACAGAGCGTGCATCCTCAGTGTTCTACTGTATGGGAGTGAATCCTGGACTACATACTCAACACAAGAGAGGAAACTCCAGATCTTCCATATGAGGTGTATACGTAGGATACTTGGTATCAAATGGCAGGACAGAGTGAGTAATACTGATGTTCTGCAGAGAGCGGGCATCCCATCCATTTACTCCCTACTGCGTGAGCGACGTCTTCGCTGGCTGGGCCATGTGTGCAGGATGGATGATGGGCGCATCCCTAAAGACCTCTATGGCGAGCTTGCCTCAGGCTCAAGAAAGAGGGTGCGACCCCATCTTCGCTACAGGGATTTCTGCAAGCGTGACATGAATGCTTTCTCGGTGGACAGGAATACATGGGAAGCCTCTGCAGCTGACAGAACTGCCTGGAGGAAAATGATACGCCAGGGGATTATCATCAGCGAGAGGACCCTCCATGTTGAAAACGCTGCAAAGAGAGCTAGGAGAAGAGCGAGTGTACAGGCGGAACAGCCGGACGAAGCGGCAAATTGCATAACAACCTTCGTATGTCAAGGCTGTGGCAGACTATGCAAATCAAGAATTGGTCTCTACAGTCACACAAAAGGATGCATACAGGCAACATCTTAATACAGCGCTGATCCATAGTCGTTTCGACTGACGGATGCCACGCATTCCTAGTGACACTTTGGACTGCTCTAATATTCTAATATAGATAACATCTAGCTTTTTGCATCGTTCAGTTTTAAAGACCCAGCTTTCTGTTCCACACACCAAACGTTTTACACTGTGTATATTTGTTGTTGAAATCATTCAAAACAAGGCACGAAGCCACTTGGTGTAAGGAGCTAAAATACTACTTAAAGATAAAAAACTAAACGATAATTGTTCTATGGCTAGTTTCTGACACAGTAAACAGTAATTCTTCGCCCTTTATAAAAAAAACATCGTTTATGAGATTTGATGACTATAGGAAAAAAAAAGAAGAAAAACAGGGAATCAAGAGTTACTAGGTTACCGAAAATAAACACTAGGTTAACTTTCTACTCTCCTCAAATATTAAGAAGTAGATATTAAGTTTTCTTTTCATTTTTGATGTTCAAATCATGTCGCATATGTTTAATACCGTCCATATCAACCATATTTAAACTTTCATGTTTTATTTTGCTATCTGCTATCAAAGAAACAAGATCGTCCATCTGTTTCAACATCTCACCATTCACAATTTTTAAAATTGTCTCAACCTGGTTGAACAAAATATATCTCGTTTATTTTTACAGATGCAATACAGTCCAATCGTTTTATTATTATTCGTAATCTTTATGATCTAGGGGTGTACGCTATCCGCATCCACATACACACGCACATACACACGCACACTCAAGTCAGAGAGAGTTACAACCTTGATTGAAGTGAGTGTCCCTAATGGTAGAGGTCTAAACGGAACTGAAAGGGAGAAACAGACTAAATATAAAGGTCTCCTGTATGATATGAAAAGAAACTGGAATTTAGGGAGATATCAATCATACCAGTTATTATAGGTGTCACAGGGCTTATGAAGAAAAACTTGAAGTCCTATATAACTAATATTCCTGGTGAACCAAGTGCAAAAGAGATCTAGACAATTGCACTTAAGTGAACAACGAGGATACTAAAAAGAGTTCTCGGTTGGTTTCAAGAAAAATCAGGGCAGTGTTGGCAGCTGGTTTGGCTGCCCCATACTCAACGTGACAATATTCAAAGGAAGAAAATTAAAAAAAATAAAAAGTATATATAATTGTAAACTTCAATATAAGCATTCTATTTAAATTGGAACCTATCAACATAATTAAAAGCTCAATGTTCTAGATATAGCAATTAAAGAAATAGGAAAATATATGATGAAAAAAATTGTATGAATTACAATATTTATTCGTTCATTAAATTCAAACAAAGAAATACTTATTCAAAATCCTTAATCAATAGGTTTTTGAATTTTAGGGATCACTAAATATTGTAATTTATTCAATTTTATTCTCAGCATGTATTCTCTCTCTCTCTCTCTCTTTCTCTCTCTCTTTCTCTCTCTCTCTCTGTATATATATATATATATATATGTATATATATATATAATTATTTTTTACTATAATAATTAAATACCTACAGACACTAATACAGACCACACCAACAAACAGACACTATATATATATATATATATATATATATATATATATATATATATATATATATATATGACTAATTCATTTAAGCACATGAATTAATATAGAAAAGTATAATTTTATGCGTAAACTTTAAGTATTTACTTCAACAGTGCTCAATTCATAGGTAGAGCTAGGTTTATTAAATAAAAAAATTCAAGATTAAAAAAAACAATTTTATGACTTTACAAAGTTAAAATATCTCTTCGTAATATTACATTTTCTTATATATTGTCTTGTATATTCTTTTAGCATTTATTGTTCTTTTCTATCCATCGTTCTTTTACCCGCATCATAACATTCCCTATGAAATATTTTTTTCAATTCTAATCTCAATAATTTTAATTTCTAATCTGAATATTTTCAAAGTCGATGTTGTGTTTTCACCTTTACCTTTGTATAATGCCGACTTTTTTTCCTCTTCTGACGAGAAGTATTTAGCTTCGAAATACTGTGACATACGGAGGTTTCCCCTTTATTCCTGTTTGCATAAACCTTATTTACTTTATAATGCAATAAAGTTCCTATGTAACTTTCCGCCCACCTGACTTGTAACAAGCTACCACGTGGCTATGAAAAAATGTATATATATGTAATTTAAAATTAAAAAAACAGACACGTTCACTTTTATAGATTAAACAAAAATATATACGTATAGATAAATATGTATGAAAAAAATTTTGTGTTTACTGCACAATTTTTACGCAAATATTATGCAAGTATAAACCATGTAGAATATCTGCATGAATATAATTAAACGTAATAGTTAACTAAAGATGATCATCCCATAAGAAAACCGAAAAAACTAATAGGGAATTAATTAAAATGACTGTTTAAAAGAATATGCAAACTATTTAGATCTTTTGCTAGTGAATGCAATTCTACGACCCGTATATAAGCAAATTGTATTTTCTTTTTAAATAAATCGAAAAGAGGGTTTTAATATGAATATCAATAAACAAAAAAGAAAAACGAATTTACAGGAGTATAGATAGATTACGTATATCACAGTCATATATATATATATATATGTGTGTGTGTGTGTGTGTGTGTAATAAGATAATTTATGAGTTTGCCTGTCAATTTCCCCTCTACCAGTGGAAGTATGACAAGCAGGATTTCTTTGAGGAGCGCCTGTTATCAAATACCATGAAGATATAATTAAAAAAGCAGATGCATAACGACTATTCTAAATAATATGGTTAATAAAATATACTCGCACAGACTGACTTCCCTTTCATGCCCTATATATTATGTCTTTCTATGCGTGGCCCCTTTCTTTTTTTCATGTGATGTTTATGGGTGGCTTTGTTCTTGAGGGGAAATCGACTTTGAAATATTGAGACGTCTTTCTTTCTCATCAGTGCTTTCGTGGGATTCATAGATCGATTGCTTTTCTGCTTCTCGTAATGTCGGTTCTAGACACTATTCAAGACTCCTACACCCGAGGTTATTCTCTAACACTACAATTCTTCTACCAGATATTGTATGGAATACTGTTGGTCGGCCTCATACTTTTTACTTCTTTAAACACACTTTCTCACAAACGTGGTGTTGATAGTCTCAGTGTTTTTTATATGTACTATCAGAATTTCAGCCCGGCGCTGCCCGGGTGTTTGGAGGTGTAAGTTGAGCAAAAAACAAACAAACAAACAAACAAAAAAACGGTAATTTTTTAAAACTTTGACCCCTATTATGACCCCTTAAAATTTATTGTTTAGGGCTAAAATTAAGTTATTACGTTAGATCCATGTCCAAATATATAAACAATTTCACGTGTTTAGATACAAAATTGGCGGAGGTGTTTGGTAGAGTTCTCAAAGATCAAATCGTTGGACTTTGACTCCTTACCAGCCGAATTCCTGGCCGAAAAGAATGACAAAGATGTTCCCAAATCTCAGTACCCTATATATAAAATTTCGAGTCTATAGATTTAAAATTGGCAGAGTTATTGCGTAGGAAAATGTACACACACAGACACGTTCACTATATATATATATATATATATATATATATATATATACTAGCATGGCTGCCCGCCGTAGCCCGGGTATTTTTTAAAAACTTTGACCCCTATTATGACTCCTAAACATTTATTGTTTTGGGTTCAAATCAAGTTAGTATGTAAGACCCATGTTCAAGGAACCTATATCTAAAATTTCAAATGTGTAGACCCAAAATTGTCGGAGGAGTTTGGTAGAGTTCTCAAGGGTCAAATCATTGAACTTTGACCCCCTTAATCGCCAAATTTCTGGCCAAAAACCGACACATCGATTTTCCCAAATCTCCGTACCCTGTATATCAAATTTCGAGTCTGTAGACTAAAAATTGACAGAGTTAATGCGTAGGGAAATGTACACACACAGACAGACACTTTCAGCTCGCGATTTATTTTGCCTCTGCCGTCAATGACTGGGCTATGAAAACATGTTTATGAAAGGCTAAAAATTAAAACATGAACCAATAGCTACTATGTTATGCATGCGTAATGCCGGCGTTCGACCTTCACCTGGCAAATTTCATTTTTTTTTAATTTTCACAGTTTTGCACCGATTTTTCCCGGCTAAAACCCAAATGTAAAGTTTAGCATAGATTCAAATACCTTATGTATGAAGTTTCATGTCTGTAGACCAAAAACTCCAGGAGAAGTTTGGTAGGCAAAGTTTGTTAAACAAAAATATATACGTATACATAAATATATATGGAAACAATTTTGTGTTTACAATAAACTTTTTACGCAAATATTATGCAAGTATAAATCATGTAGAATATCTGCATGAATATAATTACATGTAATAGTTAATTAAAGATGATTACCCCATTAAAAAATCGAAGCAACTGATAGGGATTAATTAAAATGAATGTTTAAAAGAATATGCAAATTAGATCTTTTGCTAGTGAATGCAATTCCACAGCCATTGTATTTTCTCTTTAAATACGTAGAAAAGAGTCTTGCCTTTTTTTCTGTTGTTCTTGGCCTTCGGGCCAGGATAAAAGTGTAGTATCTGTTCCGGCAGATACTGAAAGCAAAGACCATATGTGGGGGCAACTCCACATATAAGACCTTGGTCAATTTAGGGGCAACCCTTCATACCAATTGTCACTATCCAGCTCCCCTACTCCCCGGGGAGTTGGTTCCCATTTCCCCTTCACTCCTCACTTTAAAAATCGGCCTTGTGCCTAATTTGCTCAGTGGGGGAGCAAATAAATACCATCTGTTCCGGCAGATATTGCAAGCAAAGACCATATGTGGGGGTAACCCCACATATAAAACCTTGGTCAATGTAAGGGCAACCCTTCATACCAATTTTCACTATCCAGCTCCCCTAGTGTCCGGGGAGTTGGTCCCCACTTCCCATTCACTCCTCACTTTAAAAATCGGCCTTGTGCCTACTTTGCTCGGTGGGGAAGCAAATAAATATCACCCTGTTGTTCTTGGCCTTCGGGCCAAGATCAAAGTGTAGTATCTGTCCGGCAGATGCTGCAAGCTATGACTAGCTATGACTAGCAAAGACCAGATGTGGGGGTAACCCCACGTCTGACCTTTAACCAGCTCCCATTTCCCACCTCTCGGGAGCTGGTCCCCTTTTTCCCTTCCCCCTCCCTTCACTCCTCACATTAAAAATTGGCCTTGTGCCTAATTTGCTCGGTGGGGGAGCAAATAAATACCATCTGTCCGGCAGATGCTGCAAGCAAAGACCATTGCCCTTGTGGCAATCTTCTGGTCCATGTAGGGGCAACCGTACTTGGGCCAGCTGGCAAATCACTATCCAGCTCCTATTTCCAACCTCTCGGGAGATGGTCCCCCCTTTTTCCCTTCCCCCTCTCCTTCACTCCTCACTTTAAAAATCGGCCTTGTGCCTAATTTGTTCGGTGGGGGAGCAAATAAATATCACCCTGTTGTTCTTGGCCTTCGGGCCGGGATCAAAGTGTAGTATCTGTTCCGGCACATACTGCTAGCAAAGACCATATGTGGGAGCGACCCCACATATAAGACCTTGGTCAATGTAGGGACAACCCTTCATACCAATTGTCACTATCCAGCTCCCCTACCCCCCGAGGACTTGATCCCCATTTCCCCTTCATTCCTCACATTAAAAATCGGCCTTGTGCCTAATTTGTTCGGTGAGGGAGCAAATAAATATCTTGGCCTTCAGGCTGGGATCAAAGTGTAGTATCTGTTCCTACAGATACTGCAAGCAAAGACCATATGTGGGGGTAACCACACATATAAGACCTTGGTCAATGTAGGGGAAACCCTTCATACCATTTGTCAATATCCAGCTCCCCTACTCCCCGGGGAGTTGGTCCCCATTTCCCCTTCACTCCTCACTTTAAAAATCGGCCCTGGGCCTAATTTTCTCGGTGGGGGAGCAAATAAATACGTGGCCTTCGCGTCAAGATCAAAGTGTAGTATCTGTTCCGGCAGATACTGCAGCAAAAGCCATATGTGGGGGTAACTCCACATATAAAACCTTGGTCAATGTACGGGCAACCCTTCATATTAATTGTCACTATCCAGCTCCCCGTTGAATTCGTCCCCATTTCACCTTCACTCCTCACTTTAAAAATCGGCCTTGTGTAAGTAAAGTTATATATATATATATATATATATATATATATATATATTTATATATATATATACATTTAAAGGAGTGTAGCCATCAACAATTGTGGGGTTTTTTAAAAGTTTTCATCATATTTTTATTTTACAATATTTTTATAACGCGTTTCGAGCTTAGGGTTAGGGTTAGGGTTAGGCTTAGGGTGTGCTCTCTTCAGATGTTTTCGCAAAAAGTCCTTCTTTAAAATGGGAGTTTGAAAAGTTATTTTTACCTCTGCTAATACTAAATGTGTTTTTCAGAGTGATGTGGTCTCAGACATCCTGTCTCTAACCGTAAGTGTTCAAAGTGTCCGGTCAAAGTTAGATTAAAAGAGGGCGCTTTTGGTCCATTTTATGAAGGTTTTTATGTTTTTTTTATGTCTTTTTTAAAATATATGTATATATATATATATATATTTTATATGAATTCAATGCTTTAATACTTTGTTCTAATACAGCTTCTTTTTTCAGTAGCTTATGTAAAAAAACAAACATAAGAAACTGCAGTCCTTTTTGCTTTTAGCTACACATATAGTCATTTGAAATACTATAATTAAGAGACTACCTGCCTTTGCGTTAATAATATTTCATTCTTGTTATCTTCTTACGTCAAGTGATTTCATGCCTTGTCTGAAGAGACTTCCATAAAAAAAGTTTATTAACTCCCTAGGGTAATTTACATTGAAGCTTCTAGGAAAAGAGGATTCATTGTTATTCAATTGATCTTTAGTTAAATGTTTTTATAACATTAAAAAAAAATAAAAATAAAACTGATCTGATGTATATGTGGGTGCGGGGATCTGATTAAAAGAAAGCCCAGTACTAAGAAACGTCCAATACTTTAAAGTTACTGAAAAGAAAATGCTTGCATCATTCTACCACGCCGGTACAATCCTCTGTCTGCATAAGAGTCAAATACGTCCTATGAAAAAGCCACATCTGGGGAGGTGCCGCTCAATGCGTTCTTTCTTGCCTTGAAAGAGTACAAAATCTCCTTCGAAAATACAGCGTCTATCTCTCTTCGTCTTTTCTACAGTTCCATTCTTACATATTCTTTCTCTATTCTATCATTATTTACATAGGAGAGTTCTCGGCTGGGCGCAACTTTCCCGTTTCTCCTTGTGCGACTATCACAGCATTACTACAACTAAATAGAACTTGCATTTTCTTCTCCTTGTACTTACTGTCAAGCGGAATTTCCACGGACGAAATTTATTCTCAAGAATTTCACATCTATTTTCTACGAACTGCTTTCCTGGCGGCTACAACTTCAAATCAAGCGTCAGTAAATATTTGCCATTAACCCTCCTTATAAGAATTCAAATCGTATGTATTGTACTCATCATTTTCAATCCTTTCATAATATTCTTCATCATTCAGCATAGACTAGCTTAAAATCCATCCATCGCATTAACTTTTATCTCCAAGTGGCTTTTGACTTCGATAAATTTGATATTTTAGGAAGACAATCACGCTCACAAGGTCAGTTGTGTCATGGGAACCTGTTTCACCGTTAAATGAAACACAAGAAGGTCGATATGCCGTAAGACAAACGAAACGAAAACAAATTATTTGATAACCTTTCTTTTAATTGCGTATCAAGTGACGTACTCGTGTGGAAGGTCATGACTTCAGTTTTGTAAACATTATTCTAATTCTTTCATTCCATTATCCAAAAATAAGATGCCATGTGTAGATGACTATATGCTATTAAATCCCTTGGGAGGGGACACTAGCGCTCAATGTCGAAACAAAATTCACAGCGAATACAATCGGAATGTTTTCTCACTTAAATTTCCGTTTGAAATCAAGAAAGACCGATGTCATAAAAGGGGGGATAACTACGTCGCATAATTTATCCTTTCTCTGTCAAACGAGAAATCTCTTCGTATTTTTTCTAAGTTAAACTGACTTTTCTGTGGAAAGTAATGTCGTTGTTAATCATGTGTGAGTCGATTCTCATTTAATAATCTTTTCTTTTTCAGTTTCCTTATTTTGTTCTTGCTGGGGATAGGAGCATCCTACCGGATGCTAGATATTCACCCGATATATCATACATTTCAGCTGAGATATCTTTAAAAGAATCAAATCGTCCCTTTGTTTGCAATTGCTTGTATCTCTCTTGTATTTGGATTACCGGGTATATTTGCCGGATAGTCTTTAAAATTTTTTTTCACGAGTTCGGCTACTTCTATGATTACTAGAGTAATAGAGATCTTCCTCAGATTCCAGTTTCTTTTCATATCGTACAGAAGACCTCCGGATTTCGTTATCCTTTCCCTCTCAGCTTTATTTTACCTATCATCATTAGAGATACTAACTTCTACTAAGGTTGCTCCTTTTTCTGTCCTGTTCCATATACTAAGTAAGTTTCAATCGTCTTGATTTCTATGTGCGTAGCTGTAAAAATTGTATAGTTATAGCGGATGGTGTATAACTTATCTCCAACTCATTTTACTGGTATATATGTTCCCAAGTGTTAATGTTACACTCGTTTTATTGATATTAGGTTAGTGCAAAAAAAAAAAGTCGTATTTTTTTGCTTGAAATTGAACCAAAAACATTTTTTTTGCGGTGTACGACCTTTTAATCACTCGACATTTCATCACCCAGCGATTAATCACGGACTATTAATCACATGAAATTTCATCACTTAGACACTTAATCACATCGAAACATTTAATCACTTGGGGATTTCCAAAAGCGCTTGAAGGGTATTATTTTTTTACCACATTATATTTGTCTATCTTTTTAGCATCTTTAAGATCATTCTTCATAATCTGTATATCCATTTTTGCGAACTATTGTCCTCAGCTTCATAGTTGTTTATACGCAATATATAATAGATATGATATAACATTTTGTATTGTTGTTTTTTAATTTCTGTATTGTTTGTTAACATTAAGCGAAAAAAAAAGAAACTCTTTGCAGAAATTTGTTTATATTTTTAAATCAAAAATCAATTAATTAAAATAAATGTTATGGTTATTGTTTATTTGTTAAAAAGTTTAAAAAGGTGGCTGATATTTACTTTAAGCGAACAGATAGACTCTCCTTGCATGATTGGCAGAGGGTGGGGGAGAAAGTTTTACCCTATTGCTTTTAATCTCGTGAAAATAACCACAAAATAATCAAAGGGCTAAAAGTTTAACGTATAAAAAACATAATCACATAAATAACATTATTACATAAATAAATTTTATTTTTTTCCTCGGGAGGTGATTATTTGCCAGTGACGAGTGAAGTAAAACATGTCGACACAGCAGCTGACATGAAAGTAGAACAAGGATGGAAAAAAACTACAGCTTGAGAAAATGGCAACTTTGGAACGGAAAGACATTAAGAAAAAGATAAGTTGACCCGACATCTGACAACGTTAACGATGTCATATTTTTATGACGTTAATGGAGTACCAATTTTTTACATCAGCAGCTTTTGCACGCACGTTTTTTTTTATAATAATAAAGATGCAGAACTAATTATTTCAAACATACAATAAGAAATATACATATATATATATATATATATATATACATGTATATATATATAGACACATAATATATATAATAATAAAGATGCAGAAGTAATTCTTTCAAAGATACAATAAGAAAAAAATATATATACATGCATATATATATATATATAGACACATAATATATATAATAATAAAGATGCTGAACTAATTCTTTCAAACATACAATAAGAAATATATATATATATATAGACATATATATACATGTATATATATAGACACATAATATATATAATAATAAAGATGCAAAACTAATTCTTTCAAAGATACAATAAGAAATATATATATATATATACATGTATATATATATATATATATATATATATATATAGAGAGAGAGAGAGAGAGAGACACACACACACACACATAATATATATAATAATAAAGATGTAGGACTAATTCTTTCAAAGATACAATAAGAAAAAATATATATACATGTGTATATATATATAGACACATAATATATATAATAATAAAGATGCAGAACTAATTCTTTCAAAAATACAATAAGAAAAATATGTATATATATAGACATATATATATACATGTATATATATATATATATATATATATATATATATATATAGTGGTAAAGTAGCGGATATATTACATTTTTCTTAATAACTCTAGTTAGAGTTCAAGATTTTACCTAAAATTTGGTCAGTATATTCCTATTACTATTCTAATTTTGCGTGGCACTGTATATGTTATGAAAATATATGTCAATTAAGTTATGTAGAATCTTCCCTGTTCCATCCCCATAAATAATTCTCAAACTATAATTCGTAGACATGATGTTAACATGTTACCGAATTCTATGCATTTTAACCTGACGATTCCTTATGAGAGTGAAATACCTAAAATTCTATGTAGCTTAATTAACATATATTTTTATAACTTACTGCTTAGCTCTACTCACGTATTTAGCACAGTTGAAGCTTATATATATATATATATATATATATATATATAAATATATGTATGTGTATATATGTGTGTGTTTATATATGTATATATATGTATATATATACATATATATTTATATATATATACATATATACATATATATATATATATATATATTTGTATATTTTGGCAGAAGTCATTATTCAAGCGCGAGTTATTTTTTTCCGCTTTCAAACAGTAATGCAATACTTTTAAATTACCATAGCGAATGCCCAGAAAAATATAAAACTGTCCTTATAAAAAATGTTGATTCACCGCTCACAATAATAGCATCAACCCTATAAATATTTAAGAACTAACAAACATAAAACAAACCCTAATGAACAATAATTTTCCTAATAAAATCATCGATAAGCACATAAAACTCTATTTAAACTCACTCCACAAAAAACATAAACCCTAACCCCAACAAAACGACATCATCAAAGCATACTATAAAAAACAACTACACACTAACTACAAAACAGATGAAAAAATAATAACAAACCTAATTAAAACATACACAAGACCCACCGACCAGAATAAAAAGATCAAACTAATAATGTATTATACCAAATTTAAGACATCCAATTTAATAATAAAAACAATAATAATACTAACACCACACTAAAAAAAAGCTAATGTAGTGTATGAAGTTATTTGCCCCTTCGAAGAATGTCTCCGAAACACTCTAAAAACTCATACCATGCATACATAGGCCACACCACTACAACACTCTCCCGACGTCTAACCTATTATTTAGCTAACAATAGCGCCATAAAACAACACCTAACATTCCATGATAAAAACTACAGTCGTCCGACATTAGATACATCTTAACAATACTAAAATTCGATGCAAGACTAAAATTATTAGAAGCCATACTTATCAAAATACTACAACTCCTTTTTAACCGAATCTCATTTAACACCGGGACAAATATGCTAACAGTATTTAAAACCTAACAAGCAACTAAATAAATAAAGTATAAAATAAGACAATTGAAATTAAAAATAAAAAACTCGCCCCTAACTGCACCATCTTATAACCAATAAAAATACACAAAAAATTATAAATACACCAAGCCTCAAAGAAAAAGAAAAAGAAAAAGAAAAAGACAACAACAACAACAACAACAACAACAACAACAACAACAACAACAACAACAACAACAGCAACAACAACAACCGCTCTTGATGATAGTCAGATGTACCGATAGAAAGCGCTCGAGAAGAATATGGCTGAACAGCAACTTTGGGGCGCCATTTTATACAATATGTCAGCTGAAATAAAAATGACAGCTCGGTGAATGGAAAAGATATCCAGAAAAATCGTGAAAAAGAATAACTCTGTCATGTCCGATCAGACGTGTGTGAGTACATATATATATATATATATATATATATATATATATATATATATATATATATAAAAGAAAAAGAAAATTGAAACTGTAAGTTAAAATTTACAATCAAAATTGATTGTTCGACTGAATACTAAAAAAAAGTTATCTATTGCGTATTGAGCTTTTGTATTCGGTATTAAATTATCTCTATATAAATACTGTTATTTATATTATACTGAAATTTACCATTGCATATATCAGGTAAACACTACATCCCTTTGATTCCATTACATATATTTTTCATCCGTTTAGGGAATCATCAGTGTGGATATAACTGTTCTGCCGTTCGCACGATTCGAATCTTTTAACTAAACTCTTACGCCATGCGGTCATCCTAGCAGCGATACAGAAAGAGGGGAAATAAAGTCTATTTATATTTTTATGAGCGAACATATAATCAGATGGCACACAGTGTTCGACAATCCAATAGACGGAACTTGCTTTTATGTTATTAATTTGGAACGTTTAAAAACTCAGTCGTAAAGAAATATTAAATCATAATTATACATCATTTTTTTTTATTGAAAACCTTAAGATGAGTAATTTGTTTATTTATGTATTTATTTGCCGACCTCATCTTCATCTTCATAGTTGTTGCTGTTTCACCATGTTTCGGCCAACTATTCTTCTGGTCTTCTTCAGGTGGTTAACTGCGACGAAATAGGAATGCTGACTCCCAATGCTCAATGGGAACCGTAGAGATTCAACGCTTCAATCCATTGCGCCACGGCCCCGAAGCATTGTCTGGAGATAACGGTTTCAACCTTACCCAAAGCAGGCCAAAAGAATAGTTGGCCGAAACGTGATGGAATAACAACTATTAAGATGAGGATAACAGTCCGCAAATAAATATATAAATATATATTATAATTATTTTAACGATTATCAAAAACAAAACAAAACAAAACAAAAAACAGTTGTGTTTCATCAGCTTTAGGAATCGTCAGTGAAGAGATGACTGTTCTGCCAGTCTTGCGGTTTGAACTCCAAATAATTATCTGAATCCATGGGAATTCCACAATTATATTCTTCATCTTTTGTATATTATTGCCGTGCTTAATAGAATGACAACATTGTTTGTGATAGATATTTGTATTCTATTACTCTACGATATTATCGTATCGCATTTTTAAAAACTGAAACTTAGCTGAATATTCTGGTTAATGTAATTTCAAAAGATATACGGCTATGGAGGTAAATAACAGAAACACTTGCAGGAGTTAGTGACATATTCCATTCTATGAACATCCAGCGCGAATACAAACTTCACAATATCATTGTACCATCATTTAGCACAACAAAAATTACACTTTGAATTAGTTATTTGTGAAAGTATTAAATATACATTTTTACAAATTAAGCACATGGCCATTAAAAGTGTGGCAAAACACTACACTTTGATTCAAGCTCTAGTTATAAAAGTAAAATTATATTTTTGAATTTTTAGATGAGGATTGGTTATTTGTATGACGGATTCTTCGGACTAATGTTCTCATCTTTAGTGTCATTTTAACAGCGTTTCGGTCGATGTAACCTCCGACGTTCTTCAGGTGTATTTTGTCTAACCCTGGAATGTTTTTTTTTTCAAATTCGGTAATGTGAACGGATTTCTAACGGAAACCTTTATTTACTTCACGGGGGTGGCATACTCTCGTTTCGGCTGCCACGATTGAATAGATGTCCTTAGTAATTCGACATTGTATTTTTTTCGGTCGGCCACACAGAATTCAATCTTCAACTTTCAGGAGAATATCACTTTAAAATTTAATTTTTTCCAAGTATTCTAAATCCGCTTCACGGGTTCTTTCAAGTGCAAGATATAAAGTTCGACAAAATACACACGAAGAAGGTCGGATGTTACATCGACCGGGGCGTTGTGAAAAATGACACTCAAGATGAGAACAGTAGTTTGAAGAATCCAAATAACACGAACAAAAAAAAACTGTCATAAAACCTGTTAGGAATTTGCTCCTCACTGATAATGGCATACTTTACTGGCAATTCTCAAATCAAAACAATTAGATTATGCCAGGTTTCAAGATGGCGACTGACATAATGTACTTCCTGGACTGCTGTGTCATCTCAAGCATCTTACCTGGTGCTTGAGATCACCATAACACAAAGTTCTTAGTGTTAACATAGCATTTGGATTATGGTTCCAACGACACATGGAGCTTCTCAGGCAATGCCTTGGCGACAACATTATCTTTCACTATGGCAATGTCAAATCGCTACCATGTTCACCAGACTTGATTAGCCCGACTTTTTCTTGTGGGGATATCTTAAAGAAAGAGTCTATGTTAACAAACCCCGAAAAAATTGAAGGAAAATATCAGGAACGAAATAAGGGAGTTAAATCGCAATGCAGAGATTCTGCAATCTGCCATGAACAATGAAAGAGCACAAATATGCGAAGCTGACAATGGGTAACATTTAAAAGACATTTTTCATAAATAAAGATTGTTCATAAAAAAAATTCCGAATGCCTTAGTCAGATTGTGTTACCATTACAGAAAGATATCAAAATAAAGAATCTATTTAAATTCAAAACCGTTCATTGAATTTTTGGACACCTTCTAGATATTAAACGTCGGTATCATATCACAGAACTTAAAATTTTTATTTATCGACGGACATAATAGAATAATGAATTCACTAACAAGGGTTACCGTATCAATTAATTAGACACCCAAGAAGATAAGTACTTGTTATTTTTAGGGACGAATTAAAAACAACCCAATTATATACATATGACAATTCACCACTAAATCTATTAATCTATATTAATCTACACTCTTCTGTCTGTCTGTCTGTCTGTCTGTCTGTCTCTCTCTCTCTCTCTCTCTCTCTCTCTCTATATATATATATATATATATATATACTAGCAGGGGTACCCGGCGTTGCCCGAGTGTTTGTTTCCAGGATGGGGGGGGGAGTTTTAAAAAATGTTATGGTAGGTAAGTAGGAAGGATCAAACCCGGAGTCATGAGTAAAAGTAGGAAAATAAAGTGTGAAAAAAAAAAAAAAAAACATCTGCAACGTTAACAGTTCGGCCACCAAGAAAAGTCCATTCCAGTTGTTTAGGAAAAAAAAAAAAAACGACTACGGTAGGTCGGCGCGAACGTGAAAATATAATGTGAATTGTCCAGCACGCTAACCACTACGCCACAGAGCACTGCAGCTTAGTTTAGTGATTTTAAATAACTTCACATGAAAGAACTACGAAGCCAAATCGGTGTTCTCTTCTCAACTGTTCCTTGTGAACGATCCCCAAACGGTGTTAAGTGGTGGCAGGGGGAGGAGGAATTTATTAGAGAGAAAATATTTTACCACTTCCATTGATCTTAACCGATTTTGGCCGTGACTTCTCAGCAGAAAAAGTATAGAAATCTAAGATTATCGAGGAATTTGAAAAATAATAAGCCTATAACACACCTCAGATATTGTTCTGCCGTTTGTGCATATTATATTTGCATGAAATATCTTGATTTTTAATCCTATTAAGGTCAAAATCAGACGGGAAAAAATGAGTTCATTTTATTTATATAGAAGAAAATAAACTCAACGTCTATGTCTTGAGCGTGTGATACTTGTGCGTTTCTTACCGAAAGAAAGATTAAAGAATCGGCATAAAGTCTACGGCATTTTCTTATGTAAAATTTACTGTGGAAGTTAATGGAAGTGTTCTCGAATCTGTTAGTACACCCATAAGAAAACTATAAAGCTATAACTCCGTTTATGCATTTACCAGTTCTATAAAATTTAAATCAAATGTCTACAATTTGATAGGGAAGACGATTCAAGCAGAACAGTGCGCAAATGAGACTACTGAATGGTTCAAAACAGCAATTTAAGCACGTGTTCCTACACGGAAGTTCTATAGCAAACCCCACTCTCCCCAATGGTTTACTTCTACATGCACAACTGCCATTGCTCAGAGGCAACATGAATACCATACATTTATCCGGCATAAGTCCTGTACAAGCAAACAAATGTATATAGAAGCTAGAAATAATTGTAAGAAAGAAGTAGCAACAGCTAAGAGTGAATATACTGAAACCACCAGCAAACGCATTGAAGCACAGAAATTAGGAACTCGTGATTTTTGGAAAATCTACAATAGTGTAGTAAATAATGGGTAATCAACAATGCTCCCACTATCCAACAATCATGAGGTTGTTTGCACAGCAACTGAGAAAGCTAACATACTTGCCCGTCAGTTTGCCTCAAACTCTACCTTGGACCAAGCAACCTAATTCCTCCCTGATTTTCCTCTGTGAACAGAAACCACGCTAGATGATCTGAAAATCACTCCTTCTCAAGTACATGATATTATAAAAAAATCTAGACAACTCAAAAGCACGTGGACCTGATCTCATCACAGCTATGCTATTAAAAAAAATGCTCCGCTGAGGTTGCTCAACCTGGCGGCTGGAAAACTGCTTCTGTGGTACCAGTTTACAAAAACTCTGGCGAAATAACTGACCCATTAAATTATCGCCAAATTAGCCTCCTCCCCCTTTTTGCCAAAATATTTGAGTCCTTAATTAATCAAGCTCTAGTCCTCCACCTTACAGCTGCTAAACTTCTGTCAGATCACCAATATGGATTTAGGCGAGCTCGTACTACTGCAGATATTTTAACTGTAATCTCTGAACGTTTATACCAAGAACTGGATAAGGCATGGGAGGGGATGGTAGTAGCCCTAGATATATCTAAGGCTTTTGACAGGGTATGGCACGATGGTCTTCTCATGAAAATAAAATCCTATGGTATTTACTGAACGAATGCTTAGCATAATGAGATCCTTCTTAAATAAGAGAAGAATCCAGGTTGTCCTCGATGGGCGTACGTCCAAAACATTTGGTGTAAATGCGGGTGTACCTCGGGGATCGATCATTGGACCTTTATTATTTCTGATATTCATAAATGACTTACCTGATAAAATTGTCTCTGAGATGGGTATATTTGCCGACGACATCAGGCTCTATAGCAGGCACGTGGGGGAAAACTAATGAGCACATATCTAAGGTAATGACCGAAACCCTAGAGGAAGATCTTCAGTCTGTAGTGGAATTGGATCAAAAATGGATGGTAACCTTCAACGCTGCCATGACAAAGCTTGTTTCCTTTAATAATTATATGAAACCTTACCAACCACCAATAGCCATGACTAGAGATATTTTAACTGAGAGCAGTTCATTCAAGCTTAACGTTCAGAGGAAACATGATTTGGGATAGATACATCGAGATCATTGTCAAGGCTGCTGCAAAGAAGGTGGGCTCTCTCTACCGTGCTAGAAAGTCCCTTACGCCTGAAAGTATCCTGTACCTCTACAAAGCCACCATTCGCCCGTGTATGGAATATTGTTGTCACATTGGGTGCATCTGCTACTAGTCTCTCACTCCTGGACAGGGTCCAAAAGAGAGTCGCCAACCTAATAGGTCCCAAACTGTTATCTAAGCTTCAGCCACTGACCCATCGACGAAATATTGCATCCCTGTGCCTGTTTTACAAGTATTTCAATGGTGGATGCTGTGACGAACTACAAGCCCTTGTACCCCTCAACGAAAATACACCCGACAAACCCGACAATCAGTGAAGTCCCACCCCTACACAGTTGAGATACTTAGATGTAAGAAAGCCTTCTATTCTAATAGCTTCTTCTCCAGAACTGCAGGACTTTGGAATTCTCTTCCGGTTTCCTGCTTTCCCAACTGTACTAACATTCAGAAGTTCAAGTGTAATGTGAACAGACATCTTGCTGCTAAACTCCCTACATAGTACCCCTGTAACTTAAGTCCCTGATAGTAGCCCACTACATAAAAGTGGCAATGTGCCTTGTTTGGGGTGAAAATTTAAGAAAAAAATCATCCTTACAACTTGAAATAACATATACGATTTTAATGAAATTTAAACTGTATATATGTGAAACGCTGTATATATGTGAAACGCTGTATATATGTGAAACACTGTATATATGTGAAACACCAATTCAGAGAGTTTTCCAACATTCCAGCCTTTTTTTTCGATTATGTTTATATTATTAGAAAGTAACATGTCCGTGAATATAATAGAATTAATTTGATATCTTATTTATAACCAGAATAAAGTACTCTTAGAAACATATGCATAGCAATAAATCATGCACAATGAATTGGTTTTGAATTTGAATACTTTTTATACATCTGCATTAAATCTATTAATTCATAATTATATAGAAACTCTAGTGTTTTCAACTGATAAACATTTGAGCTTAAAATGTTTGCGAATTTGCAACAGTTCGAATAGACTACTCAAAAACGAGTTTCTAGTCTATGTGACTCGCAATTTATTTTATAATTCAAATATTATTATGCACACATCCACGCAAATAATAATAATAATAATAATAATAATAATAATAATAATAATAATAATAATAATAATAACTAGCGGGACCTGTGGAAATTCACAGCAGCATTTTTCATATGTAATATATTGTTGCTGGGCATGCTGTGAGCGTTCTGTTAAGCATGAATGAAAGCACAATCATACTATTCTACTTTTTTATTAAAACTGTATCGCCCCCTTAATAAAATAATAACTTTGATATATTTCCTGCGCTGATTATTTCATATAATTATTATTATTATTATTATTATTATTATAATTATTATAATAATAATAATAATAATAATAATAATATAATAATAATAATAATAATAATAATAATAATAATAATAATAATAATAATAATAATAATAATAATAAAGATCAAGGGTTTTCCTAAGGATGTTGGTGGTACCTATAATTGCAGAGATCTGAAGGCCGCCTAAAACATCGGGGATTTGTAGTTTTTTCAATTGTCCTTCCAGACGACTTTATACTACTCCTAGTGTACCAAATACGGCCGGGATTATTTGTGTTTTAACCCCGTGTACATGCCTTATCTCCAAGGCCAATGGAGCATAATTGCTTCACTTCTCATTCTCCTTCCTGAAAAGTCTACAATCTGCCAGTTTTTTGAGACTTTGTCAATGACGACCAATTCCAGACGATTATGTTCCAATTGCATGGTCGTTATGGCACTTTTGTCCCACCATACCTCTACCTTGCCATCCTCACTTGTTCTCACTTCACCAGGCACCACTTCATACCATTTCCTAGCACATTTAACCCCTACCCTCTTACACACCTCCGTATATATCCGGAGTCCCAAGCGATCGTGTCTTTAATAATAATAATAATAACAACAACAACAATAATAATAATAATAATATTAATAATAATAACAACGACAACAACAATAATAATAATAATAACAACAACAACAACAACAACAATAATAATAATAATAACAACAACAATACTACTACTACTACTACTACTACTACTACTACTACTACTACTAATAATAATAATAATAACAACAACAACAATAATAATAATAATAATAATAATAATAATAATAATAATAATAATAATAATAATCCCGGAATAGTTTGTTTTCCACTTTACATGAAAATCTGAAAATTAACTCCTTATTGCAATATAACTTATAAAAAAGTAATAAAATGGACTTAATACTGCATTGCAGTTTGCGGGCATGACTAATAAAAAAATCTATCTATCTATCTATCTCTCTATATATGTGTACGTGTGCGCGTGTGTGTGTATGTATTTAAATACCTTTTATGAAAGTAAAAATTATTTGCAAATATATTAAAATAAATGATTAAGCTTAGTCTGATGTGCAACGATGGGAATAGTATTGTGTCTGTCCAATACAGGTTATTGATGACGTTCTTTGCTTTGCAAGGCACCAACTCCTCCCGCACAGGACAGTCATACTTGTAATGCTGAACACGGTGCTACATAAACTTTTAGCAGATTTCGAGGGTTAATGATTTCAAACCGATTCCTTTTCGACATAATCACCCAGAACTATCGTATCTGAATACATTTGTCATTGTAATAAATTAAAAAAAACAAAAACAAAAAAAAAAACAAATAAAAAAAGCAAAAAAAACAAAAAAACAAAAACAAAAAACAAAACAATTTAAAGTCTCCGGGGAAATAAGTTTGGTGCACGCCGATCGCTGTGCTCCTTTTATATCCGTGGGTCACAACCTGTTCCCAGCGCTAGGGTAGATGTCCTTTCCGCTCGCTGTCTCCTGAAAGAAAACAGCTCAAGTGGACGATACAGCTTAACAGTTAAATTATAAATCCCTTAGACAATAAATAAAACTCCAGTTTTTTTTTTACAAGAATTGTTCATCAAATAAAACTTCTAACTACAATGTTTTAATTTTATAAAATGCAATTAAATTCCAAATGCCTTTTTTCAACAACGCACATATTTAAAGTTGTATGTAACAGTTCAATAAAAAAAAGAGGAAAAAAAAAGAAAAAATCTATATGCAACGAAAGTTTTGTTTCTTTTTATTTTCGCTCTCTCTCGCTTTTAATATTCTCGTCGTAAGTAAGAGTGGGGTTAGCGGGCGGTGTGGGAGAGATGACGGCAGCTGGGCGCTAGTTCAAACTCTACCAAAATTTGCTCGTCCCAATGTTTTTGTATCGCGTACCGGCGGGGATCTGGCGAACAAGATGTTTTCTCCCACCAATCAGTAATCATCCATTCTTCATCGATTGGTAACTGAACATTACGTAATCATGCAATTTCATAACGACAAGTTTTCACGCCGAGCCAATTCTGTTCATCCCAGTTTTCAGTGAACCCAAAACAATACTCACTACCATTCTCTCGATTTACACGGTTTTCTTAGCGAAACAATGTTAGTATCAAAATATTATTATCAATATGAAATCCGCTCAGCTGAAATTATTTTTCTTTGTTTTGGTTTGAGTCATTAACCAAACAAATGGAGTCAGCATGCAATCGGGAATTTGCTGAGATTGTTCACATAATAAAATCACTATTATAACCGTCATTACTATGAAATCCGACCATCAAAGGTGGTTGGGCACAAAATAATGATTTCCAATCCCAAAAAATTATTTGACATAGCATTTTATCTCCACCAACTCCTTTTCAAATGCTCCACACATGCGTACATGTGAACGAAAACGCAAAAATCATGTTCAAAAACGTAACTTGATTGAGGAAAAACAATACGATTTTTGGATTTAGCGCATCAGATTCATCCTATATCAGTTAGAAAAACGCAGACATCTAATTTATTGTTTACCAATATAATCCGTTTTTTTTCCAGTAATTTGGATGATAACAAATCTCGCCAAATTTTCCAAACTCTTTACTTCTGTAAAATTATGCGAATGACTTATAGTAACTTCGATTTCACGCTTCCAATAACCATTTGTCTTCACTGGAATTTAGAATAAGCTTCACAAGAACCCAATACTCTACACACTCATCCAATGAAGGTCTGGGAAGTGCTCTTCCGACTCGGTCTCTTCATCTTTGATTCTCACGATATTTTTTTTCATTTATGTCTTTTCATTCGTTCTATTCAATGATTTTTTATTCACATTTTCATTCATTTATTTCATTCATTTATTTGATTCACTTATTTCATTCATTTATTTCATTCATTTATTTCATTCACTTTATTTCATTCACTTTATTCTATTCGTTTTGATCTATTTTTTCATTCATTTTACTTCATACTTTTTATCCATTTATAATTATTTTTGTATCGGTTTAATACATCTGTTTTCTAATCAGTATTTTCATTCAATATTTTTCATTAATGTTTTTCATTCATTTTTTAACTCATTTTTCGTCACAGGTCTTCATACGTTTTTGTCATTTAGTTTTCATTCAATTTTTTATTTCTTTTGTTTTAACTAATTTTTCCATTCGTTTTTTTTTTCATTTACTATATTTAAATAATTTTTTATTAATCAATTTATTTATCTGTTTGTATAAATGCA
>NC_136509.1:48017290-48062290 GCF_053919585.1 Euprymna scolopes
GAGGATTAGGTTTGATTAGTAATTTTCATTGGTTTGCCACGATTAATTTTGTATAACATTTAAGTGTAAAACAGACTTTCAGTTAGTAACGGCATTTTTTTGTTTGTGATTTTAATTTGTTACTCACGTTAGAGTTGAAAACAGAGTTTCATTGGTCTGTCACGCTGAAGTTTGTAACAGTATTTTATTTGGTTTATCGTTTTAATTTGTCAATCAAGTTTGAGTTGAAAACAAACTTTCATTGATCTGTCACGATGAAGTTTGTAACAGCATTTTATTTGGTCCGTAATTTTCATCTGTCTGTGAGGCTTAAAACAAAATTTCATATTTTGTTTATGTCACACAAGTTTGAGACTTCATTTTATTTAGTCCGGCATTTTCATCCGTTTGTCAGGCTTAAAACAGAATTTTATTTTTATGCCACGTTTAAGTTTGTGACAGAATTTTATTTCGTTCCTCATTCTCATTTGTCAACCGCGTTTAAAACAACAATTAATTAGTCTGCCACGCTTAAGTTTGTAAGAGTATTTTATTTTAATCCGCTATTTACATTTGTCAGTCACGTATACGTTTAAGAAAGTATTTTATTGGACCGTTGTGTTTAAGTCTGTCACAAAATTTTATTGGACGGTTATTTTCATTTGTCTATTACGTTTAAGATAAAAACGGCATTTCATTAGTCTGTGACGATTAAGTTTACAACGGCATTTTCGTTTGCTTGTCACGATTAAGTTTACAACGGTATTTTCGTTTGTCTGTCACGATTAACTTTACAACGGCATTTTCGTTTGTCTGTCACGATAATTTGAAACAGCAATTTATTTCTTGTCACGTTTAGTTTGCGACGTTATTTTCAATGGTTTATCTGTTATGCTTTGGTTTCAAACACCACTCTCTTTTGATTTGTCATGGTGCAACGTTGCCCGGGAACCACAACGTTGTAGTCTCAGTCGCAAACAGAAAAGAATAGTAAAGAAATTCAACTTGTTTTTTTTAGTTGTACCACGATATTTATTTCATCACCCTCTCGTTATCATTGTGACATCCCTCACGTGATCGTCTTCTCGAACGTCATCCACGCCTCTCTGTTCTCGAACGTTCTTTACATCTCCAATGTGATCATCATTTTTCTCCTTTTCATAGTCTTTTTTCTTTAAATTTAAACAGCAAAACTAAGCTTCTCTTTTCATCACAATCGCTTTGACCCCCTTCTGACCCCCATCTGACCCCCTTCTGACCCCCATCTGGCCCAATTGAAATGAATGGCTCTCGTCCTGGGGAAGCACCATGTATTGACAAGCTTCTGGGACTGACCTTCACTTCTGATCTGAAATGGAACACATACATCCAAGCTGTAGCCAAGCTCGTCAGAAAATGGTTGTATCATTGTACCGCTGCAGTAGGTGCATCTCACCGTCGATGCAATTCTCTATCTGTATAAAAGGTAAATACGTTCTAAAATGGAATACTGTTGCCACATCTGGGCAGGAGCTGTTCGGCGCGCCCTATCTTCCCTTGATAGAATTCAAAACCAGCTTCGAGGCCTAGTAGACGATGCCCTTTTTTCTTCCCTGCAACTTCTTGTTCACAGAAGACGTTGCAAACCTGTTTCTGCCTTATCGTAATTTTATGGCAAGTGATCGTCTGAACTCCCATCTCCGATCCATAGTTCCCCCCTCTGGCCAAACTTTCACGAAAAGCACGACTAGCTACAGCGACTATCAAAAATTTTTCCACTTCCTATCTGTGCCTAATTCTAAATGCAGATTCCATGAACAAAGTTTTTTTCCTAAAACTATCCGCGCGTGGAACAATATTCCATTGACCTACTTCCCAACCGATTACAATATGGTAGCCTTCAAGTCCAATGTAGACAAGTACTTGTTGAGTCGTCCCCTTAAATACTTCAAATTCTACTTAACTTACACTATTAACGATTACTAAACTACCACCTTGCATTCATTAGCCCTCATCCTCGAATCGCATTCGGGCCTTGATAGGTGGTTACTACTTTATAAAACAAAGAAGCATCTATTGGCATGTGACGCTTAAGTTTACAAAGGCATTTTCGGTTGCCACTCATCTTTTTTTTTTGTTTCTTACGTTTCACTTTTCATATAACAGCGTTTTCGTTTGTCTTCCATCACTGTTCGTCCGTGAATATTTAAAATGACATTCCTATCACTAACCTCGCAGATTAAACGGGCGTATCTTAAATGTATCCGTTCTTGTTGTTGTTTTCTAATTTCGTAATTATTTTTAAGTTTCTTCTTCCGTTATGAAATAAAATGTCCGCTTTTAAATTATTGACCTACTTCCGGTTTTGTCATCGTTTTATTTGGTGCAATATTCATAACGTTTTGGCCGCCGTACTACCTTCTTCTCCACGTGCCTTTTATCGGATAATTTGGTTAGAAATTCCAACCTGAACTTTCTTATTCAACCCATAGTAGTAGACTGCTCTGATATTGAGTTCTTTAGATATATATGAATTATGCTTTTATTTTCTTAAATTTCATTCATCAAGGATCGAACTCGGAAGCTTTTAGTCGCATTCACTCAGAGAATCATTTAACCAACGCATATATTCACTCGACTATGTATTCGCAAGAAGAATCTATGACGTGTGTGTGCGTGTGTGTTTTTTTTACCTTCATTCATATTGCATGACATGCTAAAGTTTTGATGAATTAGCTTTTGATATGAGAAAATTAACTATATCCATTCAGGAAACTTTGAACAAAGATATAATACAACTAAATCTTATGTCCATAATCCTTATTCCAGTTTTGTTCAAAATCGGTTATATGATTTAGATTCTAGAAAATGTAAAAGATTTAGGTGTTAAACTTATGAATTATGAAACAAAACTTGAATTTTGGTCTATCTATCTATCTATCTATCTATCTATCTATCTATATCAATCTATCTTAATATATCTCTTTCTCTCTCTATGTATGCATGATACTGGAATTTAAAAAAAATTAAACTTAAATTCAAGCCATTATCACCGCGTAACCAGTAATGTAAAATGAACAGTAGGTTCTTTGATATGACAGGGGTGCGTTTGAAATGAATGCGTCTATGTAGAGCACAATTGAAGCATGATCTTGGTTTTTGCATTTTCAACTTTAATGCAAGCTATCATATGTACAAATAATTTTATACAATCAAGTAGGTTCTCTACAGTGCAATGTAGCCTACAATATGGTTTGAACTTAGTCACTGCGAGAGGCGTGTGACTCTTTTTCTAGTTGCATCGCGATGGGGCTCCAAATTAAAACAGACAATCAATCGATTTGATTGAAAAGAAAAATAGGATATTTCACCGATTTCGATGGCAATAAAAATATGGGAGTGTGAAACATTCGTTGATCATCATTCAATCGCGGGCAACGTTGGCTAATCCTGCTAGTATATATATATATATATATATATATATATAATATAAAGCTGAATGTGTGTGTGTGTGTCTGGTCACGAATAGGCTCCTATATGGGTGACTATTAAAAAAAATGATTACATATAATGATAGAAGATGTATCGAGACACAGGAATGGGTATGTTTCATCTGGCAGAACGGTGGTTCATTGAAATTGTGGGGTCTGCGCCTGGTCCACAAAGTATGGAAATAAAATTTAAAAAAATAAAACAAAAAAAACGTTTATAAGTGTTTCTGATATAGATGTACACAAGAATACTTTGATAAGTATGTTTTAACTTAAATAGGGATGGTATGATAAAATTGTGGGGTCTGCGTTCGCGCCTGGCCTCCATAGAATGGAAATAGGCACACACTTTAATAAAGACATTTCATATCTATCTGCGTAAGTATACTTTGATAATTATGTTTCAGTTTGAAGAAATATGGTAAAATAAAATTATGGGGTGTTCGTTAGCACCTGACCTCCATAGAATAGAAATATGTAACAAAGTTTAACAATGTTTTTTAATATAGATCCACAGAATATTGTGATAAGTGTTTTAATGTGAACAGGTATGGTATAATAAATTATAGGGTTTATCTATTTTATTTTTACTCTAATAATAGTTTGCTTTGGTTTTGATACCCCCACATTCAACCCAAATTGACAACTCTTCCTTTTCATAACCTATCATACTTTCATAAATCAGATTCCATTTTCTGTAGGCTGTTTTTGAGCCCAGTCAACGAGAGGTACTTTTGGTTGTATATATATATATATATATATATAATAATATATATATATATATATATATATATATATATATATATATATATATATATATAATCGAGATAAGACACTGATTAAAAGTATTACTTGAAGTAATACTTTCAGAGCGATCCTAGCCAAAAAGGAGAAGCTCAATATTTAAGCATAGAGCAATATATAAGCTAAGTGGTTGTATTTAAATTCTGAAAAAACAACATATAGACACTTATAACCCCTTCTATATATTCCTTTTGTCAAACAATAAATTCTTAATTCGAATATATGTGTCTATATGTTGTTTTTTCAGAATTTAAATACAACCACTTAACTTATATATATATATATATATATATATTATATATATATACAGGATGATCAAAAAACAAAAACAAAAGCTAAATGGAGGCCATCTAGAACATATGCTGTAGAACGGAGAAAAAAAGGCCAAAGACCTTAATGTTTTGATGTGATGTTTTGAATATAATAAACTAGTTATAACCAAAGTTTCATTTCATTCGGACAAAACACTAAGAAACGGGGCCTAATTAGATTTGGGCTCGTTTTTTGGGGGCCACCCTATATATATATATATATATATATATATATACATATATATATATATATATTTATTCTTGTTATCGAGCACTAACAACCTCGTTGAGTTCATTAGTTCCTACTTTTGAATATCTCAAGCCTGGATTTACATACATATATAAAGTAGGAATATGATCACACACACACACACACACACACACACACACACACACACACACACACACATACACACACACACATATATATATATATAGTGTGTGTGTCAATCGCTTTATAGCAGATTAGTAAAATATCAATATTGCACAAAATATACGTCACAACAAAATGAAAAATATATCATCAAACGACTCCTTTAAGTTTAGTTATTTCCCAAAATGTTATTCAAATTCATTCGATATTCACGTTCATCGTTTTATTGCAGGTCTCTTAAAATGTTGTTTTAGGGCAAAAATGCAATATTTCATCCTGCAAACAACTTTTTGTCCCCCGAGGAAGTCAATATTTAATCTTGCAAACTTTACTTTTTATTATATTTTTCTGTCAAAGAAAATTGATAAAAAAAACATATCCTAGGTATGGTCCTCATATAAATTAATTATTTATCAACATATCCACTATTTTTTAAAAATAACTTAACACAACCTTTTGTCCCGCGAGGAAGTCAATTCTTTGATCTTAAAAGGGGTTATGGCTCTAGCAACATCAACTATGTTCCTCCACAAGGCATCCTTTAAAATAAATTGCTCTCCTCCCTCATAAACTTTTTTAATATTGACCAGAGATATTCAATGAGGTGATGGTCTGGAGGACACGGGCGTCATGAGAGTTTCCCTAACGAATTCCGTAGATTCAAGGGAGGATACAGTCGCCCAAGCAGAATGGGATGGTACATTGTCGTGTATAAAAATCATCTGAAAATGACGTGAGAATAGTAGGTCATCTAGCCATGTCGATAAATGATTATCCAAGACCATGTACGCATTGCTGATAAGCTTTACACCCTCTGGCGCTCGGAATGGTCCAATCAACTTAATCCCAATGATTTCCTGCCAAAACATGATGCCCCCACCTCCTTGTTGATGATGAACTCTGTAATGGGTCGGAGTTCCGTTCGGGTTTCAAACTTTGGTCCATCTATCTGGACCGTCAAGCGTAGCATGGGCCTCATCCCTGAATAGGACCTGTTGGAAATCCATTTTCATGTAATTCTGTGTCCAAGCCATTCGCTTTTCTCTATGTTGTTTGCTCAATTGAGGTATTGGAAGAGGTTTGATGTTCCTTGCAATCTCATTCATTGTATCGGGCATGCCTGGATCTTGGAACGATTCCAGCTTTTGTAAAAACGAAAGCACTAGTGCTATATGTGTTTCGGTTGACTTTCCTACGAATTTTCCAAACATCACGATCTGAAACGGTTTTCCTGATGCCCTTATTTTTCTGAATTTGGTGTTCAAGAATGCAGCTAAGATTTTTGGATCTCATTCTTGCTCCGTGGCTAAATTTTTAATGGACAATCCTTCTGCGAGTCCAGCAATTATCCTTTATGATAACCTTTATTTGCCTAATCTTTTGGCATTGTAAGAGATCTGCAATAAAGCGATGGACAGTAAAATTTCTTTGATAAAAAATAAAATGCCATAACTTCGTGAATATGGCATAAAATTTGAATAACATTTTGGGAAATAACTAAAAGCAATCCTTTGATGGTACAATTTTTTTTTGTTAAGTATATTTAGAGAAATATTGATATTTTCTAATCTGCAATAAAGAGATTGACACAGTTTATATGCAATAACTATCTAATTATTTGATGATTTATCTCTCTAACAATCTATCTATCTATCCAATAATTGATATATCTATCAATTATTATTTATGCGATAATCTATTTTAAAATATGTTGGCATATATATACAGCACATGGAAGTCCCAAATGGTCACCCATTTAGTAGTGACCAGGTTCTATGCTATAATATCTACCTATCTATCCTATCCTATCTTATCTATCTATCTATCTATCTATCTATTTAACTATCTATCTATCTATCTATCTAACTATCTATCTATCTATCTATCTGTCTATCTATCTATCTATCTATCTATCTATCTATCTATCTATCTATCTATCTCTCAGTTCCATCTATCTGTCCAATAATCTATCCATCAAGTAATGTATTTATTCATCTATTGATCTATTTGTAAATCTCAGCCTTTTATTTTTTTATATCTTTGTGAATAAAAAGTTGCTTAAGCAAAGTGCATGTCTTCAGTTATTTTTTCGTAGTTTTTTTTTTAATTTCAATAAAATATTTTTCACGTGGAGATTTTGAAATTGGCTTGATTTTACATTAGTTTACGCCAACTTTACACATGCTTTGATGTGTGCCTTACTTTTATCTCAAGCATTTTCTTAATGTCTACTGGAGAGAACTTACATGCCAAGTAGACACTATCGTCGAGTGTCTAAGATCTCTCTGTACAGGGGTTTCTGAGAACAAACTGGCATGAAGATATTTCCCTGAAAATAAACGCTAACTAAATATTCAAAATGACGTAGTATTCACAGCACAAATAAGATCCTCTCGCTATGCCCAACCCACAATGGCAAATACGAGGAATAGTGCATGTTCTTTAAATTATGTTTAACCACTCCCTATTAATCTAAACGCAGAGTTCATGAACAAAACTTCTTTCGCACAACTACCCGCCTTTGATACACTGTTCCGCCGGCACGCTTCCCGGCTGAATACAACATGTAGCCTTCAAATATAATATAAACAAGTTCCTGTTAGGTCGTCCTCGTAAATAATCCAATTCCATTCAGTTTACATCATTAAGGATTAATTAACTACCACCTTACATTCATTAACCCTTATCCTCGAGTGGCCTTCGAGCCTTGATAAGCGGTGACCACCAAATAAAAAGAAAATATTCATACATAGATTTAAAAATTGATTAAAATACTTAGGTTATGTTCAGGGGTTGGGGTATAATTTTCTTGGGTTCTTTGTTTGTCCCGGGCAACGTACCTGCACGGGTTCAGATATTTATAAAATGAATAATTAAATAGCAGGTTAATCAGATAAAATAGCAACTTTAATTCAACGTTTTCATCGTTGACAACCATGATATTTTCAGTCAATTTGGGCGAAAAAAAAAACAAAACAAAACAAAACATTCCAACAGTGCTATGCTACACTTGAAGCTCATTTTAAAATAATTTTTTGATCAACTGAATGTTTCTCGGGCAACGCTGGGTACAAACAGCTAGTAGTAAATATGTAAATAAAAGTTACATATGGGTTGATAAATACAAATATACGACAAATGGTCACATAATTTTATTATATAGAGATTTGAAACAGAAATGTTTTAATCGCTGGTGGCCATGATGTATTCAAGCAAGTGTGGCGTAGTAGATATTACACTTGAACCTTTAAAAAATATTATTATAGTCAATGAAGACATTCATAATAACACTGGGTAGAGACAACTAATTAAATATTAATTTGACATTTTAAATATTCTTTTCTTAATATTAGTTCTGGCCGACTTTATCTTTTGGAAATTCTTTTTAGATTAACAAAAATTACATTCGCCGAAAAGCTTTGTATTTGTTTACTATTCGTACTTGAATTTCTTCTAAAGGTTTCTTTTTTTTTCCCCTCTAGTATCTCATGTCATTCAAAAATTAGCTTAAATAATTTTGGTTCAGAATAAATTAGAAGAATAACTTGAACCCTATCCAGGTGTGAGAGACTAGTAGCAAAAGCACCGGCTCAAATGTGACAACAATACTCCATACATGGGCAAGATGGTGGCCTTGCAAAGGTAACGGATACTTTCAGGCGTAAGTAGCTTTCTAGCACTGTAGAGAGAGAGAGAGAGAGAGAGAGAGAGAGAGAGAGAGAGAGAGAGAGAGAGACCCCACTTTCTTCGTAGCCACCTTGGCAATGCTCTCAATGTATCTGTCCCAACTTATGTTTCCTGTGAATGTTAAACCGAGGAGTTTAAAAGAAGTACTCCGAATAATACAAAGTCTATCCATAAAGAATAATTAATTTTTATTGAAAACTCAAAACTGCCCAAAATTAAGAGAGTTCAAGAATGTTTTAGTGATAGATGAGTTGTTTTGTGTGTAAGGAGAAATTGAGTACACATGTCTGTTTTCTGCTAGCGACGTGTGCATTTAGGTGTGTGGTAAATAAGACATGTATGAAGATATGTGCGTGTATATTACTGTATCTGTTTTGTTAGTGATTATATGCGTGCGAGAGTGTTTGGTTAATAGTTTTTATATATTGGCACTGTGTTTAGTTTCTCCATCTATCCAGATAATCAAGGTCTTATAAGTATAGCTTGTCTATTTTAAATCAAATCATTCATCAGGAGAAAAAAAAAAAAAAAAAAAAAAACGCAGAAAATTATTTAAAAATCAAAAACTCACTTAAGCGATTTTTAAAACTGTAGAATGTATTAACAAAATATTACAACAGAAATATCAAAAAAAAACGTTACGAATTCTACTAAAAACAAAAGAAAAATCAAAAAAATAGATCCATGTCAGATGTACCTCTATAAGGCCACCATTCGCCCATGTATAGAGTACTGTTGTCATATTTGGGATGACGCATCTGCTACTGGTCTCTCACTCCTGGAAAGGGTTCAAAAGAGATTCGCTAACCTGATAGATCCTGAACTGTCATCTAAGCTTCAGCCTCTGTCCCATCGACAAAATGTTGCATCCCTCTACCTGTTCTACATGTATTTTAATGGTGAATACTCTGAATAACTACAGACACTTGTCGATGGTTCAGAACGGGGGGTTCAGTCTCGAAAGACAAAGGATACCCCTGTAGGGTCAGTTGCGCGTGTAATTGTGAGGCAAGTGTCGCGCAATCCCTAACAACACCTTTCCTGAATCGACACTGTTTGGGTCTAGTGGCAAGGAGAAGATCAGGACGACTGGAAACAATGCCGAGATAAGCGGAGAGCACATATAGCACATGGAAATCCCAAATGATCACTCATTTAGTACTGACCAGGTTCAACATTGCTTAACACTTGTACCCCCTCGACGTAAATACCACCGACAAACCCGACAAGCAGCTAAATCCCAACCCTATACAGTAGAGATCCCTAGATGTAAGAAAGCCTTCTACTCCAATAGTTTCTTCCCCAGAACTGACATGCAGAAGTTCAAGTGTAATGTGAACAGACATCTTGCTGCTCATCTCCCTTCATAATATCCCTGCAAATGATGTCCCTGATAGTAGCTCTCTACTTGAAAGTGGCACTGTGCCTTGTTTGGGGTGAAAATGAAATAAAAAAATACCTCGGCAAAATACTAATAATTATAAAAACCATTCCATATGAAAATGAATATTATCATACTACATGCTCACACGCGCGCACGCACATCCACATAATATATGTAAGGGAAGAATATAGTCATATGTTATCGTTTGACTTAAAGACCAAAAAAAAAAAAAATTTATTTGCATTTATTTTAATTTCAATCGAGTGCACAATTTCCCTGAACTTGTCTTCTTGTATTTGCTATCATGCATCTTGCTTGTTGACATTTTTAACCATTCACTCACAAATTAAAATGATAACGATAAAGATTTAAAAAAAAGAAAAAAAAGACAGCTTCGCGATGTGTTCTGCTTTATGTTTTGGCATGAGGTTAATAGGGGGTCGGGGTTGTATAGGGGGTGTTGAACGGTTGGTTTTCTCAATACGGGTAAAAAATAAGGAAGGAAATCGGAGGGTTTAGAAATTTGAAGATGTCCCACAGGGAAGGAACGAGAATAAGATATGTAAGACTGCTTTGAAAGGGTGAATTTTTAGAATAAACAGAAAACAGGCAGAAATTAAAGAGAGAGAGAGAGAGAGAGAGAGAGAGAGAAAGAGAGAGGGGGGGACAGGAGAGAAGGACTTGAACTAAAGAGTAATATAACTAGAAAAGAAGAAAAGGCCGACTGAAAAAAAATGAGAACAAGATTTACAGAGAGAACCTGCGATTAGGAGCGAGTGAGACATATAGTACGATAGATGGATAGATAGACAGAGATAGAGGAAGAGAGAACCAGGGTAAGAAAGGCAAAACTTTAGAAACGTATTACTCCAGATTTGTTCAATTGCTAATATTTGTGCAAGGTTTTAATGCCATTGCAAGAGACTTTGAAATAATATCTTGTCTACTGTCAAAATTAGAACAAGATTCCGAATTAATATTACAAAATATAGCTGAATAATATGAACGTATAATAAAAATCTATGCTATAAAATTGCCACCGTAACTGACAGAATCATTTGCACTCTGTTGAAAAACCGAGGAGAATAAGGAAAAAGACATTCGAATGAAAAATATATACAATCGATTTGAAATTAAAAAAAGGCAAGCATATTTTGCAGCTCAAGTCAGAATTGAAAAAAAAAATGGGATTGTTTAGGACAAAAGTTCCAAGTTGTCAGATAAGAACTGCTAGGTGTATCAGAAATATCGGGAAAAATATTGAATAATTCCACCCCTTGCCTTTCCAAGCTTATAACTACTCGAAAAATGTAATTCAAACCCTAATTTTATTTTTTCAATTACAAGAGCAAGAACCAAGGTTTCATTAAAAAAAAAAGCAACAAAGAAACAAACAACGTGTTTAAAAAAATAGGTTTTAAACTTCGGACTTTAGAGGTAAATTTCTAAAAAAACACTACTTTTTTGTTTTAAATTTGAATATATTATTTATTGACCTTTTCTCTTCAATTTGTGATATATAAAACTTTGGTGAGTAAATTAATTATTTACTTTTTAATAGACATTTCAAAATGGGGGAGTGAATTAATTCGACCCGCTGTCTTTCCAAGCTTATAACTACTCGAAAGATGTAATTCAAACCCTAACTTTTTTTTCAATAAAAAAAAAAAGAAACAAACAACGTGTTTTTTTTGTTTTTTTAAAAAAAAAAGGTTTTAAACTTCGGACTTTACAGGTAAATTTCTAAAAAACACTACTTTTTTTGTTTTAAATTTGAATATATTATTTATTGATCTTTTATCTTCAATTTGTGATATATAAAACTTTGGTAATTATTTACTTTTTTAATAGACATTCCAAAATGGGGGGAGTGAATTAATTCGACCCGCTGTCTTTCCAAGCTTATAACTACTCGAATAATGTAATTCAAACCCTAATTTTTTTTCAATTAAAAAAAAAGAAACAAACAACGTGTTTAAAAAAAAAAGGTTTTAAACTTCGGACTTTACAGGTAAATTTCTAAAAAACACTACTTTTTTGTTTTAAATTTGAATATATTATTTATTGATCTTTTATCTTCAATTTGTGATATATAAAACTTTGGTGAGTAAATTAATTATTTACTTTTCAATAGACATTCCAAAATGGAGGCGTGAATTAAAATAACGTTTTCTAAAATATTATATTCGGTTTATTGGAAATAGCATAAAATTCTACACTGACCCTGAAAATACGTAAAAATAGAATCAATATAAAAATTTTGATAGATTCTTAAAGTTTAAAAATTGAAAAATACTGAACTCGTAAAATTCAATTAATTTCATTACTGTTTTTTTTTTAAATAAAAAATAATATTTCTATTACGTTTTATACAACTTTAATAGTTTATTTTGGAAGTATAATCCATAAAGAAAATAAACAACCCACCTTTAAAAGAGAAATTACGAGTTTTTTTTTATATTTTATTCGCAGTTTCGTGTTAGGGGTGTCAAAAATTCCTACAAAAATTCTGATACACCTAAAGAACCGCTGCTAAAGGTTTTAATTTATTCCACGGATCTATATTTTGATCAAGTTTGATGACGATTGCTCACGCGATGTTGATACTAGGCAGTACACAAATATAATGATAATCAAACTTGATCGGAAATATAAGCTCTTTGACAGAGATGAAATTGGATTTGCTGTGTTCAGTGCAACGTGATGGTTTGAATAAAAAGATATTTAGTTTATTTCGTAATGTTGTGGTCGAGTGTATCTGTTCAGTTAATGCGCAATGCAACAGTTTGCTTAAGAGTGTGGAAATCTTATCATTCTAAATATCAACGGCGAAGAATTTTGTATTAACAAAATTACGAACAAGACGCAGAAAAGTTAATCGGTTTTCCTTAAAATAGTATGAAGGAGATTTAAAAGTTTTATGTTGGATTTATTAATCAAATAATAAAACAGCTAAGTCAAAATATAGAAAGGACTCCAAGAAAGACTCGAATCAACTAAGTCAAGTGACTGAGAAAATTTGAATTTTTTTCTTCTCGGAATTCTGTGATCAACTCAGTAAGAGCATTTAGGTACATGTCGGAAGAAAAGTTCACATTTTTAGCATATTTTTTAGAAACACCAGGAAAATTAAAAAATACAGATAGATCTGCATGGTCATACAATAAAAAGTTCGACTATTTTTTTTTTGAGAGATTTGGAAGAATTAACATATTTGGCATGGTTGTTTTAAATGTTTTAAAATAAAGCTGTCGTGTGGTTTTCTTTAGAGCGACAACTTTATCATTTCACTCCGTAGTTGCAACAGAGCAATCAAATATAAAAAGCATGCTTTTCATCCCTTTGACTTTCGGGTATATATCCGACCCAGTTAGACACACTTAATCCACCGAAAACCACATCCGTCTATATAAAAACATATAAGATATTTACGAATATATATGCTGTTGTTAAAGCCCTACTGATTACATCCAGGAGATATTTAGTTTAAGTAAACAGTCTTATTAACAAATAGTTTTTTGGGAGAAATCAGTTTAATTTGAACACATCTTAACAATGCTATAATCTAACAAAAAATGATTTGAAAGATTATACAAAATTTTAAGTGTAATAAATTAAGAATGTGAACATTCTACTGCAGATTCAATAACTATCTTATATTTATAAACGATCTTGCGTCTCCAATAGACTCTGGCAAAATTTGTCTGCTAACAAAATTCAAACAAGGTTATGAATTAATTAATACAACAGAATATTGCAGAAGTTGACGTTACATTAATCGAGGAAAGAGACATTTCATACATACAAGGTGCCTTCAATAAGTTTCTAGACATTTTTGTAGGAGCACTTTTATTGACAGCACACACACAAAACTGTAGTTCTCTTCGAAGTAATCTCGTCCGGTTGCATTATACTTGTGGTACAATTCAAACAACCTCTGGAAGCCCCCCATGGAAGTCCTCTTGTATGAGCGTGTCAATAACCCTCGTCACAGCCTTTTTAATCTCCTCAATTGTCTCATAACGACGACCTAGAAGGGTTTACTTGAGCTTAGGGAATAACTAAAAGTCACAGAAAGCAAGGCTTGGACTACAGGAAGGGTAAGACATTGTCTTGATGCCCATCTTGGTCAAATAGTCTGTGACAAAGATGGAGGTGTAGACTACAACCTTGGGGCAAACTTCGCGTAAATCCTTTGCATCTTCAGTTCCTCGTGAATAATTGTGCGTACAATTCTTACACTAACATCAAACTGTGCACTGTTGTCTCTGTAGACACACGACGGTCCTCATCCATAATTTTTTTATTTGTCGAATCAACTAGTGTTCTGATTTCCTTGCTCCCTCTACACCTTTCATCATCCCTCACAGACTCACTACCCCCTTAAATCTCTTATGTGATTCAAAAACTGATGTTCGTCTTATACAAGATGGTTCAAAGGCAGTCTGAAGCATTCCATACGTTTCTATTTACAGTTTTTTCAAGTTTAAACCAGAATTGTATTGCATATCGTTCTCCTAAAGTGTCCTCACGTCCAGATTGCATTTTTAAAATTAACCAGCTATGACAATCAGGCTTTAGTACGGTGTATTCTAATTGTTGCTGTAGCTGTTTATTTGAATCTGAAATCATAAAAATTGGCATGTCATCTCATAAGATGTATACCAACAACATATTAGATTTTAAGGACTTTATGACAAAAAAAAAAAAAAAAACCCACCCGGAAACTTATTTAAGTCACCCAGTCGAAAGGAAACAGTAAAATACAAACGTTTGTCTTTTCAAATTAAGTCTTTATACTTATGCAGTACCAAAGAATGTTTTTTAACGAAGTCTGCCGAAGTTGTTAAACGTAGTAAAATATGTGCAAAACCACTATAAACCTTTACACAAAATCTTCGCCAGATTTAGTATTCTTAATACAGTTCTTTCTGATAATGTAACTTAATTTAGGGTTAAAGAATTTCGGGATTTTTTCGATAGAATTTCAATTAGTCATGTGAACCACTCTGTATCAGTAATAGTTAATGGAAGATAGAATAATTCATAAATATATTTAAGCGAGCGTTAAAAAAATCATCCGAATATGAAACTGAAGATGAGTTGCTGCAACCATTTTTCAGCGCGTAGCATACATAATAGTCCAAACCCGAGCACAAATTCAGAAATATCACTAGCTGAACTTTCACAAAAATTATTCTATATTCGATCAGCTGCTACATAACAAATCTAAAAAGCTTGAAAATATAACACAAAAGATTTGAATATAACGAAAAAAATCTATTTTTTAAATTTATAAAAATGAAGAGCTTAACTCATTAAGGGAAAAATGGAGAGACGATTTTGAAAAAATTATCAAGCACTCGAGCGGACATTATAACTCACTTAAAAAAGAGATATACAACTGAACCAAATGATTGCAGAGAAGAGTCCATGTAGGAAATTTATGATTTGTTTGATGAGCAAAATATCAGCAAATCAGAAAAGTGCATGCAGGCGTACAAGACAAGCATCGTCAAATGTGGACTTTAATTCAAGACAAAAAGACAAATGTTTCTGAAGGAAGTAAAAAATATATGAGTCGATATGGGCTGATAAAACCTCTTACGGAAAACGACTATAATTAGTATGTACTAGCAGGAAGATCCGACGTTAATCGGGATTGAATGATGACGATGCATTTTTCTCATTGCAGTCTCTTTCCGTTTGGCCCAGTTATATAGACGGAAAAAACCTGAAATGTTGAAAAACTCTTTAGTGTCTTGTACATATTGTTTAGTTTCATTAAGATCGGATAGACGTATTATATGTTTTAAGGGGGTTATGACGTATTTAATGTTTAAAGAGGGTTATGACGTATTTAATGTTTTAAGGAGGTTATGACATTAAATGTTTTAAGAGGGTTATGACGTATTTAGTGTTTTAAAGGGGTTATGACGTATTTAATGTTTTATAGGGATGACATATTTAATGTTTTAAGGGTGTTATGATGTATATAATTTTTTAGGGTGTTATGACGTATTTAATGTTTAAGGGGGTTATGAAGTATTTAATGTTTTAAGGGGTTATGACGTGTTTAATGTTTTATGGGGGTTGTAATGTATTTAATGTTTTAAGGAACTTATAACGTATTTAATGTTTTAAGGGTGTTATCATATATTTAATCTTTTTAGGGTGTTATGACGTGTTTAATGTTTTATAGGGGTTATGACATATTTAATGTTTTAAGGGTGTTATGACGTATTTAATGTTTTATGAGAGTTATGACGTATTTAATGTTTTAAGGGAGTTATGACGTATTTAATGTTTTAAGGTGGTTACGACGTATTTAATGTTTTGAGGGGTTATGACGTATCTGACGTTTTAAGGGTGTTACAACGTATTTGATGTTTTAAGGGGGTTATGCACCCATGTGTCACTTAGAGGTAAAAGCACGTAAATATTAAGCACATAGAGGATAACGTAGAGATTCGTGACCACTTCCATTGTCTTCTCTGGAGAATCGTATACATATGATATACATTTTATAAAAATAGTATATATTTGACATTTAAACACATTATGTCTTTATATTTCTGTTTCCAATACAGTTAGAAATTATTAAGCATGTCCGTTTAGTTCAAGGATATATTTTTTATAAGAATACAATTTTGAAGATTTTATATAGATTCTCTAATATTTTTTCTACAGGAAATACATAAAAACCACACACACAGGGACGCATCGACATTCAGTTCATATATATATATATATATATATATACATATATATATATATATATATATATATATATATATATATAATTGTCAGTTGTCGTGTTATGTATCATATAAAAGAAAGGATATATACATATCTATATGTAGTTTATTTCTAGAATTGTTTTCAAGTGTGTGTATCTAATTTACTATTGGTGCATGATACGAATAAATAAATGGTAAAATAGGGTTAAGTCTTTTAAAGAATATTTAAATTGACGATCAAATTATCACTGTACTAGTTTAGTTCGTAACGGGCGAATACGAAAATACATACATGCTTAAATTCCTCACCGCTAGCTCTGCACGCTGTTACATCAGTCACGTAAGCCCATCGTGTTCTCACTTAGATACGGACCAGCGAACTGAAAAGACGTTTTGACATTGCCCTCTTTTCATAGAGTCCTTTGACTTGACAAAATGTGACATTTTCATGTCCTAAAGAAATGGATACTGTACTCATCCTTGTCTGTGTATTCATTCAGTTACACAGACACACACACACACACAAACACACACACACATGCATATATATATATATGAATTAGTTAATCGAGAATGGGAAATAGGTGTACCTATTGTCCGATGCCATAAACGATTCCTTTATTTGTCTCTTTTATTTGATTTTGTTTTAAATAGAATCTTCCACTGCTGGTAGGAATAATAAAATAATAAGTATTAATTTTAAGACACACTCGTCGGTGCACATTCCATTACAGTACTAAAAAAAGAAGACCATGCATGCAACATTGTGGTGATGGGACACAAACTGAGGCTTGTTAGATAGTGTGGGAGACGTTTTTGGATGTTGTCGAAGAGTCAAAGGCAACTGGTTAGACCATCAACCCAGATGTGACAACAATACTTCATACATGGACGAATGGTGGCTTTGTAGATGCATAAGATACTAGCAGGTGTTAGAAATGTTCAAATTCGACAAAGAGATAATCTTCTTTGCAGTAGCCTTGGCAATATCTTCTATAGATTTGATCCAATTCACGTTACTTGTTAATGTTGAACCGAGTATTTAAAATGAAGAGCTCTCAAGTGGAATGTTATTAGCCATGACTATTTTTGTAGTTGAAAAAGTTTTTTTTGCTGTTGAAAGAGAAGGAGCTTTAACTGAGTAGCTTTGAATAGAATTCACCGTTTATGTCCTTATTTCAGTACAGATTGGGCGTCATTTTCTAAGAATCTATTAGTGATGCGACGATTCCAATATTTTTTCCGATTCCGATACAATTATCGATTCCGATTTCGATTCTTTAGAAATCTCGAAATATTTTATTATAAAAATGTCATTTTGTCTCGATTACTGTCAAAACGCATCTTAAATTTCCCAATATTTTCTCAAACGTAAAAACACACTTGTAAGGGAGGTGCTTTAGAGATTTTAGTCTTATTCGAAATTTAAAATCGATAAATATTTATTATTTCATTATTACTACTACTACAAACAGTGGAAGATGTTCCTCAAACCAAAATCAAATAGAAAGATAATTAATGGAATCGGTTTTAGCATCGGAATATAGGCTCAAATTTTTTCCGATTCCAATACTGATTCCGATACCCCAAAAATCTTAAATTTTTCCGATTCCCGGTTCCGATCCCGATTCCTATTAATCGTCCCAACACTAGTATCTATCCATTGTATTGGATATGTATATGTTTGTTTTCTCCACAAGCAATTGAAGTGAAGTTTTTTTCCTGTTACACTGTTACAGAAGTAAACGTCGTAATTCTGGAAGATTATAACTAGGACTATGACAACAGCATATTCTTTTCATTGTTTTGATTCTCGAGTACATATCCGACACACTTAGACACAGTCAATCAACCGAGAACCACATCATTCTATATAAAAACATATAAGAGATCAACAGATACACACACGAAAGTCAAAACAATGGAAAGAATGTTGTTCTAGCCTTAGTTATAACTGACACGAATCCCTATCACTATTAGGTGTTAAATGAAGCCATATTTAGTCTCTGGGTAAGTCCATTGTTGCTGAAATAGGTGTATCAGATTGCACCATAACAAAACGTATGTCTACACTTATTTTTAAAACATAATACTCGTAAGTAATATACAACATGAAATTTCATTGACCCCAAAAGATATTTTTCAAGTACTGAGGAAGAATAAGAAAGCTGATAAGAAATGTATTATCATATCCCTTCATTTTACAGCAAGTCGACCACTATATTCAATCTGAAAAAGCGCTGATAATTGAGAGCAAAATTTGCATATTTGGAATGCGAACTCATACAACACATATTTTAACAGGTAACCGCATAATACTCCGACCTGAAACATGATGCGTGATACGATACGTTAATTCGATTTGCCAGCTCACTATCTGTACCGATAGCTACAATATATAGTGTGCATTTAGGCAGGACTTTTTCATCTAAGCAAGCATTGTTAAAAATAGCAGAAATTAATACTCACAATTTTTAGTCCAATATTCTAATTCTAGTTTGAAATAAAAGAAAAATGCATATGTATTACTATATATCTATATGTATAACAACAGTTTTCGACTTTTCACAGACACACACACGTACACAAACACACACACATATACATTATATATACTAACAGGGTGACCCAACGTTGCCTGGGATTGAATGAATATCAACGAATGTTTCACACTCCCATATTTTTATGTCATCGAATTGGTGAAACCGTCCATATTTTAATCAAATCAATTGATTGCCTGCTCTAATTAGGGGCCCATCGCGGTGCACCTGGAAGAAGCTGCACATGCATCTCACGATAACTTAATCCACAATATATTGTAGTCTACATTACACTGCTTGTGCGGTGATTTCAATTTAAAATTAGAAAGTCAAGTATCATGTTGAAATTGTGCTTTAAACAGAAACAAACAGTAAGGCCATGCATATTAAGTCAACAGTAGGTTCTTTGATATGACAGAGGCGCATTCGAAATGAATGTTTCTGTTTAGAGCACAATTGAACTATGGTACTTGCCATTTGCATTTTAAACTTTAATTGAAGCTATCTATAAATATAAAAGCGAAAATGTGTGTGTATGTATGTTCGCTTTTTGTGTATGTCCGCAAAAGGCTTTTTTTCCAGGAAGCGATCGGTCGGCTCGCTCCTTAGAACTTTTTATATCACGTCTAAATCATACTATCTACAATTTAACAACGGGGGTCGCCTGTCTATTTAATTTGCCCGACTTTGAAGACGGGAACGTCCAAAAGCAATCAGCTTTGATCAATGCGGAGTTTCTCCTTATATCAGACAATTGCTATTCAATTTGGACAATTATCTTTTTATGGGGAGCTGTCCCCCCCCCGACATCTTGGGGAAGCACCAAAAAAAAAAAAAACTGCCCCGCAGTAAATAAAAAACTGCCCCGCAGTGAAATCTGGCCTCATTAAGTCAATAAGTACGGGCACCTGTCAATTCTTAATACTCAAATAAATTCAAACATCTTTCCTCTACTATTTCTTGGCCGAGCGGTTAACGTCGCACGTTTTTTCACACTTTATTTTCCAATTTCGCCTCAAGGCTTCGGGTTACCTACCAAAACCTTTTATTACCCCCCCTCCGACACAAACACCCGGGCAAGAAGTACTTCCCATCCCTCTTATATGACTAAGTCACTGTAGAGAAGCACGTGAAGTTTTTTCCTATTCCACTGTTACCAAATTAGAGAAATCAATCTATCGATCGATTAAAAAATGGGCGATTTAACCGATGTTGATGAAAATAAAAGCATGTAAGGGTGAAACATTTGTTGGTCCTTATTCAATCCCGGGCAATGTCGAGTCTCTCTGCTAATATATATATGCATATATATATATATATATATATATATGTATATATATATTAGAAGGAGCTAAAATTATACAAATTATGATTTACAAATATTTATTGTCCATAAAATAAAGAGTACAAGTGAATTATACCCTAATTTTATTGAGTTAGGAAACGATTCACTTTATCTTGTATTCAATATTTTATGATCAATTAATGTTTGTAAATGATAATTTTAATGATTTCAACTGCCCTCATATATTGATACTCTATACCCAATATTGAGCATTTTTATTAAGATCAGATTAATCTATTAATATTAATATTTATAGATGTTTTGAAAATTTTAATACTGATATATATATATATATATATATATATATATATATATATATATGCATATATATATGACTAAAATGGTCACAGGTTGTCTATTATATATATATATATATATATATATATATATATATATATATATAGTAAGTAAGTTATAAAATGTATATGGCGATTAAGCTACACTGAATATTCCGCGTTTCATCCACTCTAGGATTCTTCAGGCTTATGCGCGAATTCTGTGGTTGTTTGTCGTTTTTATATGCGTATCTTCTATTGAGATTTTACTTACTAACTAGCTCTACCTACGTATTGATCACTTTTGAAGTAAATACTTAAAGTTTACGCATAAATGTATACCTTCGTATATAAATTTATGTGAGTAAATTAAGTAGTTATATATATATATATATATATATATATATATATATATATATATATATATATATATATATATAAACCCGGCCATAGAGCCATCTCTGACTCCATTAGCAAGGAACCCTCCACACGGCCAACGTTGACCGCAAAAATACAGTTGAAATTTAAACACTTATTATTAAATGTAGAGACGTCCGTCCATAGTGATCTAATATTATAACATCATAATCTGCTCATGCGAGCTTAAGTGACCGACTTTCATTTCCACTTTAAAGTGCTCAACAATAGGAACCGAGCTCTTAAATGGGCTGACAATTATTATTACTATAATAATTTAAAAATACTTACTAACACTAGTGTTTCATCCTTTTGGGACTTATCAGTGCAGGGAGTCACGATTACAGCCGGTTGGGAGAATATATATATATATATATATATATATATATATATATATATATATATATATATATATATATATATATATACTTGTTTATTGTTATATAAACATGCTCACATCCCGCTGCTACAAATAGCCACTTGTTTCAATCAAACAACAGATATCATCAGGCAGCGACTTGACTATTCAAAAGTTCAATGAATAATTAATTAATAAATAAATTAATTAATAATTAATTAATAAATAAGGTTATTCATTGAACTTTTGAATAGTCAAGTCGCTGCCTGATGATATCTGTTGTTTGATTGAAACAAGTGGCTATTTGTAGCAGCGGGATGTGAGCATGTTTATATAACAATAAACAAGTATTATCAGCTCTTTTTATTGAGCACTATATAACAACCTCGTTGAATTCATTAGTCCATTACTTTTGAATATAAAAAAAACCCGAGTATATATATATATATATATATATATATATATATATATATATATATATATATATATATATATATATATATATACTCGAAATGGTCACGGGTGGTCTTTATATATATATATATATATATATATATATATATATATATATATATATATATATATATAAAGACCACCCGTGACCATTTCAGTCAATATTTGTTATATATCTTATTGAATATATTATCAATAATATCTGTCCGATGTCCGGTCTTGTGACGAACAAACTTATACCACATGAACCCCTCCCCCTCCCTCCAAAGAAGTAGGGCATGCCTGGGAGGATCGAATCATACTTGAACTACACTAACACTCTTTAGTAAAAAACGGTTGAAACCAATTTTAAAAATGCATCATTTTTTGCATGTGTTTTTAAACAACGGCATTTCTCTACTGATTTTCATAATTTGGTTAAAGAAGACGACAGGAGCCGCCGCAAATTTTCAAATCCTATGATGAGAAAAGAACACAAGAAAAAAAAAATCTATATATTTAAATCTATCTGTAGATAACTATATAAAACATCTTCTGTGGGGACGAGCACTGTCGTAAAGTGATGTCGTCTGCTGTTTCCTTTCACAATTCAAAACTCTTTGTAAATAAACAAATCGAGCACTATAATCGGCGGTCAGTGTTTATATAAGTCGACACTTTAGCTATCATTTACGAGCGCTCCTGTCGTAGTCTATTTTTTTTTTTTTTTTCACATGGAGTTCACCGCTTATCAAGGCCCAATGGCCACTCAGGGATAAGGGTTATTTTGTGTACAGTAATCAAAGGGATAGTGTAGCAATAGTATTGGAGAATTTGTAAGGTGTCATTACTTAGGGGGGGGGCGGTTCATCAGGAATTTGTTTGTGTTGGACTTGAAGACATCCAGGTTGAAGTCGGGAGGGAAACAGGCAAGCGGAACAGAGTTCCACAGGAGTGCAGTTCTAAGAAAGAAGCTTTGTTCATGGAATCTTCGTTTTGATTTAGGCACAAATAGGGAGTGGGGAAAATTATTGACGGTGGTTTCAGCTAGTCCGGTGTTTTTTGAAAAAGATTGGCGAGGGGGTACCAGAGAATGGAGCTCAGACGAGCACCTGCCATGGAAATAACGATAGAACAATGACAGGCTCGCTACGTCTCTTCTGTGGGGAAGAAGTTGCAGGGTAGAGAAAAGGGCATCCCCACCAAGCCACGAAGTCTATTTTGTACTTTGTCAAGGCAGGATAGGCTGTTTTTAGCAGTCCCGTGTAAAAGTTGTCAACTATCAACAAGATGGTTGAAGGCTTGATCTCCGGTTTTGGGGTGGTGGCAGTCTAAGCGCACTGAAAAGCTATGATACAGCGGAACAGTTTATTCATACACAATCACACACACACACACACACACACACACACACACACACACACACACACATATACAGTGTTTTTTTAATAAACAAAACAATGAGTTGCAGTTATTTGTAATTAACTTGTTCGATTATTTATTTCCGATATACCTCCCCCCTTCTCTCCACACACACACACACACACACACACACACACACACACACACACATATATATTGTTTTTAAAATATAATATAATTATCCAATCTCTCTCTCTCTCTCTCTCTCTCTCTCTCTCTCTCTCTATATATATATATATATATATATATATATATATATATATATATATATATATATATATATATGATGTTTTGAATTGAATATATCTCAGACTTTAAGCTATTATATATTCTTATTAGATTTGTACGACTTCTAAATTCAAACTTTTAATTGGTCCCAAGCATCACTCCATGGATTAATCTACCAGCAAAGAGTGTGGGAAAAAATGTCCCACGGTAGAATGACTATTTTTTTCCTGCCAGCAACTCGCTGTTCAGTGCTGCTGCGTCAATACCAAAAAAATATAAAATAAAAAAAATAAATAAAAAAATTATAATAAAAATAATAAAATAATAATAAATGAAAAAAATAAAACAAGTCTGTTTTAAGGGAATGTTGATACCACTATGAGACTTTTCGCACCCGAGTCATACCCATGACGTCATACGTCATAAATTCTTCCAACTTAAGACGCACACAAAGGAGGAGGGGGAGAACCGGGAACGGCAGTAATGGAATGGAACTTGCACATAAGTCTCTCTCTCTCTCTCTCTCTCTCTCTCTCTCTCTCTCTCACACTCTTTTGCTCTCTCTCCCCCGCCTCCCTCTCTCTGTCTGTCTGTCTCTCTTATCCACTTGTTTACGCTCGACGGTCGCCGAGTGAATCTGTCCTTTCCATCCATTGGGCCATTTTTACAGAAAGCGGATCTCATCGCCGGCGGCTTCTTTTTAAAAGGCTGTCACCGTGTGCAAATAAAAGCAGTTCAGTAAAGTTGTCAAAACAACGAGAACAACTGAACGGCTGCACAGGGAAAGAGAAGACGCAAACATGGTGTGGATAGGTTGTTTCTATGCCGTTCTTGTAGCTTTTTTAAGCTTAAACAATGCCGTCGCTGTAAGTTATTTTTTAAATGTTTCTGATATTTATTCTTTATATTAATACATTTTATAACCTTGGATATTTCTTTCCGACAGAATACAGTATGTTATGTGCAAAGCTGCTTTTTGTTAATTGTATTTTTGCCTAGGTAATATTACTAAACAAGCGATTATTTAGCCCAAGTGACTGGATATAAACAAAGATTGTGATTTTTCACTTCATACCACCCTTTCTTCATATCCAGCCCCGCGGAATAAACAACAAATTCTTTAGTAATGTTACCTAGGTAAACAATACAATTAACTAAAAACAGCTTAATATATATATATATATATATATATATATATATATATATATATATGTGTGTGTGTGTGTGTGTCTGTGTGTGTGTCTGTGTTTGTGTGTGTGTGTGTGTGTGTGTGTGTACTTACCATCCCTGTTATAAGACTGTTGATATTTACTGATTTATGTGTTAAGAGTTTTGAAAAATGAAGAAATATACGAAAATTCATAATTAAAATAAGACCGTTCGTTTATCTGTTTTTTTTTTTTTGTTCATACGTTACTTTAACATTCCGGTATTCCAAATACTAAAAAGCTCAACATGTAAGGTGGAGCTTAGATACAAAAAGGAAAATTCAATATTACATCAATAATTGACAATATGACTAAATTTATATGCACTAGTACATATTTTTGTGCTGTCGATTATTTACCTTATATATATATATATATATATATATATATATATATGCGTGTGTGTGTGTGTGTGTGTAGTTATTCATAGACACGTGTTTCGTCAGCAACGTGTTGTCAGTGCGGATAGACTTATTAAAATTCGAAATCTGATTCCCAATGACTCCAGTTCGATTCTTTACTTACTTAGCCAAGAACCTCCTGGTGGCAGTGGGAGAAATTGTATGGAATTACAAAGATTATATTTATTTATATTTTTATTGATAATACTATTGATTGGAAAGCTTTTAATTAGGGGACAGCAACTGGAAAACATTATTCCTCCATCAGATTATTCCACCTATATATATATATATATATGAAATAAAATGGAGGTGGAAGGACCTGGATACTCAACGTTTCGCCCGATTTATGCGGGCTTCTTCAAGAGGGATGGTCATTGACCTTGAAGAAGCCCGCATAAATCGGGCGAAACGTTGAGTATCCAGGTCCTTCCACCTCCATTTTATTTCATATCGTCGGATTTAATCCAGCTCAACAATCATATATATATATATATATAAATTATATTTTAGTCATCGACATACAGACCTGTTTCGTTGTATCACAACTCATCAGTGCCGCTAGACTAACACCTCTCCCAAGCCGAGGATCGAACCTAGAACCGTCGTGATGACAGTCGGCAGTTCTACCCCATGACTACGGAATCGGTGGCCGAAATTAACCTGTCCGAACGATTATTTAAATAAACATCCGTCCGCTACTCGTAGAGGGCTCAAACGTTTGTTTGTAAATATATATATATATATATATATATATATATATATATATATATATATATATATATATATATATATATATATATATAAGCACACAAAATTTAGAGAGCTAAATAGTGGCATACTTTAACTATACTTTTTTTTTAAGGATGTCACGTTAAAATGGATAGGCACACATATTTAAGAGAGTTTGTCTTTTATTGGTAACATCTTATGCAGAATTGTTTCAGCCCAGGTATTGACATGTAAGAGTATAACCGTTTATCAAATTATAATTTGCACAACTTTGGCCGTATTTATATTTAGTATTGTTCTTATATATGCAAAAATATCCGAATTTTAGTCGGCACATATATTCACATAGAAAGCCAGAAATGCGTATACAAATACAAATTATATATATATATATATATATATATATATATATATATATGTGTGTGTGTGTGTGTGTGTGTGTGTGTGTGTGTAGTTATTCATAGACATGTGTTTCGTCAGCTACGTATTGTCAGTGCGGATAGACTTATTAAAATTCGAAATCTGATTCCCAATGACTCCAGTTCGATGTTTTACTTACTTAGCCAAGAACCTCCTGGTAGCAGTTGAGAAATTGTATGGAATTATAAAGATTATATTTATTTATATTTTTATTGACAATGCTATTGATTGGAAAGTTTTTAATTAGGGGACAACAAGTAGAAAACATTATTTCTTCCACCAGATTATGTTATTCATAAAGAAGCCCCCCCCCACACACATACTGTGCACAGTATGTGCACACGAACAGATAGACAAACATATATCTATGTTCGTATTTTTTTACTTTATTTATCTCTTTATCAATCTCTCTCTAACTTTATCTATCTATCTTTCTCTGTCTGTCTGTCTCTCTCCCTCCCCCTCTCTCTTTCTATATATATATATATATATATATATATATATATATATATATATATATATATATATATATGTGTGTGTGTGTGTGTGTGTGTGTGTGTATACATATATGTATATATGTATATATACACACACATATATATACATATATATACACACACAAATTTATATACACACATACTTTTTATTTGTATAAGCGTTTATATGTCGCTACATATTAATGAACACATTTCGGTCAGCCAATTTTAAGTAATTAGGGACCTCTTCAGGAGATATTGTTTATACAAATATAAAGACCGTTCAGAAATATCGCCTGAAGAGGTCTACAATTACTTGTAATGGCTAACCGAAACATACTCATAAATGTATAGTGACATATAAATGTTTATTTAAAACAAATAAAGATATTTCTAGCCTTACTTCGGTATTGAGCATTCTTGTATGAACCTCGTAAAAAACATTGGTTTCTTTATCTTTGGAAAACATCAACCTGGAATAATTATATATATATATATATATATATATATATATATATATGTATGTGTGTGTGTGTGTGTGTGTGTGAGAGAGAGAGAGAGAGAGAGAGAGAGAGAGAGAGAGAGAGAGAGAGAGGTGGAGAATAATAGCACCAAATCCGATTGTTTACTTATTCTAAGTCTACACTAATTAGAAAAGCAACCAATAACAAAAATTCGCGCATCTAGTTTATTGATTTCCCACGAGAATGAAACATGGATGCCTCTGTGTAGTTTAATTGCAATAGATATATTTTCATACTACTACTAGGATCTGTTCACGTATCAAACACTGTTGTAGTTAATACTGAAAAATATATACAGTATATTATTATATGTGTATATAATGAATAGTAATTCTCTCGCCTCCTCCTCCTCCTCCTCCTCCTCCTCACCTCTCTTTCTATCTATCTACATATATATATATATATATATATATATATATATATATATATATATATAATCAGATTATCTGAAGATATCGGTTTCCTGACCTAAAATGCATTAAACATTTATATTGTCGTTTAGTTTTGTGTACATTTGCAAATCTTTATCATATTCTGTAAGGAAAAAAAAAACAACAATTTTCCTTTACAAAATAATCAATTCAGGATATAAATAACTTTAAGCGTAAGATGGCTGAACTCAGGATTAAATAACCCCAAAATGGTTGATATGCCGTAAAGCAAAAGAACAGAACCAAATCAAACACCATGAATAAATATTTGAAATATAAAGAGCTTCAAGCATGAAACCTTTTACCCAAATTATTTGATTGGGTATTAAATAACCTGAAAGGGTTGATATGCCGGAAAACAAAACAATCAAACTAAACATCATAAATAAATATTTGAAGATATAAAGAACTTGAAGCTAAAAAATTATTACTAGAATGATCAGATTCAGTATTGAATAACTCGAAAAGGGTTGATATACGATAATTCAAAACAACCCAGCAGATAGATAGATAGATAGATAGATAGATAGATCAAACAAACCGAAAATGAGATTGATAATAAAGGAGGTCATAGGTTGGGTAGAACGACGACACAACATTAAACAAAATGTCAAACATGTCATTTGGAGAAAAGACTACGCATTGCAATTATGTTTTCTTTCCTGTCGCTTTCTCCTGTTCGATTTGACATAATTTCTTATATAATCGAGCTTGCATTTAAACAGATTTGTATTGAGGTTCATGGACAAAATTTTCGTCATATAAATGAATATGCACTTACAAGGTTAACTCTTTTTTAACTGTTGACTTACGACTTATCAAGGCCAAAAACAACTCAACGATAAAGATTTAATGAGACAGGAATGATTGCAAGCTGAAAAATGATTCCATTTTCATTGGCCGAGGTTTAGCATGTTATCCACTGCGCCGATTCTAGTATATGTAATCAGCCAAATCCTAAGCAAATCCCATCGTACGTCAATAATTCAACTCACTTCATGGAGATAACCAGCAATGCTGCCATTCAATTAAATCACCACTTATCAAGGCAAAAGGCCACTCGAGGATAAGGGTTAAAGTGTGTGCAGTAGTCAAAGTGTGTGCAGTAGTCAAAGGGACAAAATGTTAGAAGTGGAAATTTGGTAAATTGGATTACTTAAGGGAACGGATCATCAAGAACTTGTTTACATTGGACTTAAAGACGACCATATTGTCGTCAGATGGAAAGCAGGCAAATGGGTGTATGAATATGTTGATATATATATACACACACATATATATATGCATATATTTACTATATATATTATTATATATATTATATATATACTGTATATATTATATATATTGTTTTATAAATAAAAATAACAGCGTTTCGAAGCTGTTAATGTCGCAAAAAACGTATATATATATATATATATATATATATATATATATATATATATATATATATATATAAACAATATGTAGCAATAAATAGTGATATTATATCGAAAAATAAAGTAGATTTAAGGCTCTTAAAATTGGTACTGAAACTGCCCGCAAGGACCGGTGGCGCAATCTTTAGAGTACTTGGAAAATTCAGTTGTAAAAGTGATATTCTTCTAGTTGGAGGTTCAATTCTCAGTATAGACGGGCGAAATACACTTGAGAATTACTTAGGACCTTTATCTAGTCATGGCTGACAGAACGAGAGCATGTTACCCCCGTGAAGTAAATAAAGAGTTATATTCGAAATTCTTTGCAGATTCCCGAGTTCGACACCTAAAGAAGGTCGGAGGTTACTTCGACTGAAACGTTGCGAAAATAATACTCAAGATAAGAACAGCGATCCAAAGCATACCATTGATCAAGATCTATGCAAATTTGTGATATTTGAGTTTTCACATGAGTTGTGCCTTTATTAATTAAACATCTAAAAAAATTGGTTATATGCTTACTGTTAAAATTTCACACACACGTCATGACATGTGGCGTCAAACTGCTTTGTTCCAAAATGATCGGTTAATTAGTTTAAGAGATAATTCTGTAATATACATATATAAAGATATACGCATACCTCACTTTCAAAAAATATAGATATAGAATAACTGTTTAATTACTATTATGTTATACGTATACTACTATTACTGTTAATAGCTGATTTTATTATCAATATGTTTCGGACTATTGTGTTTGGCTAGCTTGTTGTCATGTTTCAGCCGTTGAACGTCACGTTACAATGGCTGAAAAATAACGACACTACAAGTGAACCTCATAACGCAGCTGAGCTGATGAACATTATTCATTCATTTCGAAGGAATCAGATGATTATTGTTGGCATTCGTTTCCTCGATATCTTTCTAGTTAGAATTCGTTCTGGAAAAAACACTGGCCACTTACGGGAAGGACCATATAAAAGTTGCCAACATCGCTGAGTGAAATAATTTCTGTAGAACGAACTCGTGTCGTTTCTGTAAGTTGTCCTTATTAAATAACTAAATACTTCACTGAGCTTCCCATCTATAATCACGGAAAACATTAACAGAAAACACTCGTCTAGCTACAACAACTGTCAACAATTTCTCCACTGTCTACCTGTGGTTAAATCTAAACGTAAATTTCATGAACAAAGTTTCTTTTCTAGAACTGTTCGCCTGTGAAAGTCTACCGTGGGCCCGATTTCAAGGTGTCTTCAACACGTTCGTTTTCAAGTTCAATGTAAACAAGTTCTTGTTGAGTCGTCCAGCTGAATAATCAAATTTCTATCACTGCCGATAACTACGCTGTTGTCTCACTGATCATTTTACACTCATTAACCCTTATCCTGGAGTGGCTTTCAGACATTAATATGTGGTGACTTGGTTGTATAAAAGCACTTAATCACCGGCACCTCCCTAACACTGATAACGATCACGACTGAAGTCCTATTGACCAATGTCTGATTTTCAGAGATGTTTGAAGTGATGAATAAAGTCAACAGTATTTGAAAATACTTCGAATAACATCCTGACCCATATTTAAGCATCACAAGATTTGCTGTTGACATCTTAATTACCGCTTCTGTGTGATTTAATACGCATCACTTCTACAACAACAGAAATACGTATTTTCATTTCTCTCTTCTTTTTTCATTTCGATTTTCTCATAATGGTATTCTAGTTGGGGATTGGGTATCCTACCGGATGCCAGATATTTACCCGTTATCTTACACATTACAATTGAATTTGTAATTACCTAACATGTTAAAAAAGAATGACGTAAAATTGTAATTATTATGTACTTTTACCTAACATGTTAAAACAAGAATGACGTAAAATTGTAATTATTATGTACTTTTACCTAACATGTTAAAAAAGAATGACGTAAAATTGTAATTATTATGTACTTTTACCTAACATGTTAAAAAAGAATGACGTAAAATTGTAATTATTATGTACTTTTACCTAACATGTTAAAAAAGAATGACGTAAAATTGTAATTATTATGTACTTTTACCTAACATGTTAAAAAAGAATGACGTAAAATTGTAATTATTATGTACTTTTACCTAACATGTTAAAAAAGAATGACGTAAAATTGTAATTATTATGTACTTTTACCTAACATGTTAAAAAAGAATGACGTAAAATTGTAATTATTATGTACTTTTACCTAACATGTTAAAAAAGAATGACGTAAAATTGTAATTATTATGTACTTTTACCTAACATGTTAAAAAAGAATGACGTAAAATTGTAATTATTATGTACTTTTACCTAACATGTTAAAAAAGAATGACGTTAAATTGTAATTATTATGTACTTTTACCTAACATGTTAAAAAAGAATGACGAAAAATTGTAATTATTATGTACTTTTACCTAACATGTTAAAAAAGAATGACGTAAAATTGTAATTATTATGTACTTTTACCTAACATGTTAAAAAAGAATGACGTAAAAATGTAATTATTATGTACTTTTACTTAACATGTTAAAAAAGAATGACGTAAAATTGTAATTATTATGTACTTTTACCTAACATGTTAAAAAAGAATGACGTAAAATTGTAATTATTATGTACTTTTACCTAACATGTTAAAAAAGAATGACGTAAAATTGTAATTATTATGTACTTTTACCTAACATGTTAAAAAAGAATGACGTAAAATTGTAATTATTATGTACTTTTACCTAACATGTTAAAAAAGAATGACGTAAAATTGTAATTATTATGTACTTTTACCAAACATGTTAAAAAAGAATGACGTTAAATTGTAATTATTATGTACTTTTACCTAACATGTTAAAAAAGAATGACGTAAAATTGTAATTATTATGTACTTTTACCTAACATGTTAAAAAAGAATGACGTAAAATTGTAATTATTATGTACTTTTACCTAACATGTTTAAAAAGAATGACGTAAAATTGTAATTATTATGTACTTTTACCTAACATGTTAAAAAAGAATGACGTAAAATTGTAATTATTATGTACTTTTACCTAACATGTTAATAAAGAATGACGTAAAATTGTAATTATTATGTACTTTTACCTAACATGTTAAAAAAGAATGACGTAAAATTGTAATTATTATGTACTTTTACCTAACATGTTAAAAAAGAATGACGTAAAATTGTAATTATTATGTACTTTTACCTAACATGTTAAAAAAGAATGACGTAAAATTGTAATTATTATGTACTTTTACCAAACATGTTAAAAAAGAATGACGTTAAATTGTAATTATTATGTACTTTTACCTAACATGTTAAAAAAGAATGACGTTAAATTGTAATTATTATGTACTTTTACCTAACATGTTAAAAAAGAATGACGTAAAATTGTAATTATTATGTACTTTTACCTAACATGTTTAAAAAGAATGACGTAAAATTGTAATTATTATGTACTTTTACCTAACATGTTAAAAAAGAATGACGTAAAATTGTAATTATTATGTACTTTTACCTAACATGTTAAAATAGAATGACGTAAAATTGTAATTATTATGTACTTTTACCAAACATGTTAAAAAAGAATGACGTTAAATTGTAATTATTATGTACTTTTACCTAACATGTTAAAAAAGAATGACGTAAAATTGTAATTATTATGTACTTTTACCTAACATGTTAAAAAAGAATGACGTAAAATTGTAATTATTATGTACTTTTACCTAACATGTTTAAAAAGAATGACGTAAAATTGTAATTATTATGTACTTTTACCTAACATGTTAAAAAAGAATGACGTAAAATTGTAATTATTATGTACTTTTACCTAACATGTTAAAAAAGAATGACGTAAAATTGTAATTATTATGTACTTTTACCTAACATGTTAAAAAAGAATGACGTAAAATTGTAATTATTATGTACTTTTACCTAACATGTTAAAAAAGAATGACGTAAAATTGTAATTATTATGTACTTTTACCTAACATGTTAAATAAGAATGACGTAAAATTGTAATTACTATGTACTTTTACCTAACATGTTAAAAAAGAATGACGTAAAATTGTAATTATTATGTACTTTTACCTAACATGTTAAAAAAGAATGACGTAAAATTGTAATTATTATGTACTTTTACCTAACATGTTAAAAAAGAATGACGTAAAATTGTAATTATTATGTACTTTTACCTAACATGTTAAAAAAGAATGACGTAAAATTGTAATTATTATGTACTTTTACCTAACATGTTAAAAAAGAATGACGTAAAATTGTAATTATTATGTACTTTTACCTAACATGTTAAAAAAGAATGACGTAAAATTGTAATTATTATGTACTTTTACCAAACATGTTAAAAAAGAATGACGTTAAATTGTAATTATTATGTACTTTTACCTAACATGTTAAAAAAGAATGACGTTAAATTGTAATTATTATGTACTTTTACCTAACATGTTAAAAAAGAATGACGTAAAATTGTAATTATTATGTACTTTTACCTAACATGTTTAAAAAGAATGACGTAAAATTGTAATTATTATGTACTTTTACCTAACATGTTAAAAAAGAATGACGTAAAATTGTAATTATTATGTACTTTTACCTAACATGTTAAAAAAGAATGACGTAAAATTGTAATTATTATGTACTTTTACCTAACATGTTAAAAAAAGAATGACGTAAAATTGTAATTATTATGTACTTTTACCTAACATGTTAAAAAAGAATGACGTAAAATTGTAATTATTATGTACTTTTACCTAACATGTTAAATAAGAATGACGTAAAATTGTAATTACTATGCACTTTTACCTTACATGTTAAAAAAAGAATGACGTAACATTGTAATTATTATGTACTTTTAGCTAACATGTTAAAAAAGAATGACGTAAAATTGTAATTATTATGTACTTTTACCTAACATGTTAAAAAAGAATGACGTAAAATTGTAATTATTATGTACTTTTACCTAACATGTTAAAAAAGAATGACGTAAAATTGTAATTATTATGTACTTTTACCTAACATGTTAATAAAGAATGACGTAAAATTGTAATTATTATGTACTTTTACCTAACATGTTAAAAAAGAATGACGTAAAATTGTAATTATTATGTTCTTTTACCTAACATGTTAAAAAAGAATGACGTAAAATTGTAATTATTATGTACTTTTACCTAACATGTTAAAAAAGAATGACGTAAAATTGTAATTATTATGTACTTTTACCTAACATGTTAAAAAAGAATGACGTAAAATTGTAATTATTATGTACTTTTACCTAACATGTTAAAAAAGAATGACGTAAAATTGTAATTATTATGTACTTTTACCTAACATGTTAAAAAAGAATGACGTAAAATTGTAATTATTATGTACTTTTACCTAACATGTTAAAAAAGAATGACGTAAAATTGTAATTATTATGTACTTTTACCTAACATGTTAAAACAAGAATGACGTAAAATTGTAATTATTATGTACTTTTACCTAACATGTTAAAAAAGAATGACGTAAAATTGTAATTATTATGTACTTTTACCTAACATGTTAAAAAAAGAATGACGTAAAATTGTAATTATTATGTACTTTTACCTAACATGTTAAAAAAGAATGACGTAAAATTGTAATTATTATGTACTTTTACCTAACATGTTAAAAAAGAATGACGTAAAATTGTAATTATTATGTACTTTTACCTAACATGTTAAAAAAGAATGACGTAAAATTGTTATTATTATATACTTTTACCTAACATGTTAAAAAAGAATGACGTTAAATTGTAATTATTATGTACTTTTACCTAACATGTTTAAAAAGAATGACGTAAAATTGTAATTATTATGTACTTTTACCTAACATGTTAAAAAAGAATGACGTAAAATTGTAATTATTATGTACTTTTACCTAACATGTTAAAAAAGAATGACGTAAAATTGTTATTATTATATACTTTTACCTAACATGTTAAAAAAGAATGACGTAAAATTGTAATTATTATGTAATTTTACCTAACATGTTAAAAAAGAATGACGTAAAGTTGTAATTATTATGTACTTTTACCTAACATGTTAAAAAAAGAATGACGTAAAATTGTAATTATTATGTACATTTTCCTAACATGTTAAAAAAGAATGACGTAAAATTGTAATTATTATGTACTTTTATCTAACATGTTAAAAAAGAATGACGTAAAATTGTAATTATTATGTACTTTTACCTAACATGTTAAAAAAGAATGACGTAAAATTGTAATTATTATGTACTTTTACCTAACATGTTAAAAAAGAATGACGTAAAATTGTAATTATTATGTACTGTTACTTTTTTTTTTTTTTTACAAAGGCATCACCACATTATCAAGGCCCAGAGGCCACTCAAGGATAAGGGTTAAAGTGTGTACAGTAGAAATTGGTCAATATAGTAATCATTTGTAATGAAAATTTGGTAAATTTAATAACTTATATGGAACGGCTCATCAAGAACTTATTTACTTTAGACTTGAACACAACCATATTGTAGTCAGCCGGAAAGCAGGAAAACGGAAGACAATTCCACAGGCGTGCAGTTCTAAGAAAGAAGCTTTGTTCATGGAATCTACGTTTAAGTTTAGGCACAGATAAAGAGTGGGGGAAATTATTGATAGTGTTTACAGCTAGACGAGTGTGTCTTGTGAAAGTTTGACGAGGGGGGACCATAGATTGAAGCTCAGTTGAACACTTTCCATGAAAATAACGATACATCAGAGACAAACTCGCAACATCTCTTCTGTGAGATAGAGGTTGCAAGGAGGAGAAAAGGACATCTCCTACGAGGCTACGAAGTCTATTTTGAACTCTATCAAGGCAGGACAAGTCCTTTCTAGCAGCTCCTGCCCAGATGTGGCAACAGTATTCCATCCTTGGACGTACCTGGCTCTTATATAGGTAGAGAATAGCATCAGCAGTGAGATATCTACTGGATCGATAGAAAGATCCCACCATTTTTCCAGCGGCCTTGGCAACAGATTTGATATACGTGTTCCATTTAAGATCAGGAGTAATGGTCAAGCCCAGAAGCTTGTCAAAACTTGAGGCCTCCTGAAGACGAGAGCCATTCATTTCAATTGATGACAAATGTGGATTAGAATGTTGATGATGTAAAGAGAGAAGCTTGGTTTTAGATGCATTAAAAGTAACCAGCCACTTCTTTCCCCATTGTACTACGTGCTCAAGATCAGAGGAGAGAGAATTGGAGAGAACTTGGTCGTTTACTGTCTTAGATGTGGTACCATAAATGGTAGTGTCGTCAGCATAAATGTCTACAAATGATGTAAGGATATGATTTGGAAGATCATTAATGTAGATCAGGAAAAGAGTTGGGCCCAGGATGGATCCCTGAGGGACACCGGCATTAATACTGTGAGCTTCTGATTTTTGCCCCTCAACTACTACTCTTATGAACCTATCAGAAAGAAATGATTTAATAATTGAGAAGACTTTTCCAGCTATACCATAGCTAGCGATCTTATGAAGTAAACCTTTATGCCATACCCTATCAAAGGCTTTAGATATGTCAAGAGCAATTGCCCTAGAAAGATTGCCACCGTCGAGAGATTTGCTAATCCTATGCGATATAACTGTAAGGACATCTGCTGTAGATCTAGCAGAACGGAAACTATATTGAGTGTCACTAAGAAGGTTATTTTTGTTGAGATGTTTGATTACGTCTGTATTTAACACAGATTCTAGCAACTTACTCATGACGCACAGGAGACTTATTGGCCTGTACTGAGAGAGGGATGAGCGATCACCTGAATTCTTAAATACAGGGCATACTGATGAGATTTTCCAGGGAGATGGGAAACTATTCTCCTTAAGACAACGTTTAAACAGTTTTGTAAGTATGGGCGCTAATTCAGGTTGAAGTTTTTTGAGTACTATAATTGGAATACCATCAGGGCCAGTTGCTTTACTCTAACATGTTAAAAAAGAATGACGTAAAATTGGAATTTAATTTAATACTATTTGTGGGGGATTTGATTCTATTAGCTATTAGGACTACTAAATCTAAATCTAAATATCGCCTGTCTGTTTAAATGTATGTATATTTGCCAAAAACTTTCGAGTGAGGCGACGAATTTTCACGAGATCGGTATCGTTTTGAAGCTCGACCCTTCGGACGACAAATATAGATAAATTGGCTAAAAACAATATTTCCTTTACTCTCAACTGGGTACTTTTCTACATTTTTGAAACTCATCCCCTTTTTTCGATTGACTAGCCTTAATTTAAACCTTCGTCACTTTTGGTTTGGCGATGGATGCAAAAGCAAAGATGTCACGTTTTTTTTTTCATTTTCTTTTCCTCCTTTGCGGTGCGGGTTCCAGCCTGCCTACTACCACTTTTTTTTTGTCTTGCTCAACACACACCTCCAAACACCCGAACAACACCGGGTACCCAGGCTAGTAGTAGTATGAGTATAATATAATAGTAAGTAAACAGTTATTCTATATTTATATGTCTAAAGTGAGGTATGTGTATATATTTATATATGTGTATTATAGAATACTAGCATGGGTGCCCGGCGTTGCCCGGATGTTTGGAGGTGTATGCTGAGCAAAAAAAAAAAAAAAAAAAAAATGGTCAATTTTTTTTAACTTTTTAACATTTATTATTTTGGGCTCAAATCAAGTTATTAAGTTAGGTCCATGTCCAAGGAACCTATATCTAAAATTTTAAGTGTTTCGACCCCAAATTGTCGGAGGAGTTTGGTAGGGTTCTCAAGGGTCAAATCGTTGAACTTTGACCTCTTAACAGCCAAATTTCTGGCCAAAAACCGATCACACAGATATTCCCAAATCTCAGTACCCTGTATATCAAATTTCGCGTCTGTGGACTTAAAATTGACAGTTATTGCGTAGGGAAACGTACACGGACACAGAGAGAGAGAGAGAGAGAGAGAGAGAGAGAGAAAGAGAGAGAGAGAGACAGACAGACAGACACGTTCCCTTTTATAGATATACTAGCATGGGTGCCCCCCCCCCGTTGCCCGGGTGTCTGGAGGTGTATGCTGAGCAAAAAAACAAAAAAACAAAAACAAAGCAAAACAAAAAACAGGTCAATTTTTTAACTTTGACCCTTTAACAGTTATTGTTTTGAGCTTAAATCAAGTTATAAGTTAGATCCATGCCCAAGGAACCTATATCTAAAATTTCCAGTGTTTAGACCCCAAATTGTCGGAGGAATTTGGTAGAGTTCTTAAAGGTCAAATCGGAGAACTTTTACCCCTTAACAGCCAAATTTCTGTCCGAAAATCGATCATACAGATTTTCCCAAACCTCAGTACCCTGTATATCAAATTTCGAGTCTGTAGACTAAAAATTGACAGAGTTATTGCGTAAGGAAACGTACACAGACACACACACAGTCAGACAGACAGACAGACAGACACACAGACACGTTCACTTTTATAGATATATAGATAGATATATATGTGTGTATCACAAAATTATCTCCAAAACTAATTAACCGATCATTTTGGAACAGAGCTGTTAGACGCAAGATGTCATGACGTGTTTGTTAAATTTAAACAGTGAGTATATGACCAATTTTTTTTAGATGTTTTAATAATAAAAACATACATTTTCATTCTTTTCTTGTGCTCTTCTAGTTGAGTTGAGGTCTCGATGTTGTTCTCTAACGGTTAGCCTCCCTATCTCCGTCCACATCAGATGTGGGTTACATATTGGTCATAGCAATACGAAATAACTTATAAATATATATTATTCAAGTATTGGAATTCTTTTGAGATGAGTAATTTGTATATATTTATTTATTTATTTATTTATTTGTGGACTATTATCCTTATCCTTTGATGCCCTTGCAGCAGTGGATGGAGACGTTGAATCTCTATAGCTCCAGGTGAGCATTTTCTGAAAATAGCGGTTTCAATCCTACCGAAAGCCGGCCAGAGGATTAGTTTGCTAAAAAGTGGTGAGACGACAACAACTATGGAAGGCAGTAATTTCTGAAGATACTGTTAAGTGATTCAGCATTCCTATCCAGTCGCGGTTAGCAACTAGACGAAGGTCAAAGGAATAATTGACCGAAACGTCGTGAAACAACAATTGTAAAGATGAGAATAATAGTCCGCAAATAAATAAATAAATAAACTTAAAAATATTTTAAAAAGCACTAAGACAAAACCGATGGGAGGCAAGAGGTTTATTCGGCTTGATATTCATTTCAATTCACTAAATAGTAGAGTGAAGAAGACAACGAGGAAATCGATAATAACTGTTTGATTTCTTCTAAACGCATTTCAATTTACTATACACGTGACGTACTACCAAATAACTGACTGTTTCCATCTCTCACTCTGTCCTTGAGCCATGTGACGCCATATCTGTCTCCATAAATTCTCAGTCTAGTAATCTTAACTTCTAGTTCAATAAGTTAACACCAACTGAACTTTAATTTTTTTTTTTTCCAAAACTAACCCTTTTTATATACAGGGTGGCTTATTCATCCAATATTTATAAATAAATGGGATGATTTTGTGAATTTTTAAACGAGTATTTATTATTTGCATTGTTTGGATTCTTCCGACTATTATTCTCATCTTGAGTGTTTCTCTCATAACGTTTCGGTGGATGTAATCTTCTTCCGGCGTATATTGTCGAACTCGAGAATCTATCTGTCAATCTGGATAAGGGTCTGCCATCTAGTGGACATAGTTTTTTTTTTTTTATAAAATTCAGTTACACACTTCTTCGGTTGTTAAAGGTTCATTCACATTGCGCGCGACACTCAAAATACAATTAAGAATTATTTATGACTTCTTCCCAGTCATGGTTGATGGAATGAGACCGTACTATTTCCATGAATAAAATAAAGCGTTCTGATTGAAATTCCCTTGTTTGACAAAAAGATTCCCGAATTCAACAAGGTAAACTCGAAGAAAGTCGGAGGCTACATCAACCGAAAATTTGCTAGTATAACACTCAAAATAAGAACAGTATTCCGAATAATCCCAATAATACGAATAATGGAATGGATATTCTTACGTTTTCTGTAAAATTAAAATTATTCTTTTTTCTCTTCTTTTTTTCATAGGTACACAACGATGATTTGGAAATATTTTACTTGCATATAACATCTGACATCCGGATGCGTTTTGCCACAACTCGAGTGGTCAGCAAGATGGCTAATTATAATAATTATTCAAAAGAGGCGACATTCGAAGTGATTTTACCAAACGAAGCATTCATTAGCAATTTTTCAGTGTAAGATAATTTTTTCATTATAATCTAATTTTCTAATATCTTGGGAGACATTTCGTTTCAAAACTAGAGGATACCATTGGCGCGAAATTTGGTACTTTTATTCCCTGAATGGTTGGACATTTAAAATGAAACACTTTCTCTTCTTAGTATAACCTCAAAAAATGATCTGATCTGGCTGCTTCCTTTTCATTCTAAGCGTGTTTTTATAAAGATATGCACATTTACTTTATAACGATCAACAACGTCATATTTCTGGTGTAATATTTTCATAAACATAACGTCTGTGCACGTATAGACTTTTGCCAGTGAGTAATCAAGAAATAAATAAATAATAAAAGTCATTTTACATACGTGCACGCTCGCTACAGGTATTCTCTTTTTTTATCTCGTTGTATCGCTACAGTGTTGCGTTCATGTGCCTTTTTAAAAATATTTCCTTGCTTTTTTTATAAATAGTTTCACAGAATGTGTTCTGATAAACCTATTGCACTTCTAACCCCTAAACCAAAATACTCCCGAACCACCCAGCTAAATCCCACCACGTCACTGTAGATGTGCCTGAATTCCATAAGATTTTCTACTCCTAGATTTTTTCTTTTCCCACACCGTCTGACTCTGGAATTATCTCCCGGCTCTTTGTTTCTCTAACAATATCAATATGCAGAAATTTAAATGTAATGTAAAATATCTTAGTGCTCAACTCCTAACATTATGACTGCTCTCCATATAACGCCAGCTCTTATCCCAGTAGCCCTTTACGTTTTAGTGGTAATATGACTAGTGTGGATGAATAAAAGTAAAAAAAAGAAAGAGTTACACAACTCTCAAACTATAGTCAAAGAACAAGACAACTTTGTAATATATCATTCTTCGAGTAGTTTACCACTACCCTACCTTCTAGTCTTCTGTAACTAAGTAAATATACATATCTCGTGCATGATATTTCCTGATTTCATTCCACACGTGGTGGGGTATTAAAAACTTAGATCCTTTCTGTTGTTTGCATAACTTACAAAGTGGCATAACTTTCGGTGGTGCTCAATCAGCTTTTGAACTCCAACGACTTTACCAGTTAGGTTACATTTCTGATAGAACTTCGTGCATGGAATATTGCTGCCACATCTGAGTTGGTGAACGAACCACTACGCTCTCAATCTGGAACAGGGGCCAAAACGAGATTTCTAACCTAATAGATCCCATATTGTCTATCCAGTTTCAGACGCAGTTGCATCGCTGAAGTGTTGCATTTTTGTGCTTTTGTACGGTTTTATTTTCATCTCAAGCGCATGTTTTTGCTCTCTAGAAAAAGATATATATTTTTTTGCGATCATTTTTAAATAAGGATTGATCATTAATGTTTGTAATATTTGAATGATTACGATTGTTATTCTCGCAACAGATGAAGGCATTTGTTTAATATCAGTTCTTAATGAAGGTCCTCCGTATGTTGAAGCTTGAGTCTTTACTAGAAACTAGTGGAGATGTACCAGGCCAGATGTGGCTGTGAACATTTGTAATTTGAGATTTTCGGGATAATCTTATGAATAGAGACTTAACTTGTTTTATCCTAAGAATGAATTCGCATACTGAAATTTTATTTTTTGTTTGTTATTATGAGAGACTGTTCACTCGAGTCCATTTTTGTTCTCTTCAACCATTTTGTTTCTCTTACAGGGAAATAGATGGCGCTGTTTATCCAGGAGAAGTAAAAGAAAAAGAGGCGGCAAAAAAAGCTTATGATAAAGCGAAGAAAAGGGGACACAGTGCAGGCCATGTTGCACAGAAGTAAGTCACGTCTCTCTTTTTTAAACTTCTCGCGCATATATATATATATATATATATATATATATATATATATATATATATATATATATGTGTGTGTGTGTCAGAACATTTAAGAGTATAGAAATCGGTACTATAATGCATATTTTTTTATGTCGGAAACGATTTTTTTCATTGTTTTGATTTTAGTTTATTTTGTTTCAAACTTAATTTTACTTTGCTGGCATTGATAAATATTTCTAAATTTAAATTTACCAATAAAATTTAAACTTGTAGATCATCTCCCCTCACAAGTACATGTTTACGTTTGTGAATATATATATATATATATATATATATATATATATATATATATATATATATATATATATATATATATATACGTATTACATGTGTTTTTGATATAATTAGAAAATTGGAAAGAATACTACCCCTATAACCAAATATAAAGATTTTTAAAAAGAATCGGATTCGGATCTGGAAATAATATTAGAATCGTCTCATCACCATATCACTAATATATATATATATATATATATATATATATATATATATATATATATGTATATATATGTATATATATGTATATGTATATATGTATATGTATATATATATGTATATGTATATATGTATATGTGTATATATATCTATATGTATATATGTATATGTATATATATATGTATATGCATATATGTATATGTATATATATGTATATGCATATATGTATATGTATATATATGTATATGTATATATATGTATATGTATCTATATGTCTATGTATATATGTGTGTGTATATATATATATATATATATATATATATATATATATATATACGAGCAATAAGTAATGCCCCTGATCCACTTCCCATAGGAGTAGAGCAACGAGTTATGCATTTCTCCTATCGTTTGATGCAGCTCTGAAGACCGTTTTTGTAGAACACCCCAGGTTGGTCCTTTAACCACGATGTGACTTCAGAAATCAAGGCTGCATTATCTGGGAAACGCTTTCCTTTCAAAAACAACTTCATGGTTAGGAAGAGGTTAAAGTCAGAGGGTGCAAGGTCAGGAGAGTAGGGAGGATGGGGAAGGATTTCATAACCACACGCCCGTGCTTTTGATCTGGCGACATGTGAGTTGTGGACCGGAGCGTTGTCCTGCAGGAAGAGGTACCTTTGCCGATCCTGCCCTGCCTCTTGATTTTGATAGCTTCCCTTAATTTCCTCAAGAGTGAAGCATAATAGGCTCCTGTAATTGTACGCTTTGCCAGGAAATCTGTCACCACTACTCCGTCCTCGTCCCAGAAGACTGTGAGCATGACTTTACCAGCGGAGGGCTGCACCCTTGCCTTCTTTGGAGGTGGTGAGTCCAAGTGCTTCCACTGCATTGACTGGGCTTTGGTCTCTGGATCATAGGGATGGACCCAGGTTTCATCCTGTGTAATCAGGCTTTTGAAAAACTTTGACTCATCTTCTTAGCACATCTCAAATTCATCTTCGAACACTCGACGCGTTTTCACTTCTGGAATGGGAATCCATCTGGCAGATACCTTATGCATATGCAAATGGTAATGAATGATAGTTTCCACAGACCCTGTACTAATCCTAATTTGGCTAATAGTAATGCGACGATCTTTCAAAATGGCAACCTCAACTTTACGGACAGATGCCTCATCAATGGCAGAAGGGGGGGGCGACCAGGTCTGGGAGCTGTTTCCACAGACTTCCGGCCATGTTTGAATTCACAATGCCAGCGTTTTACAAGGTCATATGATGGGGCATTATCACCATGTTTCTTTCATTTCATCAAAAGTCTCCTGTGGTGTGCGTCCTTTCAAATACAAAAACCGGATCACTGCTCGACATTCACCAGGCTCCATTTCACACCTTACTCAGTTCAAACACCTGTAAAACAGAAACCACAATTAGTTCAGGGCTGTAATTTGCTACATAACCCGTAGAGATATAAATCATTGCACATGCAAAATTTCAGTTAGATCAGACAGCTGGAAGTGTGTCAGAGGCATTACTTATTGCACTCCCCTCGTATATATATATATATATATATATATATATATATATATATATATATATAAACTGCGTGATCTGAATTGATCAGCTCGACTATTGTCACGAAAACGTCTTTATAATCTTATCTGTTTTCTCGCCCTCTATCTGTGTCTAAAACAAAACGCAAATTCCACGAACAAAATTTATTTCCCAAAACTGCCTGCCTGTAGACCTCTGTACTACAAACCTGCTTTCAAACTGACTACGACGGAGCCGTTTTCAAATCTAAAGAAAACAAGTTCCACTTGAGCCGTCCTGTTAAATAATCAAATTCAACCCGATTTACACCTCTATCGATCACTACAATGTTGTTTTACATTCATTAACTCTTATCCTCGAATGGTCTTTAGGTATTGATAAATGGTGACTACTTTTGTCTCTCCATTTGCAGACCTCGTGATACAAATACTTTCAAAGTCAGCATCAATGTGGCAGCCCTGAGCAATGTAACATTCGAGCTGCATTACCAGGAACTTCTACGCCGTCGACTGGGAACCTACGAGCATGTAG
>NC_136509.1:48067290-48107290 GCF_053919585.1 Euprymna scolopes
ATATACATATATGTGTGTGATCGTTTATGTATATTCATGTTTATTTAATTTATTTAGTTGTTTGTTTTAAAGCTATTTTGTATCGCTATCCTAGAGTAAGTTTTATTTTGTGAACACAGTTCTTTGCTATTTCCCGCCTACAGTTTAATAGATTTTGAGGTTCTTTAAAGTACGGGATAGAAAATTTTTCATGGAGGCATAATTTACATGGGTCGTCTAAATGTCTGCATGTGGTAGCTTGTCTCATTATTTTCCATTCGACTACCGGCGAATGTCCGCTTTCTTTGAGTTCCCAGTATTTATTCGCTAGTGTTGTTTTTATACGGTGTTTTTTTATTTTTGAATGTGCTTTTGTGGTCATAGTATCGGGTTTTGAAATCTAAGGAAGTCATGCCTATGTAATATTTCTTGTTATTCGGGTTTTCTTTCGTAAATATTGTTGCTTGATAAACTACGCTTTTTGGTAGACATTTATTTTGGACTGGGCAAAGTGTACGGTGTCTACAATTGCATTTATCTTGTTCGTTATTAGTATTTTTATTTATGGTATGGTTGTTCTTGTCTGGGGTTGGTTTGTTATTATTATTATTATTATTATTATTATTTCTGCTAGTGTTGTTTTTATTTCTGTCATGGTGTCTACTTTTTTATTGTTTACTATGTGCCTTAATTATCATCTCTAAATTTTCGCAACAACTGTAAGATAACTTCAAGGTATTTATATATATATATATATATATATATATATATATGTATGTATATATATATATATATATGTATATATATATATGAATAAAAAATTCAAATATACGTATTAAATAATTCTGTAAATTTAAAGAAAGCATAACAATCATAACCAGACGAAGAAACTCAATACTCCAGATAGAGCATTAGTATAAGTAATTCAATATGTAAATTAGAAAGCACAACGATTTGTTATTCAACAAGTAATACAGAAACTTACAAAATTTTAAAAAGTTTTTTAAGTTTATAGATTTTTTTATTCCTTGCCGAATAATAAATTTCTGTAATTTTTTATTTAAAGAGTCTATATTGAATTCCTAATACACACACACACACACGCACATGCACACACACACACACACACACACAGAGAAACACACACACACATACACACACATATATATACATATACAACACACAAACACAGACACGCACACATATAGATTCGTGTATACTTTTTATTCATATTAAAATAAACATCTTTTAATATCGCTACACAATCATATCAATGTTTCAGTTAATTAGTTATGAATAATTCAGACTCCGCCAGGCGATACTAGCCCCTTATTTTAGAAAGGATAAAAAGGGTATCCTATTTGCTATTAATCGGAATCGTTTCTAGAGATGTGTGAACGTTTATCTTTTTCATATTTATGGGTAATAATCAAACATTGCAGTGTGCTCAATAATAAAAGAAGCTGCTATTATTCAAGATTAAGGATATTCAATGAATTTTACGAGGTTTATATATATATATATGATGAGAATAATGGAAATAGTATTCCAACAAAATAGAGAAAATAAAAAAGGAATAAATCGGGTTATGTGTTCATCAACGTTTCGTCTTTATTTCGAGACTTCATCTGGATGAATGAGATTAAGGAAAACAAAAACACCAGTACAAATATTTGAATAGTTTTTTTCATGTGCAAAGTGCGATGCTGTTCTATTTCAGAAAAGGAAGAGGACGTTGGACATTTAAAAAAGGAGGGGAGCTTGTGTTGTTAGAGAGGAAGATTTTTAATAACGTCATATAGTCGTTAATATGTTTTTAAAAGATATGAACGCAGTAAATATTCTTTCTGGGAAAAATATGTCTGTCGAAATTCAAATATAGGTGTGTAACAGAAATTAAATGAGTGTGTCTTTGTTATGTAATGTATTGATTGAGATTATGTGTATTAATTATTATAGGAGTGAGAGGGTTAACCTATGTCTACAATTATGTTCTTGTAGTAAAAGTTTACTCTCTCTCTCTTTATATATATATATATATATATATATATATATATATATATGTATGTTCCTCGTAAAATTAATATATATATATATATATATATATATATATATATATATATATATAATACATGAACTTGGTGTTTTTGTTTAAGTTCTATTTGTAATGTTATAAGGGGCGCTGAAAAATACACGATTTAGAATCATCCGAAATAAAAATTATAAAATATAAATAAATATAAAATATAAATAAATAAAATAAAATATTATAAATCGTTTTAACAATGATGATACGCTAATAATTTGTTTTATTTGAATTCTTGAAACTGATAAAAAAAGTGGTGGGCTTCACATGCTTTCCCCGCGGTGACTTAACCCATAATACGTTGTAGTCTACATTGCTCTGTGACGAACTTATTGTTGATTTGATAAAAAATATTTTATATGATAACTTGAATTAAAATTTAAAATGAAAAAGTCAAGTATCATGGTTCATCAGTGCTCTAAAATGAAATGTTCGTTTTGAATACGCCTCCGTTTTTCCAAAGAACATATTGCTGATTTTATACGCTGGTTCTTTCTGCTCGCGCAGTGGTAAAACTTCTAAAATGCACTTATGATGTTAGATTGTATAAAGGTGTTAACTTTGGTCAAAATTGGACTGTTCCTTCTTTGGTGAGATTTTTTCTGCTATAGACTTCTGATACTTATCGGTATCATTCCTATATAAAACATATCTAAGAACACTTCCATACACATACGCTTACGTGAAATTTCGAAACAAAAAATCGCCCAGCCGTTTCGAAGTCCATAGGAAACGACTTCACACACATAGACAACTTTTTCTATACGATCTATTTTTTCTATTTTTTCTTTTCTTAATTATGATTTTTTTTTGTTTTTTCTTTTTGTTTCATAAAAATCTCCCCTGAGCACTTAGCGTAAGTATTTAACACGAACGAAAGATGATTATCATGAAGATAGACGATGCCTAATAGCTTTAGTCTTGTAAAAATTAAGATAGTAGAAAACTATCAGAGGGAGGAGAGTTCTACAAGCCTGCACTTCTTGGAAACAAGTTACTCGAATAGGAAGCTGTATTTACATTAGATATTGCGTCGGAGGAGTTCATTCAAAATAGCAATAGTTAGCTAGCAGCAGAAGGCCAAGGAAGACATGGGAGTAAGTAATAAGGGTGGATTTAAGAGGGATAAATAATGACCTGGCCAGAGATAGGTTTCGAAGTCAGTACTAAAAGCCTCCAACACATGCCAGCAGATAGAACGAACATTAAATCTATGATGATGATGATGATGATGATGATGATGGCAACGACCACGTCAACGATGATGGTAATGTATTTATCTACAGCAAATAGAAAATAAGGTAAACTTACAGGAAAGAAATATTCCGCTACGTTATTGAAAAAAAAAAATAGTATTCTTTATCGATTGTAATCCCAAGATTTCAGAACAAAATTGCATAATAAAAAAAAATCCCCGGTTTAATAGGACAATGAGATTAAAAATAACAATTGATATTCCAATGAATTAGAATTTGAAAAAGTGTAAACACTTACAAGATTACATGGTATTACACATAAACTTCATTTAATCTTAGATATGTTAAAAGACTAATATTTCGAGATAGTTTGCCAATTATCATTCATTGCTTTTCTTGCGTGTTATTAGCAATATAATATATTTAGCTTAATCTATATAAATATAACATAAGACGTATGTATGAAAATGTCTGTGTAAATATTTAACCAATAAACTCTAAAACTACTGGTTATATAATACTGAAATTAACAGAAAAACGTAATCATACATAAGGATGGTCTATAACAAATAAAATCTTTGTTTGGAAAGATGTATAACGCGTAGAGAAGTTGAAATGCAAACTCATTATTCACAATTGCTTTACATATTTCTATTACTTCATTCTTGCGCTGCTTTTCAAAACTTTTTTTGTCGAACCTCCAGCATTGAGTTAAAAATACATTTTCAGAAATAAATTACAATATTCTCCATTTTACAAAGACAATTAGAAAAATAAACGTATTTGATATTTTTTGTAGGCAGTCAATGGTTATTTCGTTCACTTTTTCGCTCCGAAGGGGTTCGAAGCCCTTCCAAAAGACATCCTCTTTATTATTGACACAAGCGGTTCAATGAGTGGCACAAAAATTAACCAACTCAAGGTAGCCATGTTGAAAATCTTGAAGGACTTGAACGAGGGTGATCGCTTCAACATCATTCGATTCAGTTCTGGTGTAAACCTATGGAAACCGAAGATGCAAGTTTATAGGAAGCAAATATTTCTCAACGCGCTCAGCTGGGTCAAGAACTTACGGGCCACTGGAGGTAAGACTTGTTCTTGTTTTTCATCTCTTTTTCTAGATTAATGCGTTTTTCTTCACGAAAAACAGATTGAATAGAAACGCGATTATGTTTTCAAATTTTTTAGATGTGGATTGATAATTTATATTATTGGTATTGTTTTGACTACTGTTCTCAACTTGGATTCTATTCTCACAATGTTTTAACGTTTATATATATATATATATATATATATATATATATATATATATATATATATATATATTTATATCTGTAATATTTTCTAGATAGATATTAACAATATATCCACAGGCATTAGTGTTTCATGCTTACATAATTGTCAGTGCAGAAAATGACAATTACTGCTGACCGAGGGATTCGAACCTTGTCAACAAAGTCAACTTTGGCTTTACGGAGTAGTGTTATTTTTTTCAGCCACCGGTAACTAACATTTAAATAGAAGAGAAATAATTACTTATTAAGTCATAATCAGATGACGTAACAATATTCAACAACGAGGATATATATATATATATATATAAATATATACCCCTTATTTATATATATATATATATATATATATATATATATATATATATATATATGATATTTTTATTTATATAGACAGACGGAAGGCGAATTAAAAAGTGTGAGTGGGAAAAGTGACAGGTCAGCAAAAAGATTACTGTCCTCAAGCTTCCACATATCAATATTTATACATGTTTAAAACCTAGCAGGACAAATACAGGTACTTATACAAATATGCATGTAAAAACCAAGATGACTTTATGTAAAAGTACGAATTCAATGAACCTTTATAGACACGTATATGTTCTTGTATTCTGAGTTGTTAGATGAACATTTATGACCGGAGAACCTTTCTTTGAAAGTGTAACCGGCCATACCAAATAGTATTTACTCATATGGGAATCTTCCTCAGTTGTGATGATTGCTTTGTATACTACAGATTTGACTAAACGATTTCGTCCAAGTGGGCATTCAGGTTTGTTTAAACAATTACAGGATCTAGTGCTGTAGAGTTCAGATATGTTTGTCTCTCAGTTTTTATTTAATATTTTCCTATTGTGTTTTTTTTTAATAATTTTCTCAAGGTTATTGCTACAACTATAACTTAGTTTGAGAGTGTTTTTGTTAAAAATTGTATGGAGAATGTTCTCTGATGAAAAATGTAGTTTTATAAGATTGATAATTTTTTTCCTATGTTAGATTTAACCATAAGGTTATAGAGAATGATGAACCAAATGATTTTCCTTTTCCTATTGTTAGAGTTATTTTTATTTGATGATGTCGCGGTATACTTTATTTGAGTGTTTTTTTTTTATATACCAGCCATCTTTAAGGGCTTTATTATAAAAGTTTTTATAGGCATTGAATATTTCTTTGTTAGATGAGTTGTCACTAATTCCTTTACTAATAGATTTCGAGATATATTTAGTCACCAATTTTGGGTGGTTTGACATGTATTTTTTTACACAGGCCTCACTACTTATCAAAGCCAAGAGACCACTCGAGGATAAGGGTTACAGAGTGTACAGTAGAAATTGGACACTATAGTAATTGTTAGTAATAGAAATTTGGTAAATTTGTTAACTTATATGGAACGACTCATGAAAAACTTGTGTACGTTAGACTTGAAGACAACTATATTGTAGTCAAAGCAGGAAAACGGAAGACTGTTCCACAGGCGTGCATTTCTAAGAAAGAAGCTTTGCTCATGGAATCTACATTTAGGTTTATGCACGGATGAAGAGTGGAGGGAAATTTTTGATAGTGTTTTCTGCTAGACAGGTGTTTCTTGTGAAAGTTTGGCGAGGGGGGCCATAGATTGGAGCTCAGTCGAGCACTTGCCATGAAAATAACGATAAAGCAGAGAAAAACTCGCAACATCTCTTCTGTGAAAGAGGTTGCAGGGAAGACAAAAGAACAGTTCCTACGAGGCTACGAAGTCTATTTTAAACTCTATCAAGGCAGGATAAGTCCTTTCTAGCAGCTCCTGCCCAGATGTGACAACAGTACTCCATCCTTGGACGTACCTGGCTCTTATATAGATAGAGAATTGCATCAGTAGTGAGATATCTACTGAATCGATAGAAGGATACCACCATTTTTCCAGCGGCCTTGGCAACGGATTTGATGTATGTGTTCCATTTCAGATCAGGAGTAAAGGCCAAGCCCAGAAGCTTGTCAAAACACGAAGCCTTCCCAAGACGAAAGCAATTCATTTCAATTGATGCCAGATGGAGATCACAGCGTTAATGATGTAAAGATAAAAGCTTTGTTTTAGATGCATTAAAAGTAACAAGCCACCTCTTTCCCCATTGTACCACTTGATCAAGGTCAGAGGAGAGAGAATCGGGGAGAACTTGGTCGTTTACGGTCTTAGATGTGCTACCATAGATAGTAGTGTCATCAACATAAATGTCTATGAATGATGTAAGGGTGTGATTTGGAAGATCATTAATTTAGATCAGGAAAAGAGTTGGGCCCAGGATGGACCCCCGAGGGACTCCAGCATTAATACTGTGAGCTTCTGATTTCTGCCCATCAACTACTACTTTTATGAACCTATCAGAGAGAAATGATTCAATAATTGAAAAGACATTTGCATCTACATCGTAGCTGGAGATCTTGTAAAGTAAACCTTTATCCCATACTCTATCAAAGGCCTTTGATATGACAAGAGTGATTGCCTTAGAGAGGAAGCTTCCGTCGAGAGATTTGCTAATCCTATTATGAGATATAACTGCAAGCACATCTACTGTAGATCTAGCAAAACGGAAACCATATTGCATGCCATTAAGAAGGTTGTTTTTGCTGAGATGGTTGACTGTTTCTTTATTTAACACAGATTCCAGCAGTTTACTCATGATGCACAGGAGACACTTATTGATCTGTACTGAGAGGGAGATGAGTGATCACCTGAACTCTTAAATACAGGGCATACTGATGAGATTTTCCAAGGTGTTAGGAAGCATTTTCTGTTTAGACAACGCTTGAATAACTTTGTAATTTTATGGGTTCTAGTTCTGGTTGAAGCACTATAATTGGAATGCCGTCGGCGCCAGTAGCTTTACTGCAATCAAAGTTTTTGATTAGCTTGGCAACATCATGCACAGATATTTGTAGGGTAAACGTATAATAGATTAGCATTGTCCTTTCTATATGGTTTATAAGATTGTTTTATCAGATTGAAAGTAACGTCAAGGAAGTGCACTACTTTTAGATTTGAGTTAATGTCGACCTTAAGATTAATTCTTTTAAATCTCCTAAGTTATTTACTACCATAAGACAATCATCCCTATAGACACCAATAATGTTCACCTCAACATGCTTAGTGATATTATACAAAATATACAAGTCCACTAGGTCAGTCATTTCTGCCGAGTTACACGTATATCTGCGTATGTATATGTATTTGTCTTGCTAAGTTCTAGACATGGGCATCGATGTGGAAGTTTGTTGATAGCAATCTTTTATGCTGACCTGTCACTTTTCCCGCCCACCCTTTTTATTCGCTTTCAGTCATCAACATGTCATGTCATACGCATCTTTACTTGACATATTATCTCCACCCCACCCCATCCATTATAGTAATGTAATGTAAATACACTGACCCCTCTTATGCCATTCTCCTGTCTTTACACCCCTCTTCCTTCCTTTTTCTTTTCTTTTCCTTTCTCCTTTTCTTTTTGACTCTCACTTCCTGCTTCTTCTTTTTAGTTGATTTTTTTGTTATTGATTAATTGATTAACAGCTGAATAACAGGTGATATAAAAGTGAAATTTTAGAATCAGAAAGAAAAAAAAATGATGTTGATAGTATCAATCTTTTCTATAGATATTATTATAGCATGTGTTCTTCTGAAGTGTCTAATCTAGTCTCTGCTTCTTTTGTTCCAGTTCGTTTGACTCATTGCTCTAGTGGTCTTCACCAATTAGCTGTTTAGATATCCTGTTGTAAAACAGCTTCTTATTCGGGTAACTTCTTTTCAAGAACCGCAGGCTAGTGGAACTCTCTTCCTGCTGACTGTTTTCCTATCATTTATAATTTTGGTATTTTTAAGACTGAGGTCAGTAGACAACTTCTGTCTTTTCGATAATCATATGCTGTTCTTTTTAGTTATTTATATCAATTGGCGTCATGTCTTGTCTAGAGCGCTTTTCATAAAGCTATCTTTTAATAAAGATAATTATTTCTTCCTTTATTGTAGCACTAAACTACAAATTCGGAAACTTTTTGTAGAATGAAATAGGTATTAGCTGGAAACTATTTTATTTCGGTATCGAAAATGGTCACGAGACGCATCATTCGTAAACGTTATCATCATGCATAATCATAAAATCATAACTCAACTAATTTACCGCACAGAAGCAACATCCACCCAATATGGACTGAACTAGCTTCCTCCAAAGGAAGAAGTTTCATGAGTATATCTAATTTATAACCGGCGCCCAGTCACTTGTGTATGGCCATCAGGGTGTAACATAATTGTTAATAAGTAGGGTCACAATCCGTTGTGAACTTTGTCGCAGAAAACAAAAGAGAGGAAGAGAAAAGACATTCAAATCGCTGTTTCAGGTTTGAACAAAACATCTTTATTCCTCCTTCTCTAGCCACGTGTGATTTGTCGTTTCAGCTGGGACGTCACCTACGTCTGACTAACGCGATCCCCTATCTGCGCCCACGTTCTTCTTTTTATAATATTTTTTCTTCTTCCTTGCCGTGACGTCACCTTGCACACGACTTGATCATTTGCATACAGCTGTAATACGCGCATCTGCGCTCTGTTACAAGAGAAGATGACGACGTTAGGCTTTTGCACTGCTTGTAGGGAAGTGATAACGCCTGGTATTCTTAAATGGTAATCCATCTGGTACTGACCTGACTCAACGTTACTTAACTTTCGTAATGTAATAGGAGCCGCTGCGTAAACGTGATCATGCCATATAACCCAACTAATTCAAACCCTGAAACTTCTATTTTTAACTTGAATCAAATTATTATTGAATGGATTTTTTTCAGAATTGTCTGATTAATTTTATGTTTCCTTTGTTCCAGCTCGTTTGATTCGTTAATGTAATAGTCTTCATCATTTAGATATTTGGACTGGTGAATCTCTGTCTAATTTGATTGGTCCCACATTTTTTTTCTCTGCCATCTCGTTCCCTCTCACAGACGTGATGTTGCTAATTTCAGTCGCTTTTATAAATATTAGTATGTGTTTGTCAGAATTGTCTGATTTAGTCTCTTCTTCTTTTGTTTCAGCTCATTTGACTCGTTGGTCTAGTGGTCTTCGTCACTTCGCTATTTTGATACCTCATTTTCATATATCTTCCTATTTCATTAGTTTCTTTCGAAGAACTGAAGACTTGTGGAACTTTATTCTTGATGATGTTTTCTCCTACTCTCTTTGTCTTTTTCTTTGTATGAGATAATAATTTTTCGTTCTTAGTGACTGTTTACCTTGCAACCAATATTTTATTTATTTTATTTTTAAAATTTTTCTATTTCGTTTTAGCTAGGGATCGGAAATCCAACTGGATGTCAGACATTCACTTGCTATTGCAGGCATCTTTTTTAAGCTTCTACCCCCCCCTTTTAGTGCAGATTTTTGTATCACTCTTGCACTTAGGTCACAATATATATTTGCCTGGTAGTTTTGCAATTCTTTAAGGTTGCTCCTATTATTACTGGAATGGTGGAGATGGTAAGATTCTAGTTTCTTTTCCATAAAACCGTGTGTGTTTTTTGTTATCCTCTCCAACTTAAGCTTTTTTTTAAATTACATTTTCACCCAAAACAAGGAACATTGCTACTTTGGTGTAGGGGGCTACTATCAGGGACATAAGCATCAGGGGTACTGTGTAGGGAGTTGGGCAGCAAGATGTCGGTTCACATTACACTTGAACTTCTGCATATCAGTACAGTTGGGGAAGCAGGTACCTGGAAGGGAATTCCAAAGTCTAGCGGTTCTGGGGAAGAAACTACTGGAGTAGAAGGCTCTCTTACAGTTAGGGATCTCTACCGTGAAGGGTGGGATTTAGCGGCTTGTCGGGTTTGTCGGGGGTATTATTTGTTTGTTTAACCTGGCATTATTAGAGGCACTAACTTCTACAATGGCTACATTGGCTTCTTCTTTTTTTGTTATTATTTGAGGTTTAATATCTCCGTTTTTCAGCTTTTCGTTGCATAATCATAGTGAATGGTGTGTGAACAATTTTCAACTGTTCTTTCTGGAATATATTCCCAAGACTTGCTTCTACACAGGATATTAAACTTTTTACACGTTTTCCAGTAGAGATATTTACCCACTCCATCGTGTTGCATTGTATAATTGTCTTCCCCAGCAGAACCTTACAGCTGGATATCAGGTGACTCACACTCTCTATCTGTGTGCGGCAGGAACTGCACTTGTTATCATTTTTAAGACCACTCATCTTTTTCTGTTTCAAAATATGCGATCAATTAAAAATCTACAATTATAATGATTTTACTCCATTCCGAGCGACGCAAGGTAAGTACAACTATTTAAAATGCTATATAACAGTTAAAAAAAGTAAAGTATTTGTTTCCTTTTTGTTTTGTAATAATAGGTACAAACATTAACGATGCCTTAGTTGAGGGAGTTCAGATGTTAAAGAAAGCCCAAAACTCTGAATATGGTACTCGAAGTGGCATTGTGGTGTTTCTAACCGACGGTGAGGCGACATCCGGTGTGACCAATAAAGACACAATCTTGAGCAACGTCAAGAGGGCAAACAATGGTGAATTTCCAGTCTTCGGTTTGTCGTTTGGATTCGATGCTGACTTCAAGCTGCTACAGAAGCTCTCCCTTCAGAATAACGCTGTGGCTCGAAGAATCTACGAGGGATCCGATGCTTCTATTCAACTGAAAGGATTTTACGATGAGATTTCGGCCGCTCTCATCGCTGACCTTAAGTTCAACTACTTGCCAACTGAGGTAAAATATTATTGGTTGAGGATGCTACTTACGAAAGGTTCTTCTTTCTCTGGCTGTTTGTATGCCCCCTTCTCTCTTTATATATATATATATATATATATATATATATATATATATATATATATATATATATAAAAATTTGTATATATAAGAGACAGATAGAGAGAGAGAGAATCAGTATAAATAGGATGAAGAAATTTCTGTAGGAAATTGTAAACGTGAGAGCTCTATAAATAGTCCAATCTCATCTACGAGCCTTTTCAAATGAAGAGACTAGTCAGGTAAGCATCTGACTTGAAAAGTGAGAAAGATACAAGGGGTTTTATAGCATTTATTAGAAAAAGGACAAAGAAAGGAAGAAAAACGAAAGAAAATGGTTAGTTTTTACTATATTTTATTTTCCCCATTTTCCCCTTTTCACTTCCTTTTTCCCTTCTTTCTAATAAATGCCAAAAAATCTGTTGCAAACTTCTCACTTTTTAAGTCAGATACATACCTGGCTAGCTCTCCTCACTTGAGAAAGCCCCTAGAGTTAATAAATTTATAATGTGATTTTATGTATTGTAAAGACGACTCTTGGTATGCCTATTTGGCATAATCATTGTTTACAGTTCATGATAAATTATTTAGTAATTTCATTGTTTTACTTTTATTATATATATATATATATATATATATATATATATATATATATATATAAAACATACTGTTTCTTTGAGATAAACAATAATTATTTACCGTTAATATAAAACGTATACAAGTAAAGTAAAAAATCAGCTTAAATTAACATCATTCACTAGCAGGAAGAGAAAAACGAGTGAGAGGTTTACTGGCGGACCTGTTGGTTGAGCAACTGACTTACAAACGCGCTCATCAGTTTGTTTGCTCTCTCCCTTTTCACTAATATTAGCGACGCCATATTTTATGATCTTTTAATTCAATGATTATTTGTATCCAGTAGACAAAACGTTTCGTATTTGTGTTTAATTTTTTTTTTTTTGCGTGGCATTTTGAAAGGCCGAACTTGATGTTCACCAGATTAATATATATATTTTAAATTGTAAGTTTAACAAAAAGGACCGTCTTCACATAAACACTATCGCGCAGGCAAATTGATTTTTTTTTATTTAATTACAATTCTATGAATTGTACTATTGTAATTCTATTTGTGACTAATGGAGATTTCGAATAAGTGTAAAGCCGAAATTATGCAATTACTTTTATTAATTGTACTTTTTCTTTGTTTTATTTTACTTCAGGAGAAGTTCTCAGAAATCAAGGGGCCCATGACCTGGGGCTAACACTTGAAGTCTATATGAGATACATAGATATTCGAATGTTCCATTAAAGTTCTTTATCTCACAAACACTGAGTTAATAAAGAAATTAAAAACAGTTTTCTTCTCCCCAATTAACCATTTTTATACGTTGTAGTATATCTTTCATGTTGGTCTCATGGTGTTACTGGATTCCAGGACAAGAATTTATCTAGTCTGGTGGAGTATCCAGCTTCGTGCTATTACTTGAGGTAATATCACTTGGAGAAGGTGCACCATTCCTCGGAAAAGCTGTGGGGTAGCCGTAGTGAGGAGATCTTATTTGGGCTGCGAATACTATGTGATTTTGAATATTTGGTCAGGGTTTACTTCTATGGAAGAGTATCCTCATGCCAGATTGTTCTGACACACCTCTGTAAAGAGAGACCTTAGACACTCGATGATAGTATCTACTAGGCATTCAAGTGTATGCTTATCTGTTAGTAATGAAAATTTCATATCTGTCTGAAGTCGAAACAATAATTTTACTTTTAGTAATTGTATTGTTGTAATGGAGATTTGGTATTTGAAGCCGAAATTATACTTTAACTTCTGTTAACTGTACTATCTTTTAATGTTCAGTTTAGTTGACTGTACTATCTTGTAATGTTCAATTCATAAAGCGGTTTAATATCTGTTTTTTTATTTTGATAAGCTCAGATATTACTCAGCCTTTGGAAGGACGTTGTGTAATGTCTCTTATGTTTTCATCAAACCATCCTTCCATTTTCTTTTGTTTGTTGGAGGGTGCACGCTGTTATATGTTCGTTGAACACGATACCCCCCAAGCATTATCTTCGACATTGGCAGGCAGTATAGCATATGTTTATTTTTAATGATATCAGTCTCTCAATCATTGCCTCCTTCTTTTTTGGAGAGGATGATCTGATAGTGTAGTATCAGTTTTGTGGTATTATACTCCCATGGATTATCTTTTTCACTATTTAGGGTCGTAATGATATGCTAGCAAATGTCGCAAAGATTACCTATTTTTTACATGTGGTAAACAATCTATTTATGTTTTTTTTTCAAAAATTATAAATGAATTGAATGTTCATCCATCATAACAATGAAAACTATCTGATCACCCTAAAAATGATGGACGACATGCGTTTGGAGTTTGTTTAAAGTGAAGCTAGTTTGCAATACTGCCGATCTCATTCTTTTGTCTCAACCAACTTGATCCAGCATCAGGCCAGACTCAAAAAACTAGAGGCCATGTTGGGTGAATGATCTACCGGAATGTCAACGTCCTCCTACATACAGCACCTGGTATTCCCAAATAGTCACCCATCTGGTACTGGATAGCATCAATATCGTGTAACTCCAGTGATCTAATGAGAACCGGGTGACTCAGCGTGATTCTGTTGTATATTTTATAAATGCCATATTTTATATATATATATATATATATATATATATATATATATATATATATATATATATATATATATATAACCCTTTCCATTAGTTATTATACCGAGGTATAGGTGAGTACGGCGCAATCACGTTGACCCACCGGTTCTCGCCATATCACCGAAGTTAAGAAACGTTGAACCTGGCCAGTGCCAGATTGTTCAGTTAACAGAAATTAAAGTATAATTTCGGCTTCAATGGGTGACCATTTGCGAAGGCGAGGCGCTGTATGTACTTTCTGGGAAGGTTGGGCGTGGTGCCAGCACCCTCACCCTGTAAAAAGAACTCCTCGCTACAAAAGCATCTACAAAAGTTGTGGATGGCCTATGCCCCTCCAGGGGTTCAAGGCTTTGGAATGGATGGAACATTTTAAAACTCTCAGGCTCAAGGCTATGGATGGATAGATATGTGAGAGCGCCACTTTTTTTTTTTTACAGAAGCTCTCCACTTACTCTTTATCGTGATCTCATAATAATATCGAGTTCTTATCAAGGGAGCAGCAAATACGATTTCGTTTCAGTTTTGGTATGACTCGGTCGAAGATTAAACCGCAGTTTTACAATTATACCAAATGCTACCTGCTTTTCTTAGAGTGTGAAACTTTGCCCTTGCGAGTAGCTCACATTTAAAGGCTAGAAGTCTTCTATCGGTGATGTCTTTGGCGCATTCCTGCGTCCCAAACGCCAAAATCCACACACAATGTAAGTTTCCTAGACTACCGAGATGGTTCCTGAAGAGCGGTAGTCAACTAGGGACGTGACTGGCTACGGCCAAAGCTGACTTAGAAGCTATGTCCGGCTCTTGCGTATTTGGTGTGAAACGATGGAATCCTGAATAGCTGAAGCAGGCAGATGAATCAGTAGCGGACAGACTTGGATAAACTGCCTTAATTCGAGATATGGTGAATTCATTTGAAGTCGGCTCAACCAACCCCAGATTGAATGCCGTCACATATACAAGTAAGTTATGTTATCAAGAATGTTTTTTCATTTTCATTCAATAATCTTTTTTGTTTTGATTTTGAATAGGTTGAAAACGATACCTTGACGACTAATGAATTCCGTCGATATTTCAACGGTACCGAGATGATCGTCGCTGGTAAATTGACCGAAGAAGATATGTCCAAACTGTCGATGTCCATTGGTGGCAGCACTAGTTCAGGTTCATTCGAACTGAACGATACGCTTCAATCAGAATACAAAGATATTTTTAACAAAGACAAACATGAACAACTGTTGTCCAATGCAGACATCCAGAATATGCCCGAAAAACTCTGGGCCTATTTAACTATTAAGCAATTGGACGCAAAACGTCTTTCAACGAACAACCCCGCAGAGAAACAAGAACTGACTAACCGAATGCTGGAATTGTCTCTAAAGGTATGAACAACTAGTTTTAACGGTATTTGCCGGAAGAAATTAAGAAACTGCATATTCTAACTCTGAACACCATATAAATATTTTCGTAGATTTTTTCAATCTATTGAAAGGAGAGTTGTTTATGTGCATATGTGTTTTTATGTCCAGCTAAAAGTAAAAAATTACAAACAAAAGAACCACAAAGTTAGTATTTTTTTTATCAACATCGCCATAGATGAATCATACCTGTAATTAAAAAATATATATTTATTCTTTGGGGGCCAGTTGGACTAGGTTTTCATGGGGTGGGGGTGGACCGATTTTCAAGTCTATTATTTACTAATTTGTAAAGAAAATACAAACTCATACCTCGAAAAATCTTTTATATGAAAAAAAAAAATGTTGTCCGTGTGTATGTTTCCAGCTAGAAAGGAATGGGATGAGTGTAGGAGAAAGAGGGGGTTGCTGACCAACATCTTCTTTCTCCTACAAAAAGGAAAAAAGAAAATAAGAAAGAGAACCGAATAAAGAGAGGTAGACGTTTTAATAGAGTTATGATACATTATGCCCTGGGTAACGTCGGGTAGCCCTGCTAATTATTCATAATATTATTCGAAGTGTTTTGCAAGTCTAACATAACGAGAAGAATACTCCTACTTATATTAGGTTTATATAAAAATGTCTTTTACTTGACGTTCAACGATATAAAAACGACAATATTTTTTCACCAACCTTATATATATATATATATATATATATATATATATATATATATATATATATATATATACAACATTTTGAGTTACAAGTATTCACATTTAGAAATATATGAGAGATTTTTATATTTAGAGTTAGGGTTAAAGATAGAGTAATATCCTATACATACTACGGCAAAACGTAATTTATTTTTAACAGCTTAATAAAGAAAACGGTATTCGTTTTTTTTCTGCTTATATCAATAAATGTGACTTATAATTGTCTGCTTATGTAATTTAACGTAATTTAAATTTATATAATAACTATCGGGTTTGTATTACTGTACACATAGATTGGAAAAAGTTGTCAAAAAGCAAATATATATCAAATAAATGTTATCAAAGGCAAGATAAGTTACTTTTCTATATAACTGGATATGTTTTTAGTGTTTTTATTTAATGTAACATCTTTATTCAGCTCGAAAAACATACAGTGTTTACCGATGTATTGGAAAGTTAAAAATGGCGCCCGACTCTCTCTTTGACACTGTAAGTTTGGGAAAAGGAGTTAAAAATAAAAAAGCTAGACAAAATACTGTTAGAAACTCGCTCAATATATGTTACCGTTACATAGGCTGACATATATTCGGTGTTTTTTTTTTGTCTATTTTTTTTTTATTTTTAACCCCTTTTTCCAAACTTACCAGGTCAAAGAGAGAGTCGGATGCCATTTTTAATTTTCCAATACATCGGTAAACACTGTATGGTTTTCGAGCCGAATAAATATGTTACATTAAATAAAACACTAAAACCATATCCAGTTAGGTAGAAAAGTAACTTATCTTGCCTTTGATAACATTTATTTGTTATATATTTATTTTTTTTTTTTACAACTTTTTCGAATCTATATGTATCGTAATACAAACCCTAACTATCTTTTCTGTTTACCCGGTTGTTCGTATAATCATTGGAAGGATGCAGATCTTCCCCAGACTCCAGTTTCTTTCCATACATAAGATTTTAGTATTCTTTTTCATTATCTTTTTCATCTTAGTTTTATTCAACACAGCATCATTATGCACACTAACATCTATTAATCTTGCTTCTTTCTCCTTCTTGTTCCATATCGCTAGGACAGGTTTAATAGTTCCGTTTTCTATGTACTAAACTGTAGAAATTATATAGTCATATGTGTGTTAAGGAAGATTATTACTTTTTAAACCTTTTGCCGGCCTTTACCAAACTTCATGAAAACTACATAAAAAATTATTTACTTGTGTTGATTTGAAGATATGAAAAACGCTGATGGAAGTATGAATTTTAAAAGAAATAGCATTTATATTTTACAGCATATCAACCCTTTTTGATCTAATTAATTTCGAAACACACAAAAAAATATATACTGGAAAACATTAATTGTAGACGATTTAATTTTTAGACTTTTTAATTTTATTCATAGTGTGAGAATGGCGTTTGTACGTTTGTTATTATTTTTTTTAAGTTAATGAAATGAACCCAAATGTATTTGAACTTGGCATGCTGATTTCTTAGTTGCCCTATGTAGTCATTATATCGCGAAGTTTCTATGCATTTTCAGGATGTGTGTCTTTTGTTTACTAACAGTATTTTCTAGGTACGTAGCCGTAAGTCATAGTGGATGTTGTGTGAGTTAAGGACGATCATTACTGTTAAAACCTTATGGAAGTCGTTATCAAGCCTCATGGAAATTGCATACAAATAAAAAAACAAAATACAAAAACACTAACTTGCATTGATTTGAGAAAAATCTAAAAATACTGATAGAAATATCAATGTTTATGAAATCTCGATATATCTACTCTTTTGATCTAATTAATATTGAAACACAATAATTGCTGGAAAACATTCGTTATAGACTATTGATAAAACGTACCTTAGTTTTTCTTATAGGCCGCGACTGTCGTTATATCGCCAAGCTTCTATGCATTTTCAGGATTTGTGTCTTTTTTTTATATTTCAGTATAAATTTGTGACTCCTGTCACTTCAATGGTGGTCATTAAACCTGAAGACGATGAACAAAGCGATGGTGAACATTCCACGACCACCACACAACGACCCACCACAACCACCCGGAGACGTAAGTTTCTATTCCGCTTTTACTTTTGAAATTGTGAAGATGCGGGTGTTTCTTCTCGCTTTGAGGTTGGATGAGTAGATCTATTCCCGGACATTGTTTTAAAAATTGGGTAAATTCCCTTATATCTACGGATAATTTAACCTTGAGTGTTTTTGCTGGAGTTTTCGATTTTTCGATTTTCCAATTCGACCGACATACAAAATGGACTATTTGAAAATTTGAAAAAATAATGAAAAATGTCTCATCAAGCAAAAACACATTATCTTAATGTTTGCCTATACAAATATTATTTTACCTACAGACATTCGTGTTTCATGCTTATGCAATCACCAGTGTAGGAAGTGACTTTTTTAATCAGTAATATTTGCATGCAGTACAAAATTTTCATATGACCAAATGTAGCTTAAGCACCCCAGATATGATCACAGTTGAAAAGAATGACTGTGGAATGACACCATTTCTTTTTTATGGTCTTTCTTCTCTTAATAATGAGTTATCAGTAATCAAGGTCAAAAGTCACTAGAGAATAAAGGTTAATTAACATGAATAGATTGTTAGTTGATTGATGATGAATAGTATGAGAGGATTGAAAATCTCGACATACCACCCAGAACAGCTGACCCATAAAACAGCAATTCTTCTCCTTTTTCAGAAACATCGCTCATGGAATATGAGATAAAAAAAAATAGGGGAGATTGAAAATTACAAGGTGTTCCGAAAGTAAAGCTAAATAACTTTCTCTTCTCTATAAATTGTTTTTTAACTGTTGTCCATCAAAGACAAAAGCCATGCACATAGTAGAGTTAATCAGATGGGAATTATTGCCAGCTGAATGATGATGAACACTATGGGAGTACTAACGTTGATCAATAGTACAAATTGTTTTTGATTGCTAATAGAGCGGTCTATAACAATAATTTGTTCACATTGGATTTGAAGACAATCAAATTGTAACCTGCAGAGAAGCAGTCCAGTGATAATGTTCGACAGACAGTAAGCTCTTATTTTTATAATTGACAGTATATATAGTTTTTGTTTTTTCTTATTACAAAACTTCTTTTCTTTTCTCCTTTTTGCAGCCATAAGACGTGGTGGTGGTGGTGGTGGTGGCGGCGGTCGCGGCTACGGTGGACGTGGCGGCGGTGGAGGTGAGATTCAACTTCTCTGTTTTTTCGATTCAATATTTTATAAAGTACGTGATGTACAAATTACTCCTTGATTGCTCATATGTTGGCAGTTGTGCGGCTACTACGAATAGGTTCGAATAAAATAAAAATTATGGTTATCATTCGCATTGAGACAAAGACAGGTAAATTAAAAAATGGGCCAATCATTTAGAGTATCGCTGAGAGTGCACACATGAAAGCAGACCTTTCTTCATCAAGAAATCCAAGACCATACAGAGGCTGCCGGAATGTCTTATTGAAGGATCAAAGTTAGAAGGGTTCACTTTAAAATCCGTGTCAAGTCAAAAAAATAGTGTGAGCCAAGAGACCAAGGTTCAGTTCTCAGTCAAGTCATAGAAACGGTTCAATAAATAGTACTTGGTGCTTCTTTGTTAAAACAGTCAGCATTATTAGTTAGGGATCAAGGGTAAGTGGAGTAATCCACTGCCTTTCCTACATTTCATAGCTAATGAAAACGAGGCCTCTGGTCGCCCTTGACTATGGTCGGCCAGATGACCTCTTTTTCAACTGTAGGAAAGAATGTCAGACTTCTCACAGGATTAATTCACTTATTCTTGATTCTCAAGTTATAATTCTGAGTGTTTTAGCAGAGGATCATAATCATTTATTGAGATTTCGGTATGATTTGATCGATGATTGAATACTGGTCTCCTAACTCATTATCGAACACTCTTAAACGGGCTGATCAAGTATAACAATTATTACTTAGGAATTCTACCCAATAAATAATGTCCAGATGATCACCTAATACTAGTATCTATATTACAGAGACTTGTAAAATACTGGATGAGTATAATTTTGTTAGTTAAGAATAACAGGAAATGAGACCCAGTCGGAGTTAGCTTAGGATACACGGGGGTTAGTTCTACCAACAGTGGGAATTCATAGAAACGAATATGACGTCACATGGCTCAAAGAAAGAGAGAAGTAATCACTGGGACTAGAAGTCCAGAAGTGCAAAAACTGTTTTTTGTTTTTTTTTAGAAATGTCCAGACGTATTTTAAAAGCATATATACTTCACTGTTTTTACTCAGAAAGTGATTTCGACTAAAAAACAAAACGAATAAACCTCTTCGATCTTCAGCTGTTTTGTCTCGACATGATCCATTTTTGGGGTATAAACAAACTAATTGGTAGAATTGGTTCCTCAGTCAGGCAGGATAACATGAAGGACGCGTGCAGCTAACAAAACTATGTTCATGTACTGTCATGTATGACACAAGGTTAAAACGTAACACACTTAATCAGTTAATGGTGATCCAAAAAAGCAGATCATTTTTCGTTTTTATCTTAAATATTTGTTACGCGTAGTATAGTATCTTTACACTCATAATCACAAGTGACGTCCATACATTTAAACAAATATTTTGTATTTTTCATCGGATTCATAACTGAAATGTTTATTTGCGTTTCTATTTTTCAGCGAGCGGAGATCCTCATTTCCTGGTGGACATCGACGGAATGAATATTTGCTTCGACATTTTAGGCAAAAAAGGGGAAAGGCTAAATCTGATTTCGGACCCTGTGAAGTGTAAGTTTTCAACTGATGACCATACATATTACTTTTTTTGTACATGAAATGACAATAAAAATAATTATTTAAATGTGATTGCCTCTACAAAGGAGGTTATATTTTCCATCGACTTTGTTGGTTTGACACTATGTTTTTTTATGTGTACAGCCAGCGTGTATATTAATTGACCAATTGTCATCAACTAGGCCACACTACTGTCTATTAAGAATTAAATTTAGAATTAAACTAATGTTTGGAGTATCTTGGTTAAATACCAACCAATGTCATGACGACGAGAAAATTTAAAAGTCACGCATTTTGCAAAAAACGTTAATTCTCTTAATCGTAGAGACTTATTAGACCATATTGTGGCCAATGATGCTCCGCATTTTTATATACCATTGCTATTTGACTTCCATTTTAAAAAATTTAATGATTGACGAAATTTCAATTCCCAGTAGTTCCAAATGTAATATATGAATCTAATGCTCTTTGATAACAATAACTACCATGCAAAATTTTAATCTCATCAAATAATTCTTTGGTGTTATCAACGTTCTGGTGGTATAACATCGGGGATACTTAATATGATAAGGAAATGTAAGGCATAACATGAAATTTTTACCGATCCTTATATTGTCAGGTGGGGGTATACAACCCCATGACAAACTTATGTTATTGTTTAACTTTTAATAGATTGCATAAAAGATTGTAAACTTTATTAATGAGTGGCATTTTGACCGTCCCATGCACTAATGTAGTAATAAAATTGAGATATGAGTTGACATGATAAAAGTAAAGATAAGCGTCCTTAAACGTAAAAAAAAACCCATCGTGCATCGAACAGAATTTAGTGGGAACGAATAAAATGCAAGGGCATTAAGTGTGTATTATCACGTCCGATTTAGTTTTTAGTTAGTATTATCTGGATAAACTATTATAAGTTATCACGAATTATAAATAGGTATATTATTATATTTATAATTAAACTAGGAAAAGACGGTGAAAATTTATTTCCCGGTTAGTTGTGCACCACTTTGATGTTTCATTTTGAGATCTGAGAGTCCCTTAACCTTCTTGGGTTGAGAAAAGAGCGCTGCATTATTTCATGCAGTGTGTCTTGGACAAGAATAGGTTTCGGAACAAAAGGCCTACTAGCCTACCCTGGTCTTATCAAATGGTTACCCATTTTAACACTGGCCAGGCTGAACATCGCTTAACTTTGGTGATCGTACAGCAACTGGTGTGTCAACGTGATTATGCCGTATATATGTTCGATAGTGAAGATTGAAAACACCGACAATACTGCTTAAGCATTTTTTTGGGGCAGAGTGTACTTCAACTAGTGTAAATAATCGATTCAAAACACAAGCCCTGCCTTGAAAATGACGATAATCAAAATGAATGCAAATTTTGTATAAGTCTTTCCTTTCTTCTTAACAGCCATCAACGTCCAAGCTGAGATAGTGGAAGGCTTGCGGCATTATCGAGACAACCCAAACTTGAAAACGTACATGGGTCGAATTTTCATCACAGCTCCAGGTGTCACTTTTGAAATCAGCCCAAGACAGATTCTTTTTAATGGCCAGGTTTTATCATGGAAGAACGAGACCACCATAAACTCACCATCGACCCATATTCTCATCAACGGAAGGGGGCGTGACCTGGTTATTAAATTAGGGTTGGGCCGTCATTTGCAAATTCAACGTTCATTGGCCGAGAGGAATGGAACGATTGATTACTTGGATTTCTTTGTAACCATTGGAAAAGGATTCTCTAAGAAAACGGGTGGCATTTTAGGTGAGTCAAAATTTTATTATGAACAGCTGTTTTTGTTGAGCAGTTTTAAAATAAACAAAGCAAATCCATTTTTTTTTTTTATTAAAAACGCAACTTTTGTTGCTATAAATGATGGAGGTAGGGAGCCAGGACCTTTGTTATCAATGTGTGATAGGTGACCATGGTTGGTCTCTGTCATTGCTGAACTGTCACTTTCAGAGACAGGAAGGCTGACACTGTTGTTTACCTCTTCCCGCATGGTATATTAACGGGTATCTGGACCCTTTTTATTCTGGATATCGCCCTGACAGAATTTGCTTTTATATTTCTTTATATTTTTAAAAGTGATTTCCTCATTGTTAACAGCTTTTTATCTTTTACAAGCTGCCCTCTATTAATAAAAAGGGTGCCCCCGTCCGCACCCTAGGGCCGTGTTAAATGGCTTGAGGAGCCAACACACCGTGTATTTTGATATTTGGTCAGAAGAAGTATCTTTATATATTATTTAATGTGAATTCATTATTGAGATGAGTATTACTTCTTAATTTATTTTATTGTGGGCGATAATCTTCATCTTTCTTAGCTGTTGTTTCGGCCAACTATTCCTCTTGCTTTCATCAGGTGGTAGCCGCGACGGGATAGGAACTTTGAATCTTCTAACTGCATTCTCAGCAATTACTTCCATCCATAGTTGTTGTCGCCTCACCACGCTTTTGGCCAAGTAAGCCTCTGGCCGGTTTTGGGTAAAATTGAAACCGCTATCCTCAGACAATTCTCACCTGGAATCGTATAGATTGAACGTCTCTATCCATGTGGATAGAAACGTTGAATCTTTACTGTTCCAGTTGAGAATTGTCTGAGTCGTTAATGTTTGAGTTATTGTCAATTGAAAAATGAATTAACCTTAACGTATATATATATATATATATATATATATATATATATATATATATATATATAAATATATATATATATATGTATATATATATAAATATATATATATATATGTGTGTGTGTGTATGTGTGTGTGTGTGTGTGTGTGTGTGTGTGTGTGAATAATTGAAGAAAATAATAATCGAAAATAGCAATACTCTTGGAATGGCCAAAGGCAAAAATGACTTTTTAAAGTTTCTAAGATTTCCTGTTTATATAGTAAACAAATTATTATATTATTATTGAAATATTATTAAAATATTAATAATAAATAACGCACTATATTACTTTTTATTATATTATAAATAATGCTATACATTACTTTTTATTAAATAATATATTACCTAAATAACGTAATATATTACTTTTTATTATATTTTATGTTGAGAACAAAGATGGCCGCTATTTGAAAAGATATTTGTATCTGAAGAGTATTAGTGGAAGTATATATTTATTAGTAGAATAATTCCTACTCCCTCTTTATAGGTATATGAAAAGATGGAACTTTAAATCGGATAAATTATTTAAAAAAGAATTCAAAATACAATTTTTGTTTGAATATATAACCTAAACGTATCTCATGAAACACAACTGTGTTTGTATAAAAAAGCTAATAATCCTACTCATCTCTTTGGCTAGTTTTATTTTATATATAGCTGTATATGCCCGGCATTGTGCATGCATCTTTTTACTTTCGTATTCATACTTATTGTTCTATCAGACATGTTTCTAATTAAGTTATTGTGATAGAATAGTAATATTTTTCTAAATCTATATATTAATACGATAGCGTGTGTATTCTTTTTGTGTGTCACACTTACATCCGGGTCGTTTAATTGTTATGTTCCTCTATTTCTTGTCATAAACAATTTTACCAAGAAATCTTCATAAGTTTTGGTTTCAGTTTCGACTATAGCTGATGGCACTTAAATCATCTATTTTATTTATAAATAATTTTATCAAGAATTCTTCAGAAGTTTTTATTTCAGTTTCGATTATGGCTGAATGAACTCAAGTTATATATATATATATATATATATATATATATATATATATATATATATATATATTTCCATAACTTTTTATTTCGGTTTTGATTCAAGCTCATGCACCAAAGTCATATGGATATATTTTTTTATTTTTGAAATCGCAACTTTTTAACATATAAAAATCGATAGAACATAAACTATAATAATATATACGAAACTGCAAAGAAATAAAATATCATATTTAAGCGTACTTTATGAACGGCTTTACCGGGCGTTCATGCTATCTTAGATAAATACTTTTGCAGTTTTAACAAAAAAGCTACAATAATATCAGAGCGTCTCCTTTTACACTGAACATCTACAGAATGCCAACATCAATATATTTCATATGAATGAGTCCCCAGTGGAATTTCCACAGGTCCCACTAGTATAAATTAATGATTGAAGATAATTTGTTCAAAAGTACACCAGTTTTGCAACTAGATCAAATAAGTTTACACTGGCTGACGCGGAGAAAATGCATCAAACATTGATGTTATTCTGTTTTTTTCTTTCCATTCGCAAAATTCAAACATGTTCTGCAAAGCCCAAAACAAAAACAATTTTCTTCTGCATTACAACTAAATCAAAACAAATACTATGAATTCATATTTGGAGATATAAGGAAGCAAAATTACTGGATTCGGAATTAATAACCTGGAAAGGGTTGATATGTCGTCAAACAAAAACCTACATCAAACTCCATGAATTTGAAGATGTGAAAACATTGAATGATACAATTTTTTCCTCAAAATTACTGAATTCGGTGTAAAATAATCCCAAACGAATGGATATGCCGAAAAACAAAACACCAAGATCAAATTACATAGAATGTATTTATTTGTTGTCCCACGAAATCAAATGTGACACAAGGTCATTTTTAACGGGGAGTGCAATCTAGCTCCCGAAAAAGTGACACTCTGAAAGTACTCAAAAATATCCTGGCCTTAAGTCACATAGAACCTTTCAATTTGTTTTGTATCCATGTCATTATTCGGAAGTATAGGCTTTCGTACGTTGAATAGCCAAGATTGCCGACCGTTGTTGACATCAGATGGAAACTTATAATTGCGAAATGCGAATATAGGAATGAAATGCGTTTTAATAGTTATTGACGCAGAAAAAGAAAAGAAAACCGACTTTTTTGCGTCTTCTCTTTTTCAGACAATTTTTCCCGAAATCTTTCCCATTTAATGAGAATAAAAAAAACAAAGAAAACATAGCATATAAAAAAGAAGTTGTGACTCCATGATTTATTAATTCGGTTCATTGCGTGATTAGTTCATTTGTATAAATGAAAATTTTGGAGAAATATTATTTTAATTATTTTTCATTTTTAGCTTTTTATAAGTTAACATCTATTTAAAAAAGTAGTTACAACTTCCTTTTCTTTAATTTCAGAAATAAGATAAGATAAAATGATATAAAATGAAATAATAAATGAAAGTAATTATTTCAAAATAATTATTTTATTTTTTATTTATTTATTTTTTTTTTTTTACACATTGATCACCACTTATCAAGGCCCGGAAGCCACTCAGGGATAAGGGTTATTGCAAGTACATTACGTTAGTGTGGAGATTTGATGAAGTGTTTACTTAAGGGGGCGGTTCATTAGGAATTTGTTAACATTGAACTTGAAGACCTCCGAGTTGTAGTCCGGAGGGAAGCAGGCAGACGGAACAGAGTTCCACAGGCGTGCAATTATAAGAAAGAAGCTTTTTTCCATAGAAGCCGCGTTTTGATTTAGACACAGATATAGAGTGGGGGAAATTTTTCACAGTGGATTCAGCTAGACGGGTGTTTTTCGTGAAAGATCGGCGAGGAGGGGACCAGCGATTGGAGTTCAGACGAGCACCTGCCATGGAAATAACGATAAAACAAGGATAGGCTCGCAACGTCTCTTCTGTGGGAGAGAGGTTGCAGGGTAGAGAAAAGGGCATCCCCCACTAAGCCACGAAGTCTATTTTGTACTCTGTCAAGGCAGGATAGGCTGTTTTTGGCCGCTCCTGCCCAGATATGGCAACAGTATTCCATCGTTGGACGTACTTGGCTTTTATATAGATAGAGAATTGCATCAGTAGTGAGATATCTTCTGGAGCAGTAGAGGGATCCCACCATCTTTCCAGCGACCTTGGCAACAGACTTGATGTACGTGTTCCATTTCAGATCAGGAGTAAAGGTCAAACCCAGAAGCTTGTCAAAACACGGGGCCTCACCCAGACGAGAGCCATCCATCACAATTGATGCCAGTTAAGGATCAGAGCGTTGATGATGTAAGGATATGGGTTTGGTTTTGGATGCATTAAAGGTAACCAGCCACATCTTCCCCCACTGAACCACGCGCTCGAGATCAGAGGAGAGAGAATCCGAGAGAACTTTGTCATTTACAGTCTTTGATGTGTTGCCGTAGATGGTCGTGTCATCAGCATAGATGTCAACGAATGATTTAAGTATGTGTTTAGGGAGGTCATTGATGTAGATCAGGAAGAGAGTTGGGCCCAGGATTGACCCCTGAGGGACTCCAGCATTTATATTGCAGGCCTCCGATTTTTGTCCATCTACCACTACTCTTATGACCCTATCGGAGAGAAATGATTTAATGATTAAGAAAACATTTCCAGTTATACCGTAGCTGGAAATCTTGTGAAGTAGACCCTTATGGCATACCTTGTCGAAGGCCTTTGATATGTCAAGAGCAATTGCCCTAGAAAGGAAGCCTTTGTCAAGAGATTCACTAATCCTGTGGGATATAACCGTTAGCACATCTGCAGTAGATCTTGCAGAGCGGAAACCATATTGTGAGTCACTAAGAAGGTTATGCCTGCTGAGGTTGTTGACTATTTCTTTATTTAATATGGATTCCAGCAACTTACTCATAACACACAGGAGACTTATTGGTCTGTACTGAGAGGGAGATGACTTATCACCTGAATTCTTAAATACAGGGCAAACCGATGAGGTCTTTCAGGGGGTCGGAAAGCACTTCTTAAGGCAGCGCTTAAATAGTTTCGTAAGTATGGGAACAAGTTCTGGTTGAAGCTTTTTTAACACTATAATTGGGATGCCATCAGGGCCAGTTGCTTTACTGGAATCTAGGTTTTTATTAGCTTGGCGACCTCATGCACGGATATTTGTATGTTACCTAGCTTGTTCTGTGTTATAGGAGGAAATATGGGGAGTTGATGGCCTTCGTCGCATAGGGTAGAATTAGCTGCAAAGTTCTTTGCAAATAGTTTGGCCTTGTCTGACGCTGACGAGATGACCTCTGGTCCATTGATAATGGTTGGGATAGAACGCACACTTCTGTTCAGGATCCTATTTGTTATTTGCCAAAACTGGTGGGATCCAAGCCGCTGATCAGCTACCTTTACAAATTTGAATTTAAAATATGTCTGAAAATGAGAAGACGCAAAAAGTCGGGGTTTTATTTTGCGTCAAAAACTATTAAAATTCATTTGGTTCCTTTATTCGTATTTCGCAATTTTAAGTTTTCGCTTAACGTCAGCATCGGTCGGCTATCTTGACTATTCAACCTACGAAAAGCCATATTGCCCAATTATCTCGGATCTTTTAAACAAATTGAAACGGAATACAAGTTGATATTGCTAAAGATGCTGTAAGAAAAAAAAAGACAAAATGGCCGAACCGAATAAAATGTTTCAGATCTGATGCTTAGGTCTGAAGTCTAAATTCTAACTGGTATGAATTCATAGAGTGGATTAAATACACGAGTTACACTAATTAAGAGGTGTATAGTTAATTACATTTATAATTCTATATGCAGTCCAACTATATTTGGTGCAAATAAACTGCAATCTATGGCTAACTTTTTCACGAACATTCCGCTCAATAATATTGGAGGACACTTTGGAGATCGTCTCATCTATATGAGATGCGTTTCTGAACGGGCTTTTTACTCACTTAAGCATAAACTCCCATATTTTTTATCTGTAAGTACATTTCATCAAACATTTCTAAGATCTTGTAGCAGCATGGTGCTTAACATGACTTGTATATTTGTTTTCCAAATGATTACTATTTACCATGCTTTCTAAAAGAATATTGGGTACTTATAGGAGGGACCAAACATATTTTTTAAATTTCTTTCATTTTTCTTGCAGGTCAATTCATCCACGCCGAGGGCCATGTGAACAAATCTCACCATAATGCTAAATTGTTGAAGCGGGGTAAGACGCTAATCACCCTTACACACCGGAAAAAGTTGAAAAGGGTTGTCCAGGCTAATTTGAATTTCCGAAGAAATATTTTCGACTCGGAAGTTCCCTGTTGGGTTATACGTAAAGGAATTTCAGATTTGGCAAAAGGGAAATTCTTCACGAACTCATATGTTTCCATATAAGTGATTCTAACTTTTATCACTACGCAATTTAAGAATCAAAATCAAAATAATCCCAATTTTTGCATCTGACATTTTCCTGGAAAATATTGTGTCAAAGTACATTTGCCAAACCTTTGTTTCTGACTGGCGAATTCTGTATCGCGTTATTGGAATTATAATAATATACTTCGGTGAGGTTTACTTCAAGGATGAGTTTATTTTGTTCAAATAATTTACAGTATGAGAAATTACAAAAAAAAAAAAAAGAAAAAAAAAGAAGAAAAATTGAATAAGGGCGTTAGTTCCTATTTTGAATTGAAGAGTTACCCCCCTTACATATTGGATATTATATTTTCTTATCGAATATATATATATTTATACATATGTATAAATAATAATATAAAAAATCCGACATAGAATGACATCAATACATTTTATTGTTTTTAAAACGACGAAATTAACTTATTCTAAGTGAAACACCTGGTCAAGAACGGGTTCATGACACTGAACAATTTCTAACTATTTCACTTATATGCAAGTGTTAGAGGAATAAATTACTGATTAAAACACAAAGTGAGTTACAATACTAATTGAATGGAACGTAAGTACGGAAAATCTGAGGAGACTGCTGTCAGCCAGATAACAGGGAAACACTATTCTTTTTAATGAAAAATCAAATAGAATAACTGGTTTGAGAAGTTTTATGGGGGTGTGTGTCTTTTTTCTTCCTTTATTTTTCAAAATATAATACAGTTCTGTTGCTTTCCAAATTTACTATCTTTTTTGAAGTGGCAAAATACTTACATGTTTTCATTTTTTTTTTAAATTTGTGTTTTAATACATTTTTATAAATTATATTTTAAGTAAAATTATATACTTTCGCCGGGCAACGCCGAGAAACTTGTCATGCTAGTGAAAACTAAATAAACAAGCCTTAATTAGTTGATTGATTCTTGGATTCTTGGACAGGGCGCCTAAAAGAAATTCTGACCTAATCGATCTTGTTCTATCTTTTAAGTTTCATTCTTTCATTCTTTTTATATATACTTCGGCAGCACGTGTTCCGAGGGACGTACTACAAACCCTAACGTTAATACTTCTGATGCACATGGTTAGTTGTTAAATTCTAGCACTTATTGTAGACGTCTCTAGATGCCGAAAGATTTTCTATTCTAGAGAGCTTATTTCCTCGGATCACTTGCGTTTGGAATTTCCTTTCTTCTCGAACAGTACCAACATGTAGACATTTCATGTAATGTTCATCTTGCCACAAAACTTCATACCCAGATGCCTCTATAAATTTGGCTCCTATTACAGGAGGTGCATAAAAGTAAAAAAAAAAAAACTGTATCCATACCGATCATCCATTGAATATGAGAAATAAAAAATCCGGTGTCCTAAGTGAACGATTTCACGCATACAAAAAAAAAAAAAAAAAAAAAAGAAAAAAAAGACGAAAAAGAAAAGAAAAAACTCACAAACAATGACAACCAATTTTATCATACTATATCTTTGAAAACATGGTTTTTGTTGCATTTTTATTCATTTTTTTTTTTGATCAAATAAATGTTTTTATAAAATAATGAGAATCTTTGTTTTTATTTGGTATTTTTCTTTACTGATATACAGGATTGTCGAGACTTCCCGTTTTAGAAATATGGCAATTGTGAAAGTTCTACGTCGACAAACGTGTTTTCCTTTTATGCGTCAAATCAAAATAGACAATAAAAATAAAATGAAATTAAAATATGTAAAAAACAAAAAAAATAATAATGATAGTCAATTTATCACACTATATCTTTTTATAGTATCATTTTTCAGTTTTTTGTCATTGACAAGCCAGGCTATTTTTAAGTACCTTTAAGTTTTGTTGTTTTTTTTTCGGCATATCCATTCGTTTGGGATTATTTAAGCTTATACTTCCGAATAATGTCATAGATACAAAACAAATTGAAATAATTTCTATGTGACTTAAGGGCCAGGATATTTTTGAGTTCTTTCAGAGTGCCCCTTTTTAAGGAGCTAGATTGCCCTCCACATTAAAAATGATCTTGTGTCACATTTGGTTTCGTGGAGAAACAAATAAATACATTCTATGTGATTTAGTCTTGTTGTTTTGTTTTTCGGCATATCCATTCGTTTGGGATTATTTAACACCGAATTCAGTAATTTTGAGGAAAAAATTGTATCATTCAATGTTTTCATATCTTCAAATTCATGAAGTTTTATGTAGGTTCTTGTTTGACGGCATATCAACCCTTTCCGGGTTATTAATTCCGAATCCAGTAATTTTGAAACAAGTGTTTATGCTCCTTTAAATCTCCAAATATGAATTCATAGTATTTGTTTTGATTTAGTTGTGATGCAGAAGAAAATTGTTTTTGTTTTTGGCTTTACAGAACACGTTTGAGTTTTGCAAATGGAAAAGAAAAAACAGAATTGTTTTTATAAAATAATGAAAATCGTTGTTTTTATATATTATTTTAATTGATTGAAATCTTTTGAGATGAGTAATTTGTGTATTTATTTAATTTATTTGCAGATCGGTATCCCGATCCTCATAGTTGTTGTTGCTTCAGGATATTTCGACCGACACATCCTCTGGCATTATTCAGGTGATATAAACGCTACGGGACAGGAATGCTGAGTTTTGTAACTGTATTCCGAGTAATTACTACCTTCCATAGTTGTTGTCTCACCACTTTTTAACCAACTTATCCTGTGGACTGTTTTGGTAATATTGAAACCGCTATCTTCAGATAATGCGCACCTGGAAACGTAGAGACTCAGCATTTCTGTTCCGCCGCGGTTATATCACTTGAAGTAGGACAGAGGATGAGCTGGCCGAAATATGCTGAAACAGCAACAACTATGAAGATAAGGATTACAGTCCGCAAATAATAAAAAAAAAACATAAATCGTTGTTTTCATTTAATAATACCTGATTGCTAGGCGTTCTCAGGTTGTATACGATACATTTGACTAGTTTTGTCCTCGTACATTATAATAAAATAGATAAACAAAACATAAATTCATAATGATGAATACATGTTTCTATTTTTGTTTTTATGGAAATCATATTCACGTAAGTAAACTATTCTACTGTAAGCGAAGTGTCGTTTCAAAATTAATGGGCAACAGAACTGTCGTTCAAGATGTTCTTATTCGTCTTCGGTCGTGATGGATTTTATTCATTCATTACAATGAGTTTTGAACTTCGTTACGAAAACTTCAAAAATGTGAAGAAAGGAATTTTACTGAAAATCTAATGATTATTTATAATTTATTGGTCACGAAAAATTCTGTTTTGTATGAAAATCAATGTCTATTTTTGTATTTGTGTTATTTGTATAATTGTATTATAATTGCGTAAAATTATTTGAATGCAACAAATGTTTCAGGGAAATTTTCTAAAAAACAACAAAACAGAATCACGAACACGCATGTGAAAAATCGTAAGGAAATTTATCAGAAAAATACAAAATAATAAGCATTCGAAAAGTTGACATTTTTTGCTTGAAATTAATATTTGTTGATCCAATCGATAAATGAAACACACATATAGGCATGCTTTCGTATATGTAACGACCGAAATTCTTATTTCTGAAAAAACAAAAATAAATAAATAAAAACAAAAACAAAAAAAGCAAAAAGAAACAAAAAAAAAACCCCAAAAAACAACAACAAAAAAACCCAAAAAAAACAAACAAAAAACAAACAAACAAACAAACAAACGCATTCGGAAACGTTAGAATTTCTGTATGAAATTAATATTTGTTTATCTAATCTGTTAAAGAATAAAGAATATGTATTCGCATATATTGAGTTAAGCCCTGAAATTCTATGCCTTTATAAATAAAGGAAAAACAACATTTGGAATTCTTAGTATTTTAAAAATAAAAGAAACGCACATAAACTTTATGAAGTTTATTTGATTTTTGAGCAAAAACAAATTTTATTTAATTCCGTTTTCCGTTTTCCGTTTTTATCGTACGGATTCGTCAGGTAAAAATCCCCCCTATACTAATTGTTCCTATTTACTTGCCTCCCCACGAGGGCAGAGTTAGACACAAGGTCGGTTTTTAATGTGAGGAAATCCAGTTCCCCAAAAAGGGCACTTCGGATAGGAACAAAAATATAAATTGCCTCAGTCTAGAAGGATTTCCCCTCCACTGATCGAGGACTGAAAAGGTGAAGTTTAGTATCAGAACAGATACAACACTTTACTCCCAACCGTAAGGCCAAGTAATGGCCTATATTAATTATTGCCGAAGTCGCACACATCCAGGAGTGAATACAGATCGAAGTGCCCTTAAGGGATAGGAAAGAGGTCGTATTCCTATGAACTATGTCTACCTTACGACTGTATAAGGCAGGTAAACAAACAAATACGGACCGTGCTGAAATAATAACGCTATTCAGAAACTCATTCTTAACATGGAAGGGGCGAACGTTTCTGTATTTCAACCTCACAATTTAATAAAAAAAGATACCGTAAAATTTTAAATTGAAAATTCTGTCTACAAAAATAACACGGTTTGTTTTACGCATATGTACCTAAATCTAGTTTATGATCAAAATTTAGTATCTGTTATCTTCAGTTGGAGAAGAAATCCTGCTAGACCGGGGAAATATTAATTTTCTCTCGAGAGTGTCGCTTTTTTGTACTTATGCGTTTATGTTACCGTTATGATTCTTAACATGTAAAGGTAGGCTTTTTAACGGTTCTGCTCTTTCACCTAATAATTTCATAAAAACGAAAGATACCATATAAATTTAATTTAACTTTGAAACCCTATTTGGAATTTAACACGGTGCGTACACTGCGAAAACACCGAATATTTCTTTGAAATTAATAATTTTTAATCTAATCGGTCCCAAAATAATAATAATAAGATATATAGGTATGCTTTCGTATATTTGAATTAATGTCTGGAATACTTTTTTTTATAAGAATAAAGAAATAAATGCACACATTCGAAGCGTTATAATTTTTTTATTTGAAAGTAATATTTGTTTGTCTAATCGATATATGAATAATAAAAAATATATAGGTTTTCTGCGTATTTATAAATTCCAAACATCGAGTAAAATTTACGTATTATTTCATTTTTTTATTAATTGATACAAAGACACGAAAAAAATAAGTTGGAACCAAAATCAACACATCTAGCGTTCCATCTTGGTGTTGTTTTCTAAACAACTTGAACGAATGAAGCGAGTATGAGGATGCGCATAAAAACAAAAATGTCGGCTTATGGGAATGGGCGTTTTGCAAGTAAATGTGCCGATGTCTCTATGCATTATACATGTATGTAAACAAAAATATTACTCGCTGTAAACCATCTTTGTTCCATGAATATTATTTGCTGAGTATTTCAGTGTTATTTGACCAGTAAGTTTAAGAGTTCACCTATTAGATATTTACACACACATACATGTACTGTTTTATTTATATAGATTTTTATTTCTGGAAGCATAGGTGTTTGTTGTCTTTGAGAGTTTCTGCTGTAGCATTGCGTAGACGAACTGTCTTCTTTTGTGCGAACTTCGTTTCCCCGAATAGAATGATTGATGTATTATTTAATCAGAACGCTTTGCGTTGGAGGTACTTCTGTTACCATTTTAGCTTTTTTTCTGGTAACATCCCTGTCTTTGATTGTTCCTGCGTTCCAGGTGGTCTCATCAAAAGATTGTCGCTCTGATGAAAACTGCTGATGTCGAAGTGTCTCGTTTCGACAGAATATCACTTACTCACGTTATCTAGATCATGAGTGTAATAGCCCGTCGTTGGTCATCAAAGTTTGTATTGCTGATGAGCAGAGGTCATTTTAAGCAAGAAAAATATAATTCGACGGTTATTCTTTTTGTATAAAAATGATTATTTGAAGAAATGTATTCCATTATTATGTCAATATTGATTTGAAAAGAAAAATGTATAATTGTATTTTCTATTAGAAGTGTTATTTGGATTGGCTTTTTAGTTCTTAATTTCTCAAGTTCTGGACGATTTTAGTTGGCGACAACGGCTCCAAGTCTGGGGCTACCTCAGAACGACATGGATTCTTCTGACGAGCAGAAGCAAATCAGTAACTTGCGTTTTGCGTGTGCTTATATTGATAATTTCTATGATGCATTTCTCCTCTTAGCATAAACTTTCTTTTTATCTTTCCCTCTTTCTCTTCGCATGTAGAAACTAAATTAATAACCTTTCTTTTTTCCCTCTCTTTTTGCCAAATCAGAGAGAATTATGAGTTAACAACATTTCTTTCCTATTTGTCTCTCTTACTCTTTAGCATATAGGGAATTTCAATTTATAAGCTTTCTCTTTCACGTCTCTACACAAATGTCTCTTTAAAACTTACAGAGAAGTTTGTGTCCTAAATTAATGCCATTTCTTTCTCCTTTCCCTCTCTTTTCCAAATCAAAGAGAATTCTAAATTAATAACCTTTCTTTCTCCTTTTTCTCTCTTTCCCTTTAGCATGTAGAACATTTAAATTAATAACCTTTCTTTTTTTTTACATGGAAGTCCCTACTTATCAAGGCTCGGAAGCCACTCGAGGATAAGGGTTATTGCGTGTACAGTAATCAATGGAATAGTATCGTAGTAATCGTTAATATTGGAGATTTGATAAAGTGTCTTACTTAAGGGGGCGGTTCATCAGGAATTTGTTTATGTTGGACTTGAAGACATTTAAGTTGTAGTCAGGTGGGAAACAGGCAGACGGAAGAGAGTTCCACTGGCATGCACTTCTAAGAAAGAAGTTTTGTTCATAGAATCTTTCTTTTTCGTCACTTTATCGTTTGTGTCCCCAGATTCTGAAAAATACATTTTGACAGTTTTGTTCATCGCACTGTCCACTGACCTCGGTGATCCCAGCTGCAAACAATCCCGACATATATCGCACCTGTTATTCGAACATCTCCATTCCTGGGGAACAATTGTATTTGCGCCTTCCGTTATCTATACGTCTATAAAAGTGAGAATTTGTGTGTGTGAGGACACGTCTCAACCTATATACTCCACGGATTTTTTTTTTATTACCAAGAGTCTACGATAATTTTAAATGTCTTTACAAAAAAGGTTGGAAACTTATTTAGGGCAACTCGTACCTGCTCACAAAAATGTCGCCTCTCTTGGGAAAAGGAAAACTTCTGATGCCAAAGAGTTTCGTTTCGTCAGATTATCACTTACCCACGTTATCTAGCTCATAAGGGCAATCGTCCAACGTTTGTCATCAAAGGTGTACTGCTGAGGAGCAGATGTCATTTTAAGCAAAAAAAAATATATTCAACGGTGTTCGTTCTTGTATAAAAATAATTATTTGAATAAATATATTCAAATATTATGTCAACATTGAATTGGGAAGAAAACTGTATAATTGTATTTTCTATTTGAAGTGTTTTAGGATTTGCCTTTGGTTCTTGAGTTCTCAAGTTCTGGATGCTTTTAGTTGGAGACAACGACCCCAAGTCCGAGGGTTATCTTAGAATGACACGGATTTCTTAAGTATCTGTTCTTCAGATGCTGCGCTTCCATTTCTTGTTCTCTTTCGGTGGAGGAGCAGTCCTTCACGACTGAGACAATTTTTTTTATTTTTGTACCTTTTCTCCACATTAAAAAACGACCCTGGTGTCTAACTTTGTCCCGTGGGGAGGCATAGTAAATAGGTACTATTAGTTATCCTTTATGACATCAAAATTATTTTAGCAAGCACCATATTAATGAGTCGCACCGCTTTTAGCAACTGCCATTTGCACTTAATGGTGTAATATCTGCTTTGCCATTTATGATTCAACAATTTGCACTGTTTTTGGCAACTACTATACATCATTTGTGATGTCAGAATTTTTGTGTACGACTCACAGTTATACTTTTGTGACGTCACATTTCTTTAAATTACAATGCGTTTTTAGTGACGTCATGCAGTTTTTGTTAATCATCATTTATCCTTTATTAATATCATTCATATTTAATGACATCAAGCGTCTTTTGGCAACAAGTATTGGCCTTTTATGATGTCAGAAATTTGGAAGTAAATATTTAAAGTGATACTTTGGCTTCTGCATTATTTTGATTCAGGGCATCGTAAGAACAAAAATGGTAAGTCTATATAAATTTTATTCATTTTTTCCACAAGTATTAAACATTTTATACTCTTAAAAATAATAAGTATTAAAATCGGTTCCGGTATAGAATTCTATTTAATTTTTAATTTAACAACTGAGCTAGAAATTTAGTTTTTCTAAGTTTTTTTTAATCGTTGTCAAATAAATAAAACAGTTTCTCGATGAAGAAAATATGATACACCTCTTTTCAAAAGCTCTATATGGATCGGAAGTGGGTGATCATTATCGCAACTCTCCGAGATCATTTCATGCAAAATTTATGTACGAAAGTGCTTTCCGACTCTAACGCATATTGTTGTTGTCTTCTTTAGTATTTTTTATCGTCTACTGTTTTTCAGACTTTTACAATTGTCTAAAAACTTAAAACAAACGCAAAATGCAAAAGTGACTTTTAAGATAACTACTTTCTTCTCTATAAATAAACAGATAAACATTTTTTAAAATAAATTATTCAAAATATGGTACTTATGCATTGTTCGACTCGCGATTTCCACCAAGTTGGCTCGGACTCGCTCAGCAGCTGGCGGAAATAACCGGAAAAGACCGCCCGAGCGTTCCTCAATTTTTAAAACGCTACGTAAATAAAAAAAAAACATCTATTTAACCCTCAACCCTAACTGTAAACCCTATCTCTAAACCTTACCCTAACCTGCGCGATTAAAATAAAATGAAAAAGTCACCTGCTTAGATTCGACAGCACGTTCGTTCCCAACATTGCGATCGGTATTTTCCGGCTACCTGGCGAACCCGAGTAACTTCGTGGAAATCGCGTAAACACCAAAGATTTGAACCTATTCTATATTGGAATAAAATCTATTAAAATATAGATAATGTCTACATAAATAATTAACAAAACTATTTGCATATTTTTTTTTTATTTCAATTACAGTTGGTTTTCTATTGTTGATGGTTCGACTGGTTTGGATTTGACTGCAATAATCATTAACTCGGATGAATCTGATTGGCTTTTATTTAACTGCATTTATCTGATTGGCTATAATTAGCTTGGATCAACCTGATTGGCTAAGAACTGACACAACGTGAATTACGAAACTGATTTTGATATTTTAAATATCAAGCGACAGTTTATTTTATTTTTTATATTAAAAATTTTTTTTTATGTGAAATATATTAACCAAATACTATTTTCCTGAACACATTTTATAGAAGAGATATTTTTCTCGCATTCGATAGAAATTTACTTTTGAAAATTCCTGATGGATACACATGATGAATCCAATTTGCTTTTTGCATCCTGCTTTCAAGACTGTATAGAAAGTCAGAAAGATTGCATATTGGCAATTGTGGCTCCAAATCGCAAACGAACACACCATCATGATGACTCCAATACTGCCGATGAGAGTTCCAATAAGAAACGTCTACTTAGTAAAGAAGTCCAGTTGATACCAGGTAACACTAAAAAAATGTCATCCAATGTGAGATTATTTGATAACAATATGATTGAAACGTTAGTAGCAAGTCGAAATCTGTGTTTAGTATATCTGGACAGGCAGCGAAACCATGAACTGACTCTGTTTAACGAGCAATATCGTTGTGTGCAGTACCAGCTACAGGAAAAACACTTTAAAGAAATACAACTTTATAACCAACAGGAAGATTGGTCTCGTCTCCAGCATGAGCACCTTCACCAGAAACAGCAGTTCCACATTGTCATGTGCAACCGATATGATGACTTGATGAAAAGATTTACTGATAAAACGAATGAACTTCATATACTATATGATAAAATCATAGAGAAAATGACACATTATTTTTCTCAGAATCGACTCTAGAATTTTGGTCCTTCTCCGAAGAATTCATATTCGGCATCATTTTACTACATGTCAATATTAAAATTTTAAAACATGGGAAACATTATCCCTCAATGTATAATTGAGTGGAACGTCATCACCTTTTATGAATTACTAATTTTCAAATTTCACATTAGAATTAATCGCTGACTCATTTTTATATATTTTTGGTATTTGTGCAGAATTTGACCCAGACATAACTAATTGGCCGCTCGGCTTTGCTTGGAACATGACGTTGGCTTTCACCGATTATCAAAGTGTAACAACGCTCACCAAAGAAAAAAAAATACCGAAGACAATATTTAAATATAATAAAATCATATAAAAATACAACAAGGGGGGGGAGGAAGAAAGAAACAGCGACCTACCGTAACAATTTCTGTTTTATTCTTGTGACAAATTTTTTATGGAAAAACGTAAACGAATTGTATTCTTTTTTCAACCAAATCTTTTTGGTGAAAGGAAATTGAACAAAATTAATGAGAAAACACTTTTTTTTTTTGTTTTCATATTTTTTTTAAACAAAAGTTTAAAAAAAAACATTTTTATGTGTTTTTCATGCATTATTTTTTTTATAATTTTTCGTTCAACTTCAAATGATCAGAAATCCTGTCATAATAAATTTTATTAATCGAAATAAAAACTATTAGAATCGACGCATTTTTGCCAACAAGAAACAAGTTTATTTATCCCATTAACATAGAAATCCGGAGTTTCGGGAGCAATGAAATCATTGAAGGCCGATTCGGCATCATCTCGGCTTTTGGAATATTTTTCGCGCAGGAAGTTCTGAAAATGCTTGCAAAAGTGATAATCGGAGGGCGAAAGGTCTGGTGAATTTGGCGGTGTGGCAGAGTCTTGTAGACAAATTCGTTCAGCTTCTTCGGGGCCAGTTGAGCAACAGGCAGGCGAGCGTTGTCATGGAGAAGAATTAGTCCCTTCATGTTGACCAGTCTTGAGCTTCTGGTGGTTGTCGTCGATTTGTCGGCAGTACTTCTCCGCCGTAATCGTTTCGCCCGGATTTAAAACGCTGTGATAGATAGGACCGGCCGCAGGCCATCAAGCAGTCA
>NC_136509.1:48109790-48177290 GCF_053919585.1 Euprymna scolopes
AAACCGACCATTTTTTTCTAATAAAACTTGAAATATTACTTTCTTACGCAGTTACAAATCTACAGAATATGAAATGGAACAATTCTGTCTTTGAAAAAACTCCGAAGTATATAAAATATATTGGAAATTCTAAGGGAAGTAATTCCGATCTGCTAATGTAAGGGACGTAATTCATTAAACCTTTGCCCTTCTTGTCTATAGAAACAAAAGATACATGCTATAATGTCATTTGTCCGATTAGATGTTTATAGCAAAGCAGAATTCCCAGTTTCGATCCAGTTTTTATCGTGTCCATTCGTAATGCAAAATTAAGAACAATTAATAGCAATGACAATGTATGTGTAAGTCCCAAGTTTCGGGCGGTAAAGTGTTGATTCGAGTTCTAAACGCCGTACGAATCATTTTTTCACATTTAATTTGAATTTTTGTATGTTGATATGGTTGGGAAGCATGGAGCAGGGGGAGGAAAGAAGCTATTAGGAGAGAAAGTTTTTTTTCTGGCACCTGAAGACCTTTACAGTGAAAGGACCGGACATTGCCACTAAATCGGATAGTCGGTAGTTGAGGAGGTGCACAGTTCCTGTCAAAGTACTTGTAAAACAAACAGTGGAATTCAACACCGTGGCGGCGTGGCGCGTGGCGTCGTGGCGATAAGTCAGGGACTGGAGTTGAGCAGACAGCACGAGACCTCTTCAGTTAGAAATTCTTTTTTTTTCACCTGTCTAAGAGAGAGATGCTTGTGGTGTATCAGAATTTTTGTAGACATTTTTGACACCCCTAACACGAAACTGCGAATAAAATTAAAAAAAAAAACTCGTAATTTCTCTTTTAAAAGTAGGTTGTTTATTTTCTTTATGGATTATACTTCCAAAATAAACTATTACAGTTGTTTTAAAAGTAATAGAATTTTTTTTAAAACAGTAATGAATTTTACGAACTTAATATTTTTCAATTTTTAAAATCTAAAAATCTATCAAAAATTTTCTATTGATTCTATTTTTACGATATTTTCAGGGGCAATGTGAAATTTTATGCTCTTTCCAATAAACCGATTATATTATAGACAAACGTTTTTTTTAATTCACTCCCCCATTTTCAAGTGTCTATTAAAAAGTAAATAATTAATTTACTCACCAAAGTTTTATATATTACAAATTGAAGAGAAAAGGTCAATAAGTAATATATTCAAATTTAAAACAAAAACGTAGTGTTTTTTTTAGAAATTTACCTGTAAAATTCGAAGTTTAAAACCTTTTTTTTGTTAAACCACGTTGTTTGTTTATTCTTTTTTTTTTTTTTTAATGAAACCTTGGTCCTAGCTCCTTTAATTGAAAAAAAAAAACAATTAGGGCTTGAATTACATTTTTCGAGGAGTTATAAGCTTGGAAAGATGGGGTGGAATTATTCACTATTTTTCACGAAATTTCTGACACACCTAGAGATGCTTGTGGTTGGAACACCAGTTAGGCTGTGGCATCAATACTGAATATAAGGGGGTAGCTTCCTAATACTGGTGAATGGGAGAAGTTTTCTAGTCCGGAAGAGCCAACCTGCTATTTTTGTAGTAAACTTGGCAGCATCTTCTTTTTACTTATTTCAGCTCATGAGAATGCCAGGCTGAGGAAGTTAAACGTTTATTTCTAGGTTAGTTGGAAATTTTTTTTTTATATATGATTACAATGATTAATAGGAAAGAGGCTTGGCTTCAAATTAAAATGCAACCATCCAATTTGGCTTCATTCTGCTACAGATTGGACAATGATCCTGTCATTGCCTTTTATGTGTGGGCTATCACGTGGAGAATATAGCGTGGTGTTATCAGTAACTACATACATCTCAGACGTGATTGCACAGTTGAGGCATTTTCAGAGATTGGTAACAATATTTCCAAGTATCGATTTCTGGAACACACCTGCATTAATGTGATGTTTAAAGATATACGAGCATCGAGGACGATATGGACCTCCTTTTCATTACGTAGGATATTTGGGGTTATTTAATGCTAAAATACAACGTTTATTGAAAACTACCTCTGTAAACAATTCATTGAACACAAAAAGCTATTTTTAGGTTGATGCAATAAATCTGATTAGATTTTAAAGTCGATATAAGCGATTCGTAAGTTCTCATTATGAGCTGCTTACACTGCTATGTTTTAGCATACGACCTCTTGACATTACTTATTTTATATACTGATACATTGACATTACTTATTTTATATGCTGATACATTGACATTACTTATTTTATATGCTATACATTGACATTACTTATTCTATATGCTGATACATTGACATTATTTATTTTATATACTGATACATTGACATTGCTTATTTTATATACTGATACATTGACATTACTTATTTTATATACTGATAAATAGACATTATTTATTTTATATACTGATGCATTGACATTACTTATTTTATATACTGATGCATTGATATTACTTATTTTATATACTGATACACTGACATTACTTATTTATATACTGATACATAGACATTAATTATTTTATATACTGATACATAGACATTATTTATTTTATATGCTGATACATTGATATTACTTATTTTATATACTAAAACATAGACATTATTTATTTTATATACTGATACATTGACATTACTTATTTTATATACTGATACATTGATATTACTTATTTTATATACTGATATGTTGACATTACTTATTTTACATACTGATACATAGACATTACTTATTTTATATACTGATACATAGGCATTATTTATTTTATATGCTGATACATTGACATTACTTATTTTTTATACTGATACATTGACATTACTTATTTTATATACTGATGCATTTACATTACTTATTTTATATACTGATACATTGATATTTCTTATTTTATATGCTGATACATTGACATTACTTATTTTATATGCTGATACATTGACATTACTTATTTTATATGCTGATACATTGACATTACTGTTTTTATATACTGATACATTGACATTACTTATTTTATATACTGATGCATTTACATTACTTATTTTATATGCTGATACATTGACATTACTGTTTTTATATACTGATGCATTGACATTACTTATTTTATATTCTGATACATTGATATAACTTATTTTATATGCTGATACAATTTACATTACTCATTTTATATACTGATACATTGACGTTACTTATTTTATATACTGATACATTTATATAACTTATTTTATATACTGATACATTGATATTACTTGTTTTATATGCTGATACATTGACATTACTTATTTTATATACTGATACATTGATATTACTTGTTTTATATACTGATACATTGGCATCACTTATTTTATATTCTGATACATTGATATTACTTGTTTTATATGCTAATACATTGGAATTACTTATTTTATATACTGATGCATTGACATTACTTATTTTATATGCTTATACATTGACATTACTTATTTTATATAGTGATACATTGACATTATTTATTTTATATGCTGATACATTGACATTACTTATTTTATATGCTGATACATTGACATTACTTATTTTATATACTGATGCATTGACATTACGTATTTAATATGCCGATACATTGATATTACTTATTTTATATCGTGATACATTGACATTACTTATTTTATATGCTGATACATTGATATTTCTTATGTTATATGCCGATATATTGACATTACTTATTTTATATACTGATACATTGACATTATTTATTTTATATACTGATGCATTGACATTACTTATTTTATATGCTGATACATTGACGTGACTTATTTTATATACTGATACACTGACATTACTTATTTTATATACTGATACATTGGCATTACTTATTTTATATGACGATACATTGATATTACTTATTTTATATACTGATACATTGACATTACTTATTTTATATACTGATGCATTGACATTACGTATTTTATATGCCGATACATTGATAGTACTTATTTTATATAGTGATACATTGACATTACTTATCTTATATGCTGATATATTGATATTTCTTATTTTATATGCCGATATATTGACATTACTTATTTTATATACTGATAAATTGAAATTACTTATTTTATATGCCGATACATTGATATTACTTATTCTATATACTGATACATTGACATTACTTATTTTATATACAGATACAGTGATATTACTTATTTTATATACTGATATATTGACATTACTTATTTTATTTTTATATGCTTATACATTGATATTACTTGTTTTATATGCTGATACATTGACATTACTTATTTTATATACTGATACATTGATATTACTTATTTTATATACTGATACATTGATATTTCTTATTTTATATGCTGATACATTGACATTACTTATTTTATATGCTGATACATTGACGTTACTTATTTTATATACTGATGCATTGACATTACTTATTTTATATACTGATACATAGACATTACTTATTTTATATAATGATACATTGACATTATTTATTTTATATGCTGATACATTGATGTTACTTATTTTATATATTGATACATAGACATTATTTATTTTATATACTGATATATTGACATTACTTATTGTATATACCGATACATTGATATTACTTATTTTATATACTGATACACAGACATTTTTTATTTTATATGCTGATACACTGACATTAGTTATTTTATATACTGATACATTGACATTACTTATTTTATATACTGATACATTGACATTACTTATTTCATATACTGAATCATTTACATTACTTATATTATATGCTGATACATTGACATTAGTGTTTTTATATACTGATGCATTGAAATTACTTATTTTATATGCTGATACATAGATATAACTTATTTTATTTACTGATACATTGGCATTACTTATTTTAAATGCTGATACATTGACATTACTAATTTTATATTCTGATACATTGACATTACTTATTTTATATACTGATAAAATTTACATTACTTATTTTATATACTGATACAATTTACATTACTTATTTTATATACTGATACAATTTACATTACTTGTTTTATATGCTGATACATAGACATTAATTATTTTATATACTGATACATTGGCATCACTTATTTTATATTCTGATACATTGATATTATTTATTTTATATACTGATACATTGACGTTACTTATTTTATATACTTATACATCGACGTTACTTATTTTATATACAGATACATTGACATTACTTATTTTATATACTGATACATAGACATTACTTATTTTATATACGTATACATAGACATTATTTATTTTATATGCTGATACATTAGAGCTGCTGACGTTTCCCGGGAAGGTTGGAAGAAGTGGTTTTAAGAGGTGGGAAAGAAGCCAGGAAATTTTGTAGAGTGGTCCTTCTTTGCTGGATACTATGGGTCTTATTTTGGTGGTGGGGCCTGTTTTATGGGTCTTAATGAGGTGGTAGAATGTGGGAAGTCTACTATTTCTTGTGGTGAAGTTGTGTCTATATTTGCTAGGGATGCTCCTTTTGTTGCAAATGTTGGTCCAGGCTGTATTGATGCGGTGTTCTATTTGTATAGGGGAAATGTTATTGACTGGTGCGTATAGTGTGTCATCGCTAAGATGAGAGAAAGCAAGTGTGTCGTATGTGGCCTGTGGGATCACACAAAATTCTTTCCCCTTGTCTGAGGGTAGGAAGATGAGATCTTTGTTTCTTAGGTTTTCTAGTGTAGTGCGTTGCGATCTTGTTAGGTTGGGTATAATTTTATTCTCTTCGCGTTGTAGTATGGAGAAAATATTTCGTTTTAGACGTGTGAGTTTGATGTCTATAGACATCGAAAACCTATAGGTTAAGGAGATATACTTATTGAAAGGTATTCTTTGTCTTGCATGCAGTAAAAATTCTAGATTTGAAATTTAACCATTTCACGTCATAAAATTTAAATTACTAATTTACGATTTATTTGCTCTATCTCGTATATTGAGCAATTTTTATTTAGCTGGCATTATCTTTATAAAATATTACAGCCAATCATATTTTGTAAGACCAATAATCACTGGATTCCCATACCAGTAGATATATTGCATTACATTATTCTGAAGTATGTGTATATATATATATATATATATATATATATATATATATATATATATATATATAAATATATATATATATATATATAAATATATATAAATATATATACATATATATATTTATATATATACTTCAGAATACATATATATATATAAATATATATATATATATATAAATATATATAAATATATATACATATATATATATTTATATATATATATATTTATATATATATATAAATATATATGTATTCTGAAGTATATATATAAATATATATCCATATATATATATATATATATATATATATATATATATATATATATATATATATACACTTCAGAATAATGTAATGCAATATATCTACTGGTATGGGAATCCAGTGATTATTGGTCTTACAAAATATGATTCGCTGTAATATTTTATAAAGATAATGCCAGCTAAATAAAAATTGCTCAATATACTAGATAGAGCAAATAAATCGTAAATTAGTAATTTAAATTTTATGACGTGAAATGGTTAAATTTCAAATCTTGAATTTTTACTGCATGCAAGACAAAGAATACATTTCAATAAGTATATCTCCTTAACCTATAGGTTTTCGATGTTTACCCATCTACTCAGAGGAGAACATATTAGCAAATATTATAATGGTTTATACCTAATTTGCTAAATACAATAAAAATTGAAAATTACAATTAAAACTTTTTAATGTTTTTAAATAACAGAGTAAGGGAAATTATACATTAGTTCAAAATGAAATGAATATTGAATTTCTTATCCAAATTGTATGGAAAATTCTGAAGTGAAAGTCTATGGTAGCAGTGAGGTAAAGGGATCCAATCCGTATTTTGAATCTTCCACGGCACAAGGTAACAATCCGAAGTCGGCATAATTCCTTGGTTTCTCCTTTGTTTAGAGGATGAGTCCGGTAAATATATTATTATATAAGTACGGTGAAGCTGGTTTATTTAATAAACATATAAATCTTTATATATTTATTTAATATTTTTTAATTATAATATATGATTTTAAAAGTCCATTCCAAATTAATTTCAATTTGTGAATACAAACAGTTTCTGGAGACAGACAGATGAAATGAAATACATAAAAGAAAAGAAAAGAAATTGTTTATGCATTATACTTATAACTTAGCACAAGTGAAAAATGTATTCAACGGAAATCTTATTCTAAAATTTAAAAATGTGGTGGTGGGGGAGACAAATATGAGAGGTAAGTTGTTTGGTAAAACTAATAATGATATATATATATATATATATATATATATATAAATATATATAATATAAAATAAAATATGAACATAAAAATATAATCAAATAGTATAAAATCAAAATCAAAACAGGGTTGCTAACTAGTACTACAAAGATGACACATTTTTGAGTATTATGAGTTTATATTCAAATATGTGAATCGGTAAAATATTTTCCAATGGGGAATACATGAGCTACTTATGAGTATCAAAACACAGCTTTATAAACGTCGTAATTAAGATGTGTAAACACACACACACACACACACACACACACACACACACACATACATATATATATATATATATCAAATTTTAGTTATTCAATAACATTAAACATTTATGACGTGAAATGCTAAAATTTAAAATCAAAAGATTTATTATTCTATGTAAGACAAAGAATACATTTGAAGAAGTATATATATGCATATATACATATATATACATATAATATACATATATATATACATATCTATATATCTATATATATATATATATATCTATATATATCTATATATATATATCTATATATATATATATATATATATACATATATACATGCATAAAAATAAAATAAAAATACCAGCGATAGCTTACGTTATGTTGTTTTGGAAAAAGAAAAACCGAATGAATTTATGAAACGATCAACGTTTCGTCCCTATTGCAGAGGACATCTTCAGGATATTAAAAGAAAAATGCAAAAGAAGAAAACGATCATAGACCATACGAAAAGATACACACACATAGTTTCCTTCCCGATATGGGTAGGATTCTAACACTGTTTCCTTTTCATTTTCGTATGGTCTATGACCGTTTTCTTCTTTTGTATTTTTCTTTTAATATCCTGAAGATGTCATCTGCAAAGGGACGAAACGTTGATCATTCCAAAAATTCATTCGGTTTTTCAAAACACATATATATAAATAAATACATATATATATATATATATATATATATAAATATATAAATACATATATATATACATATACACACATATAATTACATATACATATATATACACATATATACACATATATATACACATCTATACATATATGTGTATGCATATATATACATATATATATACATATATATACACATATATATACATATATACATATAGATATACATAAATATATATATATACATACATATATACATATACATGATGAAAATAATGGAAATATTATTCCGACAAAATAGAGAAAATAAAAAGGAACAAACCGTATTATGTGTTCATCTACGTTTCGTCTTTATTTCGAGACTTCCTCTGGATGAATGAGATTAAGAAACAAAAAATACCAGTACAAAATATTTGAAAATGTTTCACGTGCACAGTGTGACGCAGTTCTATTTCAGAGAAACGGAAAAAGACGTTGGAAATTCAAAAAGGAATGGGAGGGCTGGCACTGTTAAAGAGAAGGAAATTTTAGTGACGTCATATAGTCGTTAATGTAATTTTAAAACTATGAACGCAGTTAATATTCTTATTGGGAAAAAGATATATCTATTGAAATTCAAATATAAGTTTGTAACAGAAATGAAATGAGTGTTTTTTTTATGTAATTTATTGATTGAGATTATGTGTTAATTATTACAGGGGGTGTTTGAATGGTGTGAAAAAGTTAACCTGTGTCTACAGTTAAATAATGTTCTTTTAATAAAAGTGTACTTATTAATGGCGCTATGTTATAGAAACCTCCACGTTGTTTAATAGTGCTTGAAAATGCGATAAGCGCAGATTCAAGAATCTCCGGCGCGGTTTATTTGAAATAAATTTAACTACTTTTACTTGTTTAAAGTCAAAGTTGTGGTTATGTTGCAATGAATGAGAGAATAATGCACTTAGAGAATTGCTATTTTTTATATCTCTTTTATGTTCATTGAGCCTTTTTTCCAATTTACGCTGAGTTTCACCAACGTATTTATGATGGCAATTATGGCAAGGAATAGTGTATATACCTCCATTGGAAACTGGTTTGTTATAGAGATGTTTCGAAGTTTTTAATATATGTCTTATGGTTAATGATGTGGTTTGTACGATAGGAATTTTTAGTTTGTTTAGTGTGTTACAGATTATTGTATTATTGCTGTGTGTAGGTAAAAGAAGATGTCTGTTTATGAGAGAAAGGTCTGGTGTGTATGATTATTTTTATTATTATTTATTCTGGGAAATATTTGTGTGGCTTTTCTCTTAGCATTCAATATGAAGTATGTCGGATATTGCAAGGTTTTCAAAATGTTTGTGAGGTATTTGAATTCTTCGTCTAGATATTCAGGACTGCAAATTCTGAAAGCGCGTAAGAAGAAACCAATTATCATCCCTGTTTTTATTTTATTATTATGGTGTGAATAGAAATGTATGTAATCATTTTTGTGTGTAGTTTTGTGGTGAACTTTGAAGGATAGTTTATTATTAGATTTTATAATAAGTATGTCAAGAAAAGGTAATGAGTTTTCTGTTTCACAGGTAAACTTTATGGAAGGTCTGACTGAGTTTAATTTGTCTCTAATGATATTTATGCGCGTATTTTCAGGAAGAAAAATTAAAATGTCGTCAATGTATCTGAAATAATCTGTGTTTGGAGGTAATCTGAATTTGAAAGGACCAGATTCTAGGAATTATAAGAAAAGGCAAGCTAATACTCCACTAAGAGGGTTACCCATAGGAAGACCAAAATTTTGTTTATAGAAATTGTTATTGAAGTGAAAATAAGTCATGTTAGTTATAAGTCTAATGATTTTTATAAGAGTGTCGGGAGGAAAAGGTAAGCTAATGTTAGATTTTTATAAATGTTTAATATATATATATATATATATATATATATATATATATATATATAGTAAGTAATGTATAAAATATATATGGCGATTAAGCTACATTGAATATTCGGCTTTCACCCACTCTAGGACTCCTCAGGGTTATGCGCGATTTCTGTGGTTGTCTATCGTTTTTATATGCTCCTCTCCTATTGAGATTTTAGTTAGCCAATCAGCTTTCTAGTATCCACCGCGCCCCTTCCTATCAGCCAATCAGCATGCATTTTATCGGACAAAGGATCTGTTTTAAAACTAGGTTAGTGTTTTTTTTAAATAATTTTTTTTATTGTTAGTTTATATATAAATATACATGTGTACATACATATATGCACATATATATACATATATATATACATATATGTGTGATCGTTTATCTATATTCATGCTTATTTAATTTATTTATTTGTTTATTTTCTATTGTTTTTGTTGTATCAATAGAAAATAAACAAATAAATAAATCAAATAAACATGAATATACATAAACGATCACACATATATGTATGTATGTATATATATATATATATATATATATATATATGTGTGTGTGCATACATGTATGTACACATATATATATATATATATATATTTATATAAACTAACAATAATAAAAAAAACACTAACCTAGTTTTAAAACAGATCTTTTGTCCGATAAAATGCATGTCCATTGACTGATAGGAAGGGGCGCGGTGGATACTAGAAAGCTGATTGGCTAACTAAAATCTCAATAGGAGAGGAGCATATAAAAACGATAAACAACCACAGAATTCGCGCATAAGCCTGAGGAGTCCTAGAGTGGATGAAACGCCGAATATTCAGTGTAGCTTAATCGCCATATATATTTTATAAATTACTAACTAGCTCTACCTACATATTGAGCACTTTTGAAGTAAATACTTAAAGTTTACGCATAAATATATACTTTCGTATATTAATTTTATGTGAGTAAATTAAGTATATATATATATATATATATATATATATATATATATATATATATATATATATATATATTCGAGAGGCGTTCCAAAGTAATGTCTATTATTTTTTCCGTTCGAATTGATCAGAGGGAATTGCAAATTGCATTGTTGCGATGACTGAACTTATGCATTTCTTATTTCATCTCTCTTTTGCAGATATTGACGATGTGAGACTATAAGAATAAAAATACTGCCATGGATGTGCATCAGAAGCAGAGATACGTCATTGAATTCCTGGCAAATGTTACCTTGAGAATGGTGTTAACTATATAGAAAAAATAAATTCGTAGCATAAAAGGTCGCTCATATTAATGATGCCACTCCCATCTTGAGTTTAAAACAAACAAAAAAAAAAAATGGAACGACTCTTGTATAACAAATTACGCTCCTGACGCTTATGCACAGCCATCGTTCATCGCTGGTAAAAGTGTATTGAAAATAGTATAATGTAGAAAAATAAATTCTGGAGCACAATTTATTGTACTTTCATCACTCTCTCTCTCAGTTTCATAGATTTTAGAGTACAAAAGATCGTTCATTATAGTTCTTCAACTTTTGGAGTTAAAAAAGGATGCTTTATTGCTTTACTCTTAGAACGCTTCTTCTATGCGCGCACGCGTGTGTGTCTGTATGTGTGTGAGGGTGTATGTGTGTGTGTGTGCCGCATATATGCATACGTGTATCATGTTCATAAGATAATCTGCATACATAACTGACGGATGCACATAAACGTATAAATTTGCACACATTGAATAATGCACGCACAAGCTCTCACAGACAAAATAAAATACACACGCCGAATGAAGACATACACTAAGTGTGTCAGAAACTTTGTGAAAAATATTGAGTAATTCGACACCCTGTCTTTCCAAGCTTATAATTACTCGAAAAATGTAATTCAAACCCTAATTTTTTTTTTCAATTAAAGGAGCAAGGACCAAGATTTCATTAAAAAAAAATAACAAAAGAAAAAAACAAACAACGTAGTTTAAAAAAAAAGGTGTTAAACTTTGGACTTTACAGGAAAATTTCTAAAAAACACTACTTTTTTGTTTTAAATTTGAATATATTATTTATTGATCTTTTATCTTCAATTTGTGATATATAAAACTTTGGTGAGTAAATTAATGATTTACTTTTTAATAGACATTTCAAAATGGGGGCGTGAATTAAAAAAAGTCGTTTGTCTAAAATATTATATTCGGTTTATTTGAAAGAACATAAAATTTCACATTTACCCTGAAAATATCGTAAAAATAGAATCAATAGAAAAATTTTGATAGATTTTAAAAATTGAAAAATTGAAAAATACTGAACTCGTAAAATTCAATTAATTTCATTACTGTTTAAAAAAAATATTTCTATTACTTTTAAAACAACTTTATGAGTTTATTTTGGAAGTATAATTCATAAAGAAAATAAACAACCCACTTTTAAAAGAGGAATCACGAGTTTCTTTTTAATATTTTATTCGCAGTTTTGTGTTAGGGGTGTCAAAAATTCCTACCAAAACTCTGATACACCTAGATGTGCACACATAAAAGAATACTAAGAGCTAGCTCAAGAGCCGCTAGATAGTGGATAGTTTCTTGTTTGTTTGTGTGTGTGTGTGTGTGCGTGTGTGTGTATTTGTGTGTGCGTGTGTGTCTATATTTGTAATAATATAAAACTCAAGGGAAATAACTCTTGTACACTTAAGTTATCTCTCTTTCCATATACATTCTTACATTATTTATTATTGTTGATCGAAATAGAATTGTATTTATTCGTGTATTTCTTCATATCTCTGTTTTAACTGTAAGACACAAGTATAAAGAAATTAATGAACGAAGTCTATAAAATAACATGTCATCCCCTTATTTCATTTGCTTTCATTTTATTGTTATTTCAGCGCCCCCTTCTCGTTTATATTGATATGAAGTTGTTTAGAAGAAAAACACATTTTTTTTTAAATTTAAATAATCAGATTTTATAGATAATTAATCATCTTCTACAGGCTTTAGTATTTTATGTTGACTATACCGACGTTGTCTAAGGTGCCGTTTTAAATTTGAATTTTTCTTTTCAAATCGATCCAACGATACCAAAATATTTAATATTTTACTCTTAAAATCTTATTTCACATAAAAATAATACATTAATCAAATAAAAAGGGATTACACCTTAATTTCGTCATCCATGCTTCATTGGGTAAAAAAAGTTTTATATATATACTAGCGGGAGTACCGGGCATTGTCCGGATGTTTGGAGGTGTGTGTGCTCTTAAATGAAATGAAAAGAAGTTTTGGTAGGTAGTTAGGATCGAACCCGAAGCCCTCAGGGGAAGTTAGGAAAAAAAAACATGAGCCGTTAACCGCTCGGCCAACAAGAAAAGTTAAGTGAGAGACTTTTGAATTTATTTAAGTGGCATTTTCTGCGGGACAGTTTTTAATGAGGTGAAAATCCAACTTTGGGGAGGAAAAGCAGCTCCCCCGTTTATTAGGAGAGTGTTATCCAAATGAAAGCAATCGTCTGATATGACGGTGAAAAGCCGACATTGACTAAACTTTTTATATATAATTCATTTTGTGAAAAGAAAATTACAATTTAAAATTTTAATATGGGAATCAAAAAATCAAAAAGTAAAAATAAAAAACAAAACAAATTTAGGCACCAGGCCCAAAACTGAATTGGTGGGGGGGAGGGTACAGGGTCTTTATGACTCAAGTGACTTTATTTTGAACTATGATATATTACTCTTGACTGGCAACATTCACCACAATACCACATTCACTCCGTGAAATCTAATTTAACTAAAAAAAAAAAAGCCCCAGCGTTTGAAAAGAAAAATATATACAATTTTAGAATATCTGTGTGTGTGTATGCATTAAAAAAAAAAAATAAATGTGTGTGTGTGAGTCTGTTTGTGTGTGTGTGTGTGTGTGTGTGTATAAAGAGTTCAAATTCATTTGTAAAAGATAAAAGTCTTTAATTTGGTGAAAAAAGTTTGTGGTGGGGAGTGGGGTAAAGCTAGAAGAAAAATTCATGATAAAAAAAAAAATAAATGTGTGTGTGAGTCTGTTTGTGTTTGTGTGTGTGTGTGTGTGTATAAAGAGTTCAAATTCATTTGTAAAAAATAAAAGTCTTTAATTTGGTGAAAAAAGTTTGTGGTGGGGAGTGGGGTAAAGCTAGAAGAAAAATTCATGATAAAAAAAAAAAAATAAATGTGTGTGTGTGAGTCTGTTTGTGTTTGTGTGTGTGTGTGTGTGTGTATAAAGAGTTCAAATTCATTTGTAAAAAATAAAAGTCTTTAATTTGGTGAAAAAAGTTTGTGGTGGGGAGTGGGGTAAAGCTAGAAGAAAAATTCATGATAAAAAAAAAAAAAATGCATAGTGCGATGTTAGTATGGACCCCCCCCCCCTGTACTAGTCTAGGTAGTTAGATCACCTGCTATTTTCCGGGGCACCGAAAACAAGCGGGGGGATCCCAAGTGAGGGTTGGGGTGAAATCACATGAGGGAGGGAGGGATAAAAAAAAACAAATGGGGGGGGCGACCTTCGAGTGTGGATTGACCGAGGGTGGAAAACAAAAACAGACAAGGTGATACGAGGGTAGGACAGACTCGAAAATTCTTTGATGCCAAGGAAAAAACAAAAAGGACGGGGACAGGATCTCATTCGTACTACCAGCCAAGAGTCTTTTTAAGTTGCTAAATTTTGCTTAGCAGGATGGGTTCCGTAGGACCCAGTGCCGCGCGATGGTAACACGAATTCAAACTTGCCGCCTCGACAGATGCATAAGCTAGTGTCATGCACCCACCTCTTGTCAAACGCTACTCGAGGCAACCTCTTCCAATCGCACCTTATCTTCACTTTAAGCAAGTGTTTAAAGTAAACGATCAAATCCCGATCCGGAACAGATATCCCTTCATGGACTCGGTTGAGGCGTGTGATCCAGATCACCATTCTCGCTACTGCTAGTATCGTCAGACAAACCATTCTTTTCTCCCTGGGCAGCGGCGGATCTATGTTCTCCATAAAATACGACTGATCGAGTTCGAGCGCGCACTCGGCATCAATGCAAGCCGTCACCTCGTTGACGTACTCTAAGAATGTCTGAAATCGGCTGCAGCGAAAAAATGCTTGATCGACTGATTCGACCATGCGTTCGTCGCAGCGCAGACAATAGACCTGAGTCTCTTTTTGGTACATGCTGAGTTCGTCAAAGAGGTGCAGTGGGTTTTGGACCAGTCGCTAGGTAAGAGAAAATTTAGAGTTTATGAGACAGTCCCGTCCCGACGCCCAACTCCACTGGGAGCAGACCTCCTCCATCGACAACCCCATTTGCTTCCTAAGAGAATCACTCGCGGTGCCCACCACTAAATCCCGATAAAGCCTGTTCCTAGACTGTTCGAGGATTCTGGTCCCCGGCAATGCCCTAAGTGCGGCTCGGCATTCGGTATAGAACTTTTTCCCCCCCTCGGCCTTCGTCGAGCTTCGACCGAGGGGGCGGCTGTGAGATTGGAAAACGCGCTTCCAACTGCAGTTACACATGGAACGTCCTCGTATAGTGAACGACTCAGAAACGCCAACCTCTCGGCGTGTTTGTGACACTAGAGATCGGGTAGTCCCAAGCTGCCCTCGCTCGGATTCTGAATACAGACCTCTCTGCAAACATAGTGCCTACCCTCGTTCCAACAGAGTGAGGCGAGTGCTTCTGTAGGCTTGTTCAGCGTTTTGCCGGGAGGGGAAGTACAGACGAACGATAAAGGGTGAGCGGGAATACGTATGTGGCACACGCCCTCGTCCACCCTTCAAGGACAATTTCCTTCGAATCCAAGTCTGGACAGAGGATTCGACCTTTGCCTCTACTTCTGCCCAGTTTTTCTTCAGCTGGAGACCCGGTGCAAGCCAGACACTGAGAATATGAACCGGGCCGTCAATCCAACTAAAGATGCCCGGAAGCAAATTTACTCCAGTTCAGGCACCCAACTGCAGACCCACCGACTTGATGCGATTGAAGACGGCCCCTGTAACTTCTTTGTAGCGAGCGAGCGCCTCGGTCACCGCCTGAATGTCCGTGGGGCAAGGCACAAATACGGTGACGTCATCGGCGAAACATAAACGTTTACATCACTTGCTGGATACCACCCGCCCAATTCGAATCCAGTTTCGCTTTATACCAGATAGCGAAAGAAACACGCGGCGGTCTAAAAATCTAGAAAAAAATAGCGTTTAAAAGTCGGGCAAATTAAATACACGCGTGACCCCCGTTGTTAAGTCGTACATATTATCATCTAGACAGCATATAAAAAGTTTTAAGAACGAGTGAGCCGACCGAGCGCTCCCCTGAAAGAAGTCTTTTTCGGACATACAGAAAAAGTGCACACATATACATACATACATACACACATTTTACCTTTTATATATATATTTATATTACTTTGAGGTACACCTTCATTACACAATCACATACACGAAAAAAAAAACGCATTCATTATAACTAAATCGAAAATGGCTCCAAATAATTTAAGTGATTTTATATAGAAATTTTTATTTGATATTTTTAGATATAAATGTTCAATTCACAGATGATTGCTTGAAGAAAATGTTATCCGTTATGTCGTTTATCCTTTTATCCTTAGCTTAATAGCTGCAACGTAGATAGGTAGATAGATAGGTAGATAGATAGATAGATAGAGAGATAGAGAGAGAGAGAGAGAGAGAGAAAACATTAATGGGAGAAAGGGACAGGGGGGAAAAACAAATAAAAAAAAACATCTAGAAAGAAATGATTTTTATAAAAGTGAAAGTCCTGATCAGAAAAAAAGTCTGTAAACTACTGGCTGCTAAGAGTTGTCCATCTGGCTTACAAACGAAATCCTTATATCGTACGATTTTCGAAAGTGTAGAGCAAGGAGAGATGGAAAGAAAGAAAGAGAGAGAAGAGAGAGAGAGAGAGAGGTAGGGGAGGAGTTCACTTACAGAAGGCAATTCAATGTTCGTATAAATCATTTTTAGAAAGTGTATTAATTCCTTTATTTAGTTGAGTCCTTTTTAGAAAATGTCGTCGCAATCTCCTTGTTTTAAGCGATGTTTGTTCTTCTATTAGTCTGTGTTTGCTTCTTCAGCCAAAGTTCTTTGCAAGGATTTTATGCGTGCGATCACAACACTTTCAAATCCCCCCGACCAAATAAAGTCGACCACAAGATGAATAATCCTTTTGTAATCTTCCCTTCATAGAGGAAAGGCAATATAAAGTTCCCATTTCCGAGTCGAAGTCCGAAACAGGGTTTCAGGTAACTAGAAACCGCCACAACAAACTGTGTTCTCCTTTTTATCCTTTATATGTCTTCGAATTCGCCACATTTTCCAACTATTTTAATGTCTAGTTAAGGCAGCGAAGCTATTCACGAAGCCTTTTGGTTACCTTTCCTTGCCCAAGACCTCGACATGTATTTATGCCAGGTAACTTAAACATATTTAACCGATGTTAACTCCAAGACCACATGTCAGCCTTTCTTCACAGAGTCTGAACAGCAACTGATATATTTCTTTTCAAAAATGCCCCACGGGGAGGATTTTAGCGCTCAAAGAGAAGCTCGCCCAATCAACAAGCAGAATGGGATTACGTGACGTAGAAGAGGCGGAGGAAAACGAAACAGAGATGTGGGAAGGAAGAAGAAAAGAGAGAAAAAAGGTATAAAATAAAACAGGGGAAATAATTTTCCACATGCCTGTGAAAAGTCAATTTGTCAGTTTTTTAACTTATAAATAATCAACTAATATTAAAAGATAAGAAATGATATATGAAATAGAATTAATGCATTATTTTTTTTAAAACCATCACCAGGTAATAATTTCGCACAAATAATATTTTCCTTCCCCTTCGTCGTTAATGAGATAAAAATTGATGAGAAGTGAGTTTTAGATTCCATGTCTATACAGTCTTATGTTTGATAATTTACGTCACGGGTGTGAGTTCCATTATAGAAACGTTGATTAAATTTGAATAAAATAAAATACGCACCAAGTGCGCTTGAAAGCCAAATCACAATGTAATATTAAGGAAAATAAACAATTTGTTTTTAATCTCGCGTTGCCAACGCACAGTTATAACATTTCAAATTACAGCCGCTGAAAACAACGCGCGGATCTTTACAAAACAGGCTTTTCTTCCTCCAACTTTACAATATAGCAAGAAGGAAGAAGTAGAAAAAAAAGAAAGAAAGCAACATATTGAGGATGGAGTTTAGCTCCGATATATATTTAAATTATAAATTTCAAGCAAGTAAAAAATAAAATATTTATTTTCGTAATATTACGTTGTGATTTGACTTTCAAGCGCACTTGATGCGTATTTTATTTTATGATAATTTACAGTTTTTTGTTTTAACCAGCGATCACGTGGTTTGAGGATGACACCTCACCATAGAATAATTATTGTTAAGATTTCCTCTGATCGTTTTTATTTTACTTCAGGCAAAGTTCTCTATATGAGATGCATTGGCATTTTGAATATTCGATTAAAGTTTTCTGTTATCTCTCGTTAAGTTACTAAAGAAATTTGAAATATTAATTTTCCTCTCACTTATTAATCAGTATATAACGTTATAGTATAGTACGTTATAGTATAGTACGTTATAGTATATCTTTATTTTGGTCTCTTGGTATTACTGGACTCCAGGACAACAGTTCATCTTGTCTGGTGAATTATCCAGCTTGGTGTTGTTACTATAGACAACATCATTAGAGAAGCAGCGTCAAACTTTATACAAACAGGTGTGGAATATGCATATTCGAGGGAATTTGATTCAGGCTTCAAGTATTATGTTATTTTAAATATTTGATCAGGTGTATTTGTGGGGCGAAGTATCCTCATGCCAGGTTATCCTGACAAACTCTTGTACAGATAGACCTTAGACACCCGAATGCAGTTTCTAATAGGCATTCAAGTCCTCTCTGTTAAAAGTATGAACTACTACCTTTTTTTTTCCTAAATAAGCAAGCTGATTGAATAGAAATTCTTATATGATAAAGGGTTTGTTCCATTGTAAAATAAAAATATAGATTTGAAAGAGCGGTGGACCGTGAGAAGCGTTTAATGTAAAATTTCTTGCCGGTCGTCGTGAGTGTTGCTGGTAATATTTAATTGTTAGTGAATGAAAGCCTCCCATACACTTCCTTATTCATCACTTAACAAAATGAAAATATCGATCAGAGTATTGCAGGATAAAAATTCGATCGAATATATATATATATAATTATTTTTTTAAATACTTAGGATCAAAAACTACAAGTTTATATGAAAACATTTTTATCAAAAAATGCAGTTGTTTAAAACTGAAGAATAATTTGACTCTACATTAACTATTTTTCAAACGTAAAATATTGCATTATTTCATTGCTATTTTCCATTTCATTGCATGTGATATGAAGAAAATATATTCGATGAAGCTGTAATCTTAATATATCTATACTACTATAAAAATTTTTTTTGTATATTGATATTCATATTAAAAACTCTTTTTTATTTATTTACTTAAAAAATACAATATTGTTATACATGAATCGTGAAATTGCATTAATCTGCAAAAGATCTAGCTAATTTGCATATTCTTTTAAATATTCATTTTAAATAATTCCCTATTAGTTTTTTAGTTTTCTTATGGGATGACCATCTTTAGTTAACAATTACGTGTAATTATATTCATGCCGATATTCTACATGATTTTTGCGGACAGACGCCACACTAGACGATCTGAAAATCACTCCTTCTCAGGTGCATGCTATCATAAGAAATCTTGACACTGCAAAAGCATATGGACCTGATTTCATCCCGGTTGTGCTATTAAAAGTGTTCCGACGAAGTAGCTCCAGTTCTCTCCAAACTTTACAACAAATGCCTTAATGAATTTTGCTTTCCTGCTTGCTGGTAAACTGCTTCTGTAGTTACAGTTTTCAAGAATTCTGGCGAAAGAACTGACCCAGTAAATTATCGCCCCATTAGCCTCCTCCCACTTTTCGCTAAAATATTTGAGACCATAATTAACCATGCTTTAGTCCATTACCTTACAGATGTTAAATTCTTACCGACCTACAATATGGATTTAGGCAAGCCCGTTCCACAGCAGACATCCTAACTGTAATCTCAAAACGTATATACTAGTCACTGGACAAAGCGGGGGAGGGTATAGTGGTAGCTCTAGATATATCTAAGGCTTTTAACAGGGTATGGCATGAAGATCTTCTCAGGAAAATCAGATCACTGGAAGAATACTTCTTAGATAAGAGAAAAATCCAGGTTGTCCTCGACGTTCGCACAGCTAAACAATATGATATAAATGCGGGAGTGCGCCAAGGGTCTATCATTGGACCTTTATTATTCCTAATATTCATAAATGACCTCCCTAACAAAATTGTTTGTGAGATTGGTATATATGCTGATGACACCACGCTCTATAACAGACATGACAGGAAAACAAATGAACACATATCTAAAGAAATCGCACAAACACTAAAAGGATGACCTCGGATCTGTAGTGGAATGGGGACATAAATGGATGGCCACATACTATGCCGCCAAGACTAAACTCGTTTCCTTCAATAATTACAAGGAACCTTCTCTACCACCAATAGCAATTGCCAATGACTCTTTATCTGAAAGTACATCTTTTAAACCCCTCGGCCTAACGCTCACAGGAAACATGAGTTGGAACAATTACATTGAGAGTATCGCCAGGACCGCTGCGAAGAAGGTGGGTTCTCTCTACCGTGCTAGAAAGATACTAACGCCCGAAAGTATCCTGTACCTCTATAAGGCCACCATTCGCCCATGTATGGAGTATTGTTGTCATATTTGGGCTGGTGCATCTGGCACTAGTCTCTCGCTCCTAGACAAGGTTCAAAAGAGAGTCGCCAATCTGATAGGTCTTAAACTCTCATCTAAACTTCAGCCCCTATCCCATCGACGAAACGTTGTTTCCCTTTGCCTGTTCTAATAATACTTTAACGGTGAATTCTCTGACGAACTGCAAGCACTTGTGCTCCCTCGGCGTAAATACCCCCGACAAACCCGACAAGCAGCTAAATCCCACCCCTACACAGTAGAGATCCCTAGATGTAAGAGAGCCTTCTACTCCAGTAGTTTCTTCCCCAGGACAGCTAGACTTTGGAATTCCCTTCCGGGTCCCTGCTTCCCCAACTGTACTGATATGCAGAAGTTCAAGTGTAACGTGAACCGACAGCTTGCTGCCCAACTCCCTACACAGCAACTCTGATGCCTATGTCCCTGATAGTAGCCCCCTACAACAAAGTGGCAATGTGCCTTGTTTTGGGTGAAAATGTAATAATAATAATAATATATATATATATATATATATATATATATATATATATGTATGTATAATTGCCACCTTTGGACAGAAGCTTGTAATTTCGTCAGATATATGTCGAGCGTCCATATGCACGTAGGTGGCTCTTCATCTCAACTTCAATCTTTGAATAATTGTCCATAGATGTAACAGGGGAAATTCTCAATATTTAATGGTGCTTGTGGAAGAACATATTTATGCACATTTCGATGTCTTGTCAAACCGCTTGTTGATTTAAAGGCGAATCCACAACAATACTTGGGTAGTCTAGTTGGCAGCAACACACTTCAATATGTTTAAAGTTATCAATGATCTTCAATTTCCTCTCGTCAACCATAATAGTTGGTTCAAAATATGGCACACCAGTCGGACGAAAATACATAACAACTGCTTTCTTAAAACTAATGATCAGACCAAAAGTTTTAGAAGCATTTGAAAATGCGCCCATTTTAACTGCATGTTTTTCCCATATAGCAACTCAGGAATGATAGCGTGGAAGGTTTTTGAATTTGTACTCAATATATATATATATATATATATATATACATATATATATATAAACACAGATTAGCTTGCTTAGGCGTTGATATCGTCCATCCCGTTTGCGGCTTCCAATTTCAAAAAATTCGACCTATTCGACCTATTTCATAGCTGCCCTCTTTTAAGTCGGATATGGAAAGACGCTGCTGCTATCTAAAGTATACATAAAGTCAGCAATATATTATCTCTATAGTATTACTCATATTCGCTTCGACCATTATCATCCTGATTTCCCTTAGAATGAAAATGGAATATTCAAAATCGCTCATACCGTTATAATGCTGAATTCAGTTAGAATGAAAATTGAATATTTCAAAATGCTTGATAAACAATTGTTTAAGATGGATAAGTCAGTTATCACCAACTAGTGTTTGTTCCGTGCAGATCACGATAATCACAAAATAATAATACTTAAAGTTTGTTATCGCTAGCCGGTGTTTAGTCGGTGTAGACCATAATACTAATAGGTAAGTTTTCGCCAGTCACTGTTTGTTCGGTTCAAATCAAAATACTAACAAGTTAATGATCACTAGACAATGTTTGATCGGTGAAGATTACAACAATAATAATACTAATAAATTAGTCATTACCAACCAGATGAACTTACTAATAAGTTAGTTATTGCCAACAATGTTTTGTCAGTGTCTGAACCAATTAACCGATAATTATGATTTTTTTTGTATGTGTATATATTTATATATTTTATTGACTATATTTACCCCTGAATTAATTAACCAATTATTATGAATTTTAGGTATGTGTATATGTTTATATATTTATGTGGACAGGATTCATGTGTAAACACATTAATCGATCATTATGAATTGTTTGTATGTGTATATGTTTATAAATTTGTAGGAAGAGCACTCCTGTCTAAAATAATTAATCAATCATTATGAATTTGAAGTAGGTGTCTCTGTTAACATGTTTGTGTAGATAAGTTTGCACCTAAACTAAATAACTAGTCATATACATTTTATTGATTTGCATGGACGGGATTTACGTCTAAACTATTTAACCGATCATTATGAATTTATTAACGGATCATTATAACTTGTTTGTATGTTTATATGTTTATATATTTGTACGGAGAGGACCCATGTCTAAACTAATGAACCGATCATTATGGGTTTTATTTATGTGTATATGTTTATATATTTGTATGGATAGAACTCATGTCTAAACTAATTAACCGACACTTATAAATATTTTGTATGTGTATATGTATATATACTTGAATGGACAGGATTGACGTCTAAACTAATTAACAGATGATTATAAATTTATTTATGCTTGTGTATATATTTATATATTTGTAGCAACAGGATTCACGCATAAAATAACTAATCGAGCATTTTGAATTTATGTATACACACACAAACGTACACACACAAATATATTTATAAAAATGAAAGGTAGTTTGTGTGAAGCATTGTGTGAGAAAGGTTTATAGAAGAGATTTAGAAGGCTATCACACTGTCACGAATGGAATGTAGTCGGTGTTGAGTAAGGAAGACGAAAAAACAAGTCTGCAAATCAATATATATATATATATATATATATATATATATATTTAATTGCACAGAAGTTCAGAAAAAAACATTGTTACCGTCGGTTTCAAGCCCAACATAAAGGGAACCAGTTAATGGTAACACGTAAACGATGTTCGGCTCTCGCCAGCCATGTTATTTCTGTCAGAGGAAAAACATTTTCACGCCCGCATTTATTTTTTTATATAATGATGTTCATTTTTATTTAACTATAGCTTATTCCTATCTCTCTATACTTTATTATATTCTAATATGAATTTTCTAATTTTTAATTTTTTATTTAATTCTTTTTAGTAAATATGTACTGTTCTGGTTTTGCATGGTTTCCGGTCTGCCTTCCGTTAAAGTTAGCTGGTGCAAGGGAGATAATTAATTTATTTTATTAATTTCCCTTCCTGTTTTCCCTTAAGGGGAGATAATCCATGTTTCAGTTGGTTCAAGGAAGGTAATTAATCTATATTTTTTATTTATTTTTCTTTTTTGTTTTAAATATTTTAAATAGTTGAGGGTAGGTGTGCAGGCTACGGTACCAATGTTTTTCTGAACTTCTTTACAATTTAATAAATAAATAAATATTAAGCTCTTATATCGAAAAAAGTTGTATTTTGTAATCGTGCACTTTTTTGGAATTCTTTCGCAAAAAAAACAATAAACATATATATATATATTATTTTATTTTTATTTTATTTTTTTTGTTTTCACTCTTCGGTCTATCATGCTTTCAATAGATCTGTTACATCCATTATTTGATAAAGGGGCTTCCTCGAAATATATCATGGAATATTGTCACACATAGTAGACCTCTTCAAGTAAGACATATTGATGCTTAAAATAATTGAATCTCTCTCTGTATATATATATATATATACATGCATATATATATATATATATATAGAGAGAGAGAGAGAGAGAGAGAGAGAGAAGAGAGAGAGAGTGTGTGAAAGAGAGAGAGAGACTTGCCAATTTTCGTCTTCCTTTCTCAACACCAACTACATTCCATTCCTCGCATTGTGATAGCCTTCTAAATTTCTCTCTCTCTCTCTCTCTCTCTATATATATATATATATATATAAATATAAATATATATATAAGTATATATATATATTCTTCAGAATAGTTTTTATTAAACAATCAGTTGTTATGGAAACGTGAGATTGTAGGTTTACAAAATATTACTGGCAGTAATATTCTATACATTATCCCAGCTAAACAAGAAACAAAAATTGCTCGATATGCAAGATAGAGCAAATAAATTAAATTGTAATTCAATGAATTTCAAAAAAACTCTCATTGAAATTAAATGAAGTGGTTGAGTTTCATATCGAAGAATTTTTATTATTATAAACAAGACAAAGAATGCTTTTGAAAATTAATCTATAGGGTTTCGATATCTACCAATATTCAATTCTATAATCATAGTTACGCAACCCCACTCTTTTCATCTTATTAATGTTTAATTAGCAATGTAGGGGTTAAAAATTATCTATGATAAACTTAGGTAAGTTACCTACACTAATTATTGTTATAATTAATGGTGTTAAATAATGGTATACATTCTTTATGTCTAAATATATTTTTTGTATATATGAGGATATATCTGGGTATATATGGAACACGTGTTATATGTGGGTATATATGGGCTTAGATGTAAGTATAGAATAAGTGAGCGTATGTGTGTATAAACTGTATGGTTGCGTGTATGTAAAAATATATATTGTATGCGTGCATGCATGTGTACGTGTATATATGTATATATATATATATATATATATATATATATATATATATATATTCATGTATTTATAGGTAACTTTGTGTATATTGGAATGCAGTTGTAGAAAATTTCCCCAGTAAAATATTATTAAATAGCATAATGTTATGGATATTACTGATTTTAAACGTTTTTCAGTAAGGTATTATCATTACTTTATTACCTTTGTTTCAGTTTTTTAGCATTGAACTATTACCGCAAGGATCATAAAATAAAGATAAAACGTTCCATCAATAATCTTAGAATTGGTTTCACAATTAGCTCATAAAAATTAGTATATTCTAAACCTTATGTCAATCCTCCTTTCTAAGGGAAATATAGATACGTATAAAATTAATAATAAATAGCACCTCATGGGCAGTATATATAACTTGAGTTGACGGAACAAATACGATTTAAACTGACAATGAGATTTGAGATGAAACTAGGAAAAATATGGAAAAAACGAATTATTCCATTTACGTATTTGGCCCATCCTTTTATTTTTATTTTTGTTTTTGTTCTTATCTCTATATTCTTCTTGTTCCTCCTCTTCCCTTCCCGAACTAAGTCTCTATATCTAGTACATGACCTGACCTCAATTAAGCGACCGGTCAAACTTTATGATTCTTTGAATTCTATTTGAAGAGATATCTATTTATATACATGTATGTATGTTTATGTGTGTATGTATATGTATATGTATATGTATATATATGTTTATATATATGTGTGTGTATATGTATATATGTGTGTATGTATGTGTATTTGTATGTATATGTATATATGTATATTGTGTGTATGTGCGTTTTGTATATGTGTGTTATGTGTATATAGGAATGAATATGCACATATGATTCACCCCACTTCCTACCACTTACCACTACCTACGCTCCCTAACACTTCACCCCACTAAAACTATTATAGACTTCTAATGAAAATGTTTCCACCAGACTTTGAATTATTATCGCTGGACCCACAAACAGATTTATACAAACACTTGCCCGATTCGGATATCTACACAGCTATGCGGATTACCCAATATATAACTTGGACCTTATTACCAAACGGATGTAAAGAACGTATAACATGGATTTTACCAAACAAGCTGGATCTAAAAAAACATTCATATCCTTTTTCTACAAATCCACCTGCTACAGGACTTCTGATAAATGTATTATTTTCACTTTGACTTTCCATGCCTCACTGACTTTAGCAAATAGGGGGCATACCTTTACAACTATTTGCTAATATTTTCTCTCCTCTGATGAGATGGTAGACATCGAAACCCTATAGGTTAAGGAGATTAATTTTCTAAAGCATTCTTTGTCTTGCTTAGAATAATAAAAATTCTTTGATATGAAACTCAACCACTTCATTTCATTTCAATGAGAGTTTTTTGAACTTCATTGCATTACAATTTATATATATATATATATATATATATATATATATATATATACAGACTATTAAATGAAAGTATATATATATGCACACTATTAAATGAAAGATGAGGAATAAAGGTTATATATGAATGCCCAAAAGTAATCTCAGTTAGGTAAACAGTTGCCCTATCCTGTCCGCTACATTGCCTTTTCTTTCTGGATGAGGTTCCATAGCCTTTTAAGGAAAACTGCAAGGCACCAGTAGGGTTTTAAGTCAGAGTTCCCATCTCTTAACCTTTTGCTGTGATAAAGCCCACAAGGCAGTGGTGTTTTATTTTGGGGTTGGTTCCCCTAGTCTTCGCCATACCAAGTGCTTATGTTATATTTTTTTCAAATAAATCAGGGTTTAGTTACTTGCGTTACATATAATAAACCTTTTTAATTCGAATTTAGGGTTAGTCTTTCTTTATTATCTAACATATTTAGCTAGTATATATATATATATATATATATATATATATATATATATATATATATATATATATATATAGGGAGTTTCAATATAAGGTTTAATGATAAATATCTTTTGCAAAAGTAGTGCATCAGGTGATCCGCGTATATTTCTATTTAATCATATTTTATCTGACACATTCGAACTCACTTAGACGAGCGGATTTACAAACTCTTCGATCATTAATTCGCCCACTCTGGTCGACGATGGGTAAAGGCAATCTTCACCAACACTGGAGGAGAGTCAATTTGTCCAGTGTGGCTTGATTGGTGAACTGGATCGAACGATGATTATGAACACCTGCGCTCGCTTTTGAGTGGACATTAAATATTCATTTATAGAGGGGGAAAAACAAAAATGTCTGGCTAGACAACTTTCACATCATCTGGTCTCAGAAGTTTGTAACGTTCACAAGAGCAAAGCTCTCCGTGAAAACGAATAGAGCACTATTTGCAATAATGCAAAGCTCTTCGTAAATAAACAAATAGAGCATTGTAGGAATGACGATAAATGTTCGTATAAATCATTATTAGATATCATTACTAACAGCGATTTTTGCTGTAGTTAGAGCTACTAATATCGATTCTATGATTGATGGTTCGATCCCAAGTTTGAGATGGGATCTGATCTAGCCACACTGAAGATTTGTGACACAGCGATACAATCCGCCTGTTAATAACTATATAAGCCTTCTCTTACCTTTCTCGAGTTGAGCACTCTGGGTAGTGATATCGCCTACTACTCCTTTAATTTATGCAAAACCCTTTATTAAGAACAGAACACTGTGAGAGTGACGGTTTGTTTGATATAATTAAATACCGGTGTCTGCTCTGGTGGTCTTGTGATTAAAGCTACCAACTACCGATTGAGTGTTGGTCTAGCTACACTGAAGATCTGTGATACAGCAGAACAGTTTGTCTCTGGAGAACACATACACAAATATATATATATATATACATACTATTATATGAAAGGAAATTTGTCTGTGATTGTGCGAGTTCGTTCTCTATGGACTCGAAAACGGCTTGGTCGATTTTTATGAAATGTCACACTAAGGCAATTTATGTACCTGGCAGTGTTCTTAGATAGGTTTTATATCGGAATGTCTTCGATAAATTTCGATAGTCGATAATTGTACTGATCTAATTACACCGGAGATCTGTGATACAACAGAATAGTTTGTCTCTGGAGAACACATAAGCAAACATTATATATATATATATATATATATATATATATATATATATATATATATATATATATATATATAAAAGAAACGTTGTCCCTGTTTGTGCGAGTTCGTTCCCTATGAACTCGAAAACAATCGGGCCGATTTTTATGAAATGTCACACGAAGGTCATTTATGTACCTGACAGTGTTCTTAGGTTTTGTATCGGAATGTCTTCGATAAGTGTCGATAATCGATAATTGAAATAACCCGATGAAAGAAAGAACAGGCGATTTTGACCAAAGTTAACACCTTACAGATCCCAACATCACAAGCGTATTTGAGAAGTTTTATTACAACACCAGCCGAACGGCTCGACATATAACATCAATAATAGATTCTTTGATATAACGAGGGCGCATTCAAATTGAATGTTTCTGTTGTATTTTAAACTATAACTCAAGCTAGAAGACATAAAATAATTTTATAAGATCAACAGTAGGTTCTCTACAGTGCAATATAGACTACAATGTATTATGAAATAAGTCATAGCGAGAGGCATGTGAGCTTTCTTGATGGATCCCTTAACTAGAGCAGTCAATCAATCTATTTCCATTTCGATGACAATACACATATGGGAGTGTGAAATATTAGTTGATCATTACTCAATCCCGAGCAACGTCGGATCACCCTGCTGGTATATATATAAGTTGTCCAAAAAGTTACTGAGGGTTTTGAATTGAAATAGATTCTTTATTTTTGAGGATATCTTTCTGTAATTTTAACATAATGTGACCAAGATATTGAGAAACTTAAAAAACAAATGCAAAATTAAAACTATCTTTATCTATGAAAAATGATGCCTTTTAAATGTTAGCCATTTTCAGCTTCGCATATTTATGATCTTTCCAAAACATTATTCATGGCAGATTGCAGAATCTCTGGATTGCGATTTAACTCCCTTATTTCGTTCCTGATGTTTTTCTTCAATTCTTGCAGGGTTTGGGGTTTGACGTTTTAAGGTCTGCCAGCTCGCGGAACGAAGTAAAGGAGTTAAATCGCAATCCAGAGATTCTGCAACTTATCATGAATAATGTTTTGGAAAGAGCGCAAATATGCGAAGCTGAAAATGGTTCTTGTGACACCGAGTTCACCTGACAAACGTTCTCAACTTTTTTGGAGGACGATGTTTTATTATGGTCATATTATTTTGTAAAATTTAGCATTTAGAATGTGCATCCGCTGAAAGGCACCCCTATCCCCCCTAATTTTTTATTACCTAAACTAATAAAAAGGTAATCTTGAATTTTGAACTAAACAATCTTAAAAATAAAAAAATATATATACGGTAAGTAACATGTTACATGATCATTTTTGTTAATGTTAGAATTTAGGAATGCACACACACACACACACACACACACACACACACACACACACACACACACATATATAATTATTTTTAATTAAAAATTATTTATGAACCGATCATTATAATACCAACGAAACGTATGGCCCAGGAACCACTACTGAACGCATAGTACAATGGTGGTTAAGGAATTTCCGTGGCAGCGACGAGAGTTTCGAAGATGATGTTTCAAAGATATAAGCGATATAAAAAACGCCTTCAGCGACTTCATCACCACCAAAACGCCAGATTTTTACGTTATTGGCATACTCTTGTGTTGATTCTGTTGATCAATAAATTTTAGTTTGAGATGAGATATATTCATTCGAATTTAAAAGTTAAAAACCGCAAGAACTTTCTTGTCAACTTGATATCAATATAAGTGCTCATATGAATAAAAATCTGGCACCTCGCTGTGTGTGTGTTTTTTTTTATCTAAGATTAAATAAAAATAATACCCTAACTAAGGTTTATCCTCTGAAAATGTACTAAAATGTTTTAAGGAATCGTCGAAAAGTAAAACCAAACTTTAATATGTTCGCTATAACCTCAAGTTAAACCTCAATTTCCTCATCATTCTTTAATAAGGTTTACGTATAGCTTAACAAACAGTAATTTTAATTAAATTAAAATTTGGTACAATTAAGTTAGATGAAAGAACAATATGACAATGATTTATGAAACCATAATTTTAATTAAATTAAAAATTGATATAATTAAGTTAGATGACAGAATAATATGACAATGATTTATGAAACCATAATTTTAATTAAATAAAAAATTGATATAATTAAGTTAGATGAAAGAATAATATGACAATGAATTATGAAACCATTATTTTAATTAAATTAAAAATTGATATAATATAGTTAGATGAAAGAACAATATGACAATGATTTATGAAACCATAATTTTAATTAAATTAAAAATTGATATAATAAAGTTAGATGAAAGAATAATATGACAATGATTTATGAAACCATAATTTTAATTAAATAAAAAATTGATATAATAAAGTTAGATGAAAGAACAATATAACAATGATTTATGAAACCATAATTTTAATTAAATAAAAAATTGATATAATTAAGTTAGATGAAAGAATAATATGACAATGATTTATGAAAGCATAATTTAAATTAAATTAAAATTTGGTACAATTAAGTTACATGAAAGAATAATATGACAATGATTTATGAAACCATAATTTTAATTAAATAAAAAATTGATATAATTAAGTTAGATTAAAGAATAATATGACAATGTATTATGAAAGCGGAATTTTAATAAAAAAAAATTGATATAATTCAGTTAGATGAAAGAACAATATGACAATGAATTATGAAACCATAATTTTAATTAAATTAAAAATTGATATAATATAGTTAGATGAAAGAATAATATGACAATGAATTATGAAACCATAATTTTAATTAAATTAAAAATTGATATTATTAAGTTAGATGAAAGAAAAATATGACAATGTATTATGAAACCATAATTTTAATTGAATTAAAAATTGATATTATTAAGTTAGATGAAAGAACAATATGACAATGATTTATGAAACTATAATTTTAATTAAATTAAAAATAGATTTAGTTAAGAACAATATGACAATGATTTATGAAACCATAATTTTAATTAAATTAAAAATTGATTTAGTTAAGTTAGATGAAAGAACAATATGACAATGATTTATGAAACCATAATTTTTATTAAATTAAAAATTGATTTAGTTAAGTTAGATGAAATAACAATATGACAATGATTTATGAAACCATAATTTTAATTAAATTAAAAATTGATATAATAAAGTTAGATGAAAGAATAATATGACAATGAATTATGAAACCATAATTTTAATTAAATTAAAAATTGATATAATTAAGTTAGATGAAAGAATAATATGACAATGAATTATGAAACCATAATTTAAATTAAATTAAAAATTTATATAATTAAGTTAGATGAAAGAATAATATGACAATGATTTATGAAACCATAATTTTAATTAAATTAAAAATTGATATAATTAAGTTAGATGAAAGAAAAATATGACAATGTATTATGAAACCATAATTTTAATTGAATTAAAAATTGATATTATTAAGTTAGATGAAAGAACAATATGACAATGATTTATGAAACTATAATTTTAATTAAATTAAAAATTGATTTAGTTAAGAACAATATGACAATGATTTATGAAACCATAATTTTAATTAAATTAAAAATTGATTTAGTTAAGTTAGATGAAAGAACAATATGACAATGATTTATGAAACCATAATTTTAATTAAATTAAAAATTGATTTAGTTAAGAACAATATGACAATGATTTATGAAACCATAATTTTAATTAAATTAAAAATTGATTTAGTTAAGTTAGATGAAAGAACAATATGACAATGATTTATGAAACCATAATTTTAATTAAATTAAAAATTGATTTAGTTAAGTTAGATGAAAGAACAATATGACAATGATTTATGAAACCATAATTTTAATTAAATTAAAAATTGATTTAGTTAAGTTAGATGAAAGAACAATATGACAATGATTTATGAAACCATAATTTTAATTAAATTAAAAATTGATTTAGTTAAGTTAGATGAAAGAACAATATGACAATGATTTATGAAACCATAATTTTAATTAAATTAAAAATTGATTTAGTTAAGTTAGATGAAAGAACAATATGACAATGATTTATGAAACCATAATTTAAATTAAATTAAAAATTGATTTAGTTAAGTTAGATGAAAGAACAATATGACAATGATTTATTAAACCATAATTTTAATTAAATTAAAAATTGATTTAGTTAAGTTAGATGAAAGAACAATATGACAATGATTTATGAAACCATAATTTTAATTAAATTAAAAATTGATATAATCAAGTTAGATGAAAGAATAATATGACAATGAATTATGAAACCATAATTTTAATTAAATTAAAAATTGATATTCTTAAGTTAGATGAAAGAACAATATGACAATGATTTATGAAACCATAATTTTAATTAAATTAAAAATTGATATAATAAAGTTAGATGAAAGAATAATATGACAATGAATTATGAAACCATAATTTTAATTAAATTAAAAATTGATATAATTAAGTTAGATGAAAGAACAATATGACAATGAATTATGAAACCATAATTTTAATTAAATTAAAAATTGATTTAGTTAAGTTAGATGAAAGAACAATATGACAATGATTTATGAAACCATAATTTTAATTAAATTAAAAATTGATGTAGTTAAGTTAGATGAAAGAACAAAATGACAATGATTTATTAAACCATAATTTTAATTAAATTAAAATTTGCTACAGTAAGTTAGATGAAAGAATAATATGACAATGAATTATGAAACCATATTTTAATTAAATTTAAATTTGATATAATAAAGTTAGATGAAAGAACAATATGACAATGAATTATGAAACCATAATTTTAATTAAATTAAAAATTGATATAATATAGTTAGATGAAAGAATAATATGACAATAAATTATGAAACCATAATTTTTATTAAATTAAAAATTGATTTAGTTAAGTTAGATGAAATAACAATATGACAATGATTTATGAAACCATAATTTTAATTAAATTAAAAATTGATATAATAAAGTTAGATGAAAGAATAATATGAAAATGAATTATGAAACCATAATTTTAATTAAATTAAAAATTGATATAATTAAGTTAGATGAAAGAATAATATGACAATGAATTATGAAACCATAATTTAAATTAAATTAAAAATTGATATAATTAAGTTAGATGAAAGTATAATATGACAATGATTTATGAAACCATAATTTTAATTAAATTAAAAATTGATTTAGTTAAGTTAGATGAAAGAACAATATGACAATGTATTATGAAACCATAATTTTAATTTAATTAAAAATTGATTTCGTTAAGTTAGATGAAAAACAATATGACAATGACTTATGAAACCATAATTTTAATTAAATTAAAAATTGATTTAGTGAAGTTAGATGAAAGAACAATATGACAATGATTTATGAAACCATAATTTTAATTAAATTAAAAATTGATATAATTAAGTTAAATGAAAGAATAATATGACAATGAATTATGAAACCATAATTTAAATTAAATTAAAAATTGATATAATTAAGTTAGATGAAAGAATAATATGACAATGATTTATGAAACCATAATTTTAATTAAATTAAAAATTGATTTAGTTAAGTTAGATGAAAGAACAATATGACAATGTATTATGAAACAATAATTTTAATTTAATTAAAAATTGATTTCGTTAAGTTAGATGAAAGAACAATATGACAATGACTTATGAAACCATAATTTTAATTAAATTAAAAATTGATTTAGTTGAGTTAGATGAAAGAACAATATGACAATGATTTATGAAACCATAATTTTAATTAAATTAAAAATTGATTTAGTTAAGTTAGATGAAAGAACAATATGACAATGATTTATGAAACCATAATTTTAATTAAATTAAAAATTGATTTAGTTAAGTTAGATGAAAGAACAATATGACAATGATTTATGAAACCATAATTTTAATTAAATTAAAAATTGATTTAGTTAAGTTAGATGAAAGAACAATATGACAATGATTTATGAAACCATAATTTTAATTAAATTAAAAATTTATATAATTAAGTTAGATAAAAGAATAATATAACAAGGAATTATGAAACCATAATTTTAATTAAATTAAAAATTGATTTAGTTAAGTTAGATGAAAGAACAATATGACAATGATTTATGAAACCATAATTTTAATTAAATTAAAACTTGATTTAGTTAAGTTAGATGAAAGAACAATATGACAATGATTTATGAAACCATAATTTAAATTAAATTAAAAATTGATTTAGTTAAGTTAGATGAAAGAACAATATGACAATGATTTATGAAACCATAATTTTTATTACATTAAAAATTGATGTAGTTAAGTTAGATGGAAGAACAATATGACAATGATTTATGAAACCATAATTTTAATTAAATTAAAAATTGATTTAGTAAAGTTAGATGAAAGAACAATATGACAATGATTTATGAAACCATAATTTTAATTAAATTAAAAATTGATATAATTAAGTTAGATGAAAGAACAATATGACAATGATTTATGAAACCATAATTTTAATTTAATTAAAAATTGATTTAGTTAAGTTAGATGAAAGAACAATATGACAATGATTTATGAAACCATAATTTTAATTACATTAAAAATTGATGTAGTTAAGTTAGATGGAAGAACAATATGACAATGATTTATGAAACCATAATTTTAATTAAATTAAAAATTGATTTAGTTAAGTTAGATGAAAGAACAATATGACAATGATTTATGAAACCATAATTTTAATTAAATTAAAAATTGATTTAGTTAAGTTAGATGAAAGAACAATATGACAATGATTTATTAAACCATAATTTTAATTAAATTAAAAATTGATTTAGTTAAGTTAGATGAAAGAACAATATGACAATGATTTATGAAACCATAATTTTAATTAAATTAAAAATTGATATAATTAAGTTAGATGAAAGAATAATATGACAATGAATTATGAAACCATAATTTTAATTAAATTAAAAATTGATATTATTAAGTTAGATGAAAGAACAATATGACAATGAATTATGAAACCATAATTTTAATTAAATAAAAAATTGATATAATGAAGTAAGATGAAAGAATAATATGACAATGAATTATGAAACCATAATTTTAATTAAATTAAAAATTGATTTAGTTTAGTTAGAGGAAAGAACAATATGACAATAAATTATGAAAGCATAATTTTAATTAAATTAAAATTTGCTACAGTAAGTTAGATGAAAGAATAATATGACAATGAATTATGAAACATAATTTTAATTAAATTAAAATTTGATATAATATAGTTAGATGAAAGAACAATATGACAATGAATTATTAAACCATAATTTTAATTAAATTAAAAATTGATATAATATAGTTAGATGAAAGAATAATATGACAATGAATTATGAAACCATAATTTTTATTAAATTAAAAATTGATTTAGTTAAGTTAGATTAAATAACAATATGACAATGATTTATGAAACCATAATTTTAATTAAATTAAAAATTGATATAATAAAGTTAGATGAAAGAACAATATGACAATGAATTATGAAACCATAATTTTAATTAAATTAAAAATTGATATAATTAAGTTAGATGAAAGAATAATATGACAATGAATTATGAAACCATAATTTAAATTAAAGTAAAAATTGATATAATTAAGTTAGATGAAAGAATAATATGACAATGATTTATGAAACAATAATTTTAATTAAATTAAAAATTGATTTAGTTTAGTTAGATGAAAGATCAATATGACAATGTATTATGAAACCATAATTTTAATTTAATTAAAAATTGATTTCGTTAAGTTAGATGAAAGAACAATATGACAATGACTTATGAAACCATAATTTTAATTAAATTAAAAATTGATTTAGTTAAGTTTGATGAAAGAACAATATGACAATGAGTTATGAAACCATAATTTTAATTAAATTAAAAATTGATATAATTAAGTTAGATGAAAGAACAATATGACAATGATTTATGAAACCATAATTTTAATTAAATAAAAAATTGATATAATAAAGTTAGATGAAAGAACAATATGACAATGATTTATGAAACCATAATTTTAATTAAATTAAAAATTGATATAATTAAGTTAGATGAAAGAACAATATGACAATGAATTATGAAACCATAATTTTAATTAAATTAAAAATTGATATAATTAAGTTAGATGAAAGAATAATATGACAATGATTTATGAAACAATAATTTTAATTAAATTAAAAATTGATTTCGTTAAGTAAGATGAAAGAACAATATGACAATGATTTATGAAACCATAATTTTAATTAAATCAAAATTTGGTACAATTAAGTTGTATGAAAGAATAATATGACAATGATTTATAAAACCATAATTTTTATTAAATTAAAAATCGATATAATTAAGTTAGATGAAATAACAATATGACAATGAATTATGAAACCATAATTTTAATTAAATTAAAAACTGATTCAGTTAAGTTAGATGAAAGAACAATATGACAATGATTTATGAAACCATACTTTTAATTAAATAAAAAATTGATATAATTAAGTTAGATGAAATAACAATATGACAATGAATTATGAAACCATAATTTTAATTAAATTAAAAATTGATATAATGAAGTTACATGAAAGAATAATATGACAATGAATTATGAAACCATAATTTTAATTAAATAAAAATTCGGTACAATTAAGTTAGATGAAAGAACAATATGACAATGAATTATGAAACCATAATTTTAATTAAATTAAAAATTGATATAATTAAGTTGGATAAAAGAATAATATTACAATGATTTATGAAACCATAATTTTAATTAAATAAAAAATTGATATAATTAAGTTAGATGAAAGAATAATATGACAATGAATTATGAAACCATAATTTAAATGAAATTAAAAATTGATATAATTATGTAAGATGAAAGAATAATATGCCAATGAATTATGAAACCATAATTTTAATTAAATCAAAAATTGATTTCGTTAAGTTAGATGAAAGAACAATATGACAATGATTTATGAAACCATAATTTTAATTTAATTAAAAATTGATTTAGTTAAGTTAGATGAAAGAACAATATGACAATAAATTATGAAACCATACTTTTAATTAAATTAAAAATTGATTTAGTTAAGTTAGATGAAAGAACAATATGACAATGATTTATGAAACCATAATTTTAATTAGATTAAAAATTGATTTAGTTAAGTTAGATGAAAGAACAATATGACAATGATTTATGAAACCATAATTTTAATTAAATTAAAAATTGATATAAGAAAGTTAGATGAAAGAATAATATGACAATGATTTATGAAACCATAATTTTAATTAAATTAAAAATTGATATAATTAAGTTAGATGAAAGAATAATATGACAATGAATTATGACACTATAATTTTAATTAAATTAAAAATTGACATAATTAAGTTAGATGAAAGAACAATATGACAATGATTTATGAAACCATAATTTAAATTAAATTAAAAATTGATTTAGTTAAGTTAGATGAAAGAACAATATGACAATGAATTATGAAACCATAATTTTAATTAAATTAAAAATTGATATAATAAAGTTAGATGCAAGAAAAATATGACAATGATTTATGAAAACATAATTTTAATTAAATTAAAAATTGATTTCGTTAAGTTAGATGAAAGAACAATATGACAATGATTTATGAAACCATAATTTTAATTAAATTAAAATTTGGTACAACTAAGTTGGATGAAAGAATAATATGACAATGATTTATGAAACCATAATTTTAATTAAATAAAAAATCGATATAATTAAGTTAGATGAAAGAACAATATGACAATGATTTATGAAACCATAATTTTAATTAAAATAAAAAATTGATATAATTAAGTTAGATGAAAGAACAATATGACAATGAATTATAAAACCATAATTTTAATTAAATTAAAAATTGATATAATTAAGTTAGATGAAAGAACAATATGACAATGATTTATGAAACCATAATTTTAATTAAATTAAAAATTGATATAATTAAGTTAGATGAAAGAATAATATGACAATGATTTATGAAACCATAATTTTAATTAAATTAAAAATTGATTTAGTTAAGTTAGATGAAAGAACAATATGACAATGATTTATGAAACCATAATTTTAATTAAATTAAAATTTTGTACAATTAAGTCAGATGAAAGACTAATATGACAATGAATTATGAAACAATAATTTTAATATAATTAAAAATTGATTTAGTAAAGTTTGATGAAAGAACAATATGACAATGATTTATGAAACCATAATTTTAATTAAATTAAAAATTGATAATATTAAGTTAGATGAAAGAATAATATGACAATGAATTATGAAACCATAATTTTAATTAAATTAAAAATTGATTTAGTTTAGTTAGAGGAAAGAACAATATGACAATAAATTATGAAAGCATAATTTTAATTGAATTAAAATTTGCTACAGTAAGTTAGATGAAAGAATAATATGACAATGAATTATGAAACATAATTTTAATTAAATTAAAATTTGATATAATAAAGTTAGATGAAAGAACAATATGACAATGAATTATTAAACCATAATTTTAATTAAATTAAAAATTGATATAATATAGTTAGATGAAAGAATAATATGACAAGTAATTATGAAACCATAATTTTTATTAAATTAAAAATTGATTTAGTTAAGTTAGATTAAATAACAATATGACAATGATTTATGAAACCATAATTTTAATTAAATTAAAAATTGATATAATAAAGTTAGATGAAAGAATAATATGACAATGAATTATGAAACCATAATTTTAATTAAATTAAAAATTGATATAATTAATTTAGATGAAAGAATAATATGACAATGAATTATGAAACCATAATTTAAATTAAATTAAATATTGATATAATTAAGTTAGATGAAAGAATAATATGACAATGATTTATGAAACAATAATTTTAATTAAATTAAAAATTGATTTAGTTAAGTTAGATGAAAGAACAATATGACAATGTATTATGAAACCATAATTTTAATTTAATTAAAAATTGATTTCGTTAAGTTAGATGAAAGAACAATATGACAATGACTTATGAAACCATAATTTTAATTAAATTAAAAATTGATTTAGTTAAGGTTGATGAAAGAACAATATGACAATGATTTATGAAACCATAATTTTAATTAAATTAAAAATTGATATAATTAAGTTAGATGAAATAACAATATGACAATGAATTATGAAACCATAATTTTGATTAAATAAAAAATTTATATAATTAAGTTAGATGAAAGAATAATATTACAAGGAATTATGAAAACATAATTTTAATTAAATTAAAAATTGATTTAGTTTAGTTAGATGAAAGAACAATATGACAACAAATTATGAAAGCATAATTTTAATTAAATTAAAATTTGGTACAATTAAGTTAGATGAAAGAATAATATGACAATGAATTATGAAACCATAATTTAAATTAAATTAAAAATTGATATAATAAAGTTAGATGAAAGAACAATATGACAATGATTTATGAAACAATAATTTTAATTAAATTAAAAATTGATATAATTAAGTTAGATGAAAGAACAATATGACAATGAATTATGAAACCATAATTTTAATTAAATTAAAAATTGATATAATTAAGTTAGATGAAAGAATAATATGACAATGATTTATGAAACCATAATTTTAATTAAATTAAAAATTGATTTCGTTAAGTAAGATGAAAGAACAATATGACAATGATTTATGAAACAATAATTTTAATAACATTAAAATTTGGTACAATTAAGTTGTATGAAAGAATAATATGACAATGATTTATAAAACCATAATTTTTATTAAATTAAAAATCGATATAATTAAGTTAGATTAAATAACAATATGACAATGAATTATGAAACCATAATTTTAATTAAATTAAAAACTGATTCAGTTAAGTTAGATGAAAGAACAATATGACAATGATTTATGAAACCATAATTTTAATTAAATAAAAATTTGATATAATTAAGTTAGATGAAATAACAATATGACAATGAATTATGAAACCATAATTTTAATTAAATTAAAAATTGATTTAGTTAAGTTAGATGAAAGAACAATATGACAATGAATTATGAAACCATAATTTTAATTAAATTAAAAATTGATACAATTAAGTAAGATGAAAGAATAATATGACAATGAATTATGAAACCATAATTTTAATTAAATTAAAAATTGATTTCGTTAAGTTAGATGAAAGAACAATATGACAATGAATTCTGAAACCATAATTTTAATTAAATTAAAATTCGGTACAATTAAGTTAGATGAAAGAACAATATGACAATGAATTATGAAACCATAATTTTAATTAAATTAAAAATTGATATAATTAAGTTGGATAAAAGAATAATATTACAATGATTTATGAAACCATAATTTTAATTAAATAAAAAATTGATATAATTAAGTTAGATGAAAGAATAATATGACAATGAATTATGAAACCATAATTTAAATGAAATTAAAAATTGATATAATTATGTTAGATGAAAGAATAATATGCCAATGAATTATGAAACCATAATTTTAATTAAATCAAAAATTGATTTCGTTAAGTTAGATGAAAGAACAATATGACAATGATTTATGAAACCATAATTTTAATTTAATTAAAAATTGATTTAGTTAAGTTAGATGAAAGAACAATATGACAATAAATTATGAAACCATAATTTTAATTAAATTAAAAATTGATTTAGTGAAGTTAGATGAAAGAACAATATGACAATGATTTATGAAACCATAATTTTAATTAAATTAAAAATTGATTTAGTTAAGTTAGATGAAAGAACAATATGACAATGATTTATGAAACCATAATTTTAATTAAATTAAAAATTGATATAATAAAGTTAGATGAAAGAATAATATGACAATGAATTATGAAACTATAATTTTAATTAAATTAAAAATTTACATAATTAAGTTAGATGAAAGAACAATATGACAATGATTTATGAAACCATAATTTTAATTAAATTAAAAACTGATTTAGTTTAGTTAGATGAAAGAACAATATGACAATGAATTATGAAACCATAATTTTAATTAAATTAAAAATTGATATAATAAAGTTAGATGCAAGAAAAATATGACAATGATTTATGAAAACATAATTTTAATTAAATTAAAAATTGATTTCGTTAAGTTAGATGAAAGAACAATATGACAATGATTTATGAAACCATAATTTTAATTAAATTAAAATTTGGTACAATTAAGTTGGATGAAAGAATAATATGATAATGATTTATGAAACCATAATTTTAATTAAATAAAAAATCGATATAATTAAGTTAGATGAAAGAACAATATGACAATGATTTATGAAACCATAATTTTAATTAAAATAAAAATTTGATATAATTAAGTTAGATGAAAGAACAATATGACAATGAATTATGAAACCATAATTTTAATTAAATTAAAAATTGATATAATTAAGTTAGATGAAAGAACAATATGACAATGATTTATGAAACCATAATTTTAATTAAATGAAAAATTGATATAATTAAGTTAGATGAAAGAATAATATGACAATGATTTATGAAACCATAATTTTAATTAAATTAAAAATTGATTTAGTTAAGTTAGATGAAAGAACAATATGACAATGATTTATGAAACCATAATTTTAATTAAATTAAAATTTTGTACAATTAAGTCAGATGAAAGACTAATATGACAATGAATTATGAAACCATAATTTTAATTAAATTAAAAATTGATTTAGTAAAGTTTGATGAAAGAACAATATGACAATGATTTATGAAACCATAATTTTAATTAAATTAAAAATTGATATAATTAAGTTAGATGAAAGAATAATATGACAATGAATTATGAAACCATAATCTTAATTAAATTAAAAATTGATAATATTAAGTTAGATGAAAGAACAATATGACAATGAATTATGAAACCATAATTTTAATTAAATTAAAAATTGATATAATTAAGTTAGATGAAAGAATAATATGACAATGAATTATGAAACCATAATTTTAATTAAATTAAAAATTGATTTAGTTAAGTTAGATGAAAGAACAATATGACAATGAATTATGAAACCATAATTTTAATTAAATTAAAAATTGATATAATTAAGTTAGATGAAAGAATAATATGACAATGAATTATGAAACCATAATTTTAATTAAATTAAAAATTGATATAATTAAGTTAGATGAAAGCATAATATGACAATGATTATGAAACCATAATTTTAATTAAATTAAAATTTGGTACAATTAGGTTAGATGAAAGAATAATATGACAATGATTTATGAAACCATAATTTTAATTAAATTAAAAATTGATTTAGTTAAGTTAGATGAAAGAACAACATGACAATGAATTATGAAACCATAATTTTAATTAAATTTAAAATTGATATAATTAAGTTAGATAAAAGAATAATATGACAATGATTTATGAAACCATAATTTTAATTGAATTAAAATTTGGTACAATTAAGTTAGATGAAAGAATAATATGACAATGATTTATGAAACCATAATTTTAATTAAATTAAAAATTGATATAATTAAGTTAGATGAAAGAATAATATGACAATGAATTATGAAACCATAATTTTAATTAAATTAAAAATTGATTTAGTTAAGTAAGATGAAAGAACAATATGACAATGATTTATGAAACCATAATTTTAATTAAATTTTAATTAAATTAAAAATTGATTTAGTGAAGTTAGATGAAAGAACAATATGACAATGAATTATGAAACCATAATTTTAATTAAATTAAAAATTGATATAATTAAGTTAGATGAAAGAATAATATGACAATGAATTATGAAACCATAATTTTAATTAAATTAAAAATTGATTTAGTTAAGTTAGATGAAAGAACAATATGACAATGATTTATGAAACCATAATTTTAATTAAATTAAAAATTGATTTAGTTAAGTTAGATGAAAGAATAATATGACAATGAATTATGAAACCATAATTTTAATTAAATTAAAAATTGATATAGTAAAGTTGATGAAAGAACAATATGACAATAAATTATGAAACCATAATTTTAATTAAATTAAAAATTGATATAATTAAGTTAGATGAAAGAACAATATAACAATGAATTATGAAACCATAATTTTTATATAACTATGGGCCCAGATTCTTATTGCAGATTGCTTTATTCTACAGGAGATTCATTAATATATACCATGAATGCCGTGAATGTTTACTAGAGATGATGAAATAGTCTTTGTTAATTGTAACAACAGAAAGTTTGAGAAAGTAAAAACGGGATTCGGATGTATTTTTTAAAGAAATAAGAACTCTTTAAGAATTTATAACTGTAGACGTAATAGTAACTGTTGTACATAGTATCAAATTTAAATGAAAATAACTGAAATCCTTACTATAATCGTAACAATATTTTATACTATATAGATCGTGAAACGTAAAATGCGCCTATTCTGTCGCCACCACATGTTTTCTCTTTCGGTTTTTCTTTCCTTCCTCTTGCTCAGCTGTGACGTCACCTCACGCCACAGCCTGGTTATTTTTATACGTAAGAGAAAATCAAGGACATCCTTTAATGAACAAATGTTCAACACTATCAAGCAATATTATGAGAAAATATTGGTAAGATCTTGTAATAATAATATGAAAATTAAATTCGTTCGGAGTGCACCAAAAATATTGCTGGTAGAAAATGTATAAATAAGACACCAAATTACTCATAACATGGCGGTGGGAAACATTAAAATAAAAATTAACAAAAATTCGGCAGATAATTGACATACGACAAAACATATCACAAATAATAGTAGTACTACGAATAAGAATATATAACATAATTTCATATGGTTACATTCACCATACAGTAAGAGTAATCTAGGTATTTACATCAATAAGACTATGTATTTTTCCAATGCTAGTCTGGAGATGTTTTTATTAACACGAAATATTCTGTTAATTATTTTTTCAGTGAAGTGCCTAATCTGTTCAGTACTTGCTCTGTAAAGAAAAACCCTTCGATACTGAAGCATTTGGTTTTGTACTAATCTAGTGCCCCTTTTGGGGAGATGTGTTTTTCACAATTAAAAAGCGATCGTGTGTCTCAACCTACCTTCTTTGTGAAGCTATACATTAGCAGACTCTTCTCATGTAATTCATTGAATTATAAAAGCAAGGAAAATAAAAGCTGAGAAAAGTGTAAACTCGGAGGAAACTTTTAAATAAAAAAGATACGAAAAAGTACTTGCATATTATATAAAAATAATAAATAAGCGCATTTTAACGGATCTTTTAAATTGAACTGTAATTCTTGTCTATTTCAAAGTACTTGTTGAACAGTTCTCGTGAAATATATAAAATATTGATTTTTTGTAAAAATGAAAAATATAAGAATCAAATACATTTTATTTTAAGCAATTTAGGTGATTAAAGTAGGATTGATCATAAAAGTCTTGTCCCAACGTGTGTTTTTATAATCAATGATTTCTTGAATATTTGTAAGTAATTGTTAGATAGTTCATAACAAAATTATTGTTTGAATAACAACATTCGCTAAGAAATTACTTTGTTTGGTTGATTGGTTGTTGGATTTTATGGAGCATCAACTGCCATTTTTATGCCAACATCAGATATGTTTTGCATAGGATTGGTTTGTTAATTAATTTGTTTTCATGACATATTTTGTAAGAAAAAAGTTTGTAAACGATACTTTCTATTTAACTTATAGATGCAGATCTGAAAGGTACAACTACAAATCAGAGTGGACATGGAAGCAGTGTTAAACAAGGGATTACTACCCAAAGCTGCTATGTTTAGTGTAACAACTGGACGAAGTTTTATGTCAGGGAAGTTGGGAGGAGAGTTAGAGTAGTTGATGGAGTTGGGAAATATGGTTGGCAGAAAAGAAAAAGATGAAAAGGGTAGGAAAATATGAATTTGAGGTAGAGGCTAACACCTTGCCCATGGATGCCCAAGACAGTTTAGAGCAAATTCTAACTCATAGATGGTACATGACAGGCTCTACAACTCAAGACAAGGTGGGCCTAGGAGTAATGGTAATGAAAGGGGTAACTCCATACTCCCTAAAGTTCTCAAATTGAGGCTTCATCATCAAATGCATTTTAAGGTCATACCCAGGATCCAACAAGTTTAAGTATTTGCAACCAAATACTGCAAAGAAAATTGTACATAACATTTTTTCATGTTTCCCCACTCCCTTTCCATCAAAAAAGTGTTTCAATATACTTGGAAGCTAATTGGGACAGCATCAGATCTTTCATATAAGAAATTCCTCTTCATGTCATTTTTAAAAGAAACGCGGCACATCAGATATCACTATTTAAATGAAATAAATCCATTTTTAAAACTACCTGCAATCAGTGTAAAAAGAGTTATAGAAAATGAAAAAAGTCCTATGCATAATCTGTTAAATCTAGAGTGTCTGAACAGAGGCTGGGTTCCTAAATTTTGGCAAACAACAGGATTCTGAATAGATTTAGGACTTAAATTCCAACCATTATCAACAGACCAGCATCCAATAAAGCCAAAGTTTTTGCAAAGAACTTTGCATCATGTCTACTTCCAGATTTTCCCTCTGTGATTGTAAATGTGGGGATGTAGCAACAAGAATGCTATTTTGTTTGAAGAACGGTGTTTTTCACAAGCTATAATGAAAATAGTTTTTAAATACTGTGTTTTTTTTTTGAATCGTGTAATATTTTTTTTGGCCTGAATAGAAATAAAACAAAAATCAATGTTTTCTTGTGAATTTAAAAAATACATGTTAAATATTTTATACGATGTTTGTTCCTTTATTTTGTTTGCAAAGCGGGATTTTCCACGAATAATATTAATAAAGTATTTAGATTAGTTTTGTAAGCAGTAGTTTTCCTTAAATATATGTCAAATAAAAAAAAAACCAGCACAATAAATATATTTTTTATTTAGTTTCATCATTGATAAAATGTATTATTTCACGAATGTCTAAAAAAATTTTGTGAAAGCAGATGCTTGCCTTGATAATCATTTCTGCAACTGTTACGTATCGTTTACATGGTTAACAGAAATGTATATTTAAATAAGTTAAAACTGATCTATCCATATCTTCCAATATATGTAAATGCATCATTTTTTTAAAAAGCGTATCTCACAAAGTTTACACAAAATATAAGGAAAAGGCCATTCAGAATGATTGAATGATGTTCATGTGATCCGTAAGAATTACCGATTGTTATATAGTTTTTAAAGCTATTGTATCACATAGACAATAAGAACGACAAAATGAAATAATTTATCTGATTTAACTAAAAGTCTCTTATACTAAAGAAGGACTCTGTATAACTGATAGCGGCGAGAGTAGATAAAAAGTAACGAATAAAATTAGATTCCATTTCTCTTTGGAAATTTTATTTGCATAGTTCGGTAACCCGGTGATGATATAATAAACACTGAAAGAAGATGAACTGAATGCATAATTATTGCAAACAGGCATGAGGTATTAGGCTAATTGTAATAATTAATTTGATGGAAGAACAGATTAATATATGGACGATTTGGTTATTATCCTATATTGTCTCACTGTGACTTGTGGGTCGACTACATTTTATTATATAGAAGTATTTGCTATTATTTAAAATAAACAATAAAACAATAAAAATAAACAATTTAAGTATCCAGGTGTCTGATGATGCTCAATATCGACTACAAAATAATTTGAACGTCAAACAAATTAATTGTCCAGTTTATGTTTTTATTATTATTATTATTATTATTATTATTATTATTATTATTATTATTATGTAACTTCTAACGAATGTAAGTATATGTTACATGGCCAAAGAGAGATAACTCATAAATGAATAAATGCAGAGTTATCTACCTTCCATCGAAAGTCATTAGTTGTGCCTGGCAGCCAGACAGGACAAAGGGAGAGACGCTGGACAATATGGCCGCTGCCAAATATCGTTTACTCTTCCGTCCGTTATAAACATTTCCATTTATTCTATATGTTCAAATAAATAATGTATTTAAAATGCATTCGGTGTTTAAGGGTTATTAATACCATTTCCAGTATGCAAATCCAACCTAACCCCATACATCTCAATATACATTATATTTTTACTTGTGTAAGTTAGAGTGTTGGCGAGAGTATGTGTGTAGCAAAATATGGGATACGCTTTAATTCATACGGTTTATCGTCGACATAATCAGCTCTTTGTTTCTTTGAAGTCGGAGTGCTAGTGTGGCAGCCAAAGTTTCTGTTTTTTCGTTTCTCGTCTGGAAACTGTAATAATGTACAATACAAAAGAAAATAAATAAATAAAGAAATGTGACTTTTAAAAATGTGCTATCTCGACGATAAGAAATATGTGGAGTATAACTCATTTGTTTTCTATTGTAACAAAGCATCGGTTATGTATATAGCGAGGTGACGTAACAGCTGAGCAATGAGGAAGGAAAGAAAAGCCGAGAGAGAAAAATAAGCACGTGGGGCGACAGCGACCAGGAAGCACCTGCCAGCGTAAGATAGACGTGTAACCTCCTGGCGGCATGAGAGACTGGAAAACACGTGGTAATACAGCAGAGTTTTGTTAACGATATAGCAGACAAGAGGAACTGTAAAAACAAGATGAGGTTGTGGTTTAAAAATTACCGTTAATAAATGCCTTTTGTTAAAACTGAAAAAAAAAAGCCGAATATCTTACCTTTGTTTCTTTTGCGTTTGTCTCTGCATACAAATGAAAACGTATTATAAAAAATGTTACACTATTATGCTATCTGGTCTAAGTAATTCAATAACTTGTATCGCTCCGTCGAGGATTTTGGTTCACTTCACTCAATTCATCTCCGTAACAATTGTTCCGCTAAAGTAAAATACAATTACAATGCAAATGTTACAAGTTTTGTTTTTATGGATTATATTATCATGGATTCAATAGTGTGTGTGTGTGTGTGTGTATGTGTTCATTGCTGGTCCAGTTCAGTGCTCATTGTTTTATATGTTCCAATGCGTATATATATATATATATATATATATATATATATATATATATATATATATATATATATATATATATTGTGGAAATATTTTTTATTCGCTTATATTTCCTTTTTATATATACCAATCCTTATTTAAGAAGCTCAATGTAATTACAGAGCATTTAATGAATGAATGACAAACGTCTATATTCCAAATTTCATGATGTTGACCATTTTATTCCTTTAATTCAGTTGACATTTACCATTCTTGATAGCATCTGTTTCGTAGCACAAAATCATTCACTTAATTATTATATCAATTAATGAATCTATTTTGGCCTTAACTCATCAGAAGAAATAGCAACTATCAACCCACCAAAATGAAATAAAATACGTTTGGGCATGGTTAAAGAATCCAGAAATTAGAAGAGAAGCTGCAATTACCGTATATATCACGTCGAAGAGAAGCTGCAATTACCGTTTACATCACGTCGTTTTGAACTTAATATATATATATATATATATATAGTCTTTGTAGTTGTGCAGTTGCGGTGTTGGAGCAGGTATGTCTCTGCTCATCATAACGAAAACCGTTAATAAAAATAAATACATACAATAAACAACCACACGGACAACTCTATTTTCATGCGACACCCTTTAAAAAAAAATAAAACAAATAAATAAAATAAAAATAAAAAAATTTTAAAAATAAATTTAAAAAATAAAATAAAAAAATTAGAAAAATATTGTTTAAAAAAATTATAAAAAGAAAATGAAAAAAAAAAATGAAAAAAAAAATTATAAAAAATGAAAAAAAAAATTAACAAAATTTTTTTTTTTTTTACTCACCCTGACCCCAAACAAGGCATATTGCAACTTGGAGGTAAGGGGCTGCTAATTGTGACTATGCCTAAGAAAGATTAGCAAGTCGTTGGTTTACGTTACATTTGGACTTCTGCATATCCGAACTGTCAGGGAAGCAGTTAGCAGGAAGGGAATTCCAAAATCTAGCAGTTCGGAGGAAGAATCTTATAGAGTAGCAAGCTTTCTGGCATTTAGGGACCTCAACAGTGAAGGGGTTTGATTTTGTTGCTAGGCGGGTTTGTAGGGGATATATACGTTAGGGTGCACACTACAACGAGTTCATCAGAGCACATTCCATTAAAATACTTATAAAAGGGAACAGGGATGACATTGCAGCGATGGGACAGGGGTTTGAGCTTAGTTGACAAAACGGAACCTATTAGATTGGAGACTCCTTCTTTACCCTATGCAAGAGGTAGATGCACCGGTCCAGATGTGGTAGCAATAGTCCGTGGATTGGCTACACTATCGTCAGCTCACATAATTCTTGTGAAATCGGATTGGAATCAATATTAATTTTAAACTGATACTCCTACATGTTTATGCAGTTTGTTGCCGATATAGATGCAGGCGTAGTTGCAAACAATTGTTTTCTATAGTGTTCACTTTCATTTTTATTTTATTTATCATTTACAAAGGCAAAATAAAGTGAAAAAATAAAAGAAAAGAATTAAGCAAAACGATAAAATAAAAGAAAGTCAGAGGTCTAGCATGCCAGTAATCTTATTTCACCTGCCCCAACTACAATAATATAAATATAACACAAAAAGGTATCTTTTAATATTCTATGTTAAAAGGTTGCCATTAAGTTGAGTGCGCTATTAAAAAATTCAAGAACACAACGTTTTTTTTCCTTACGTAATTATCTGTTCTCTGCCCCCATGCACAGATGCCCATACGTGTTTGCATTTGTGAGTTTCTCAACTGCATTAGTTTAACAGTATGTAAATATATTTTCTTATTTGTAATTAACGGATTCTCATAGAAAAACCTGGTTAAATTTTCCGATTCGCTGAGCTGTAATCACCCAACAAAACGTTGGAAAGAAACCAAAATAAATGCAACGCGTTTCCTTTACTGAGATAAAGGTCGCTTAATTATCGGGAAAAATTGAAACCTTGATGAAATTATTCACGCAATGCGCGCTGCTATTATTTCGGCTGTTTTGTTTAAAAGCGGCAAGTGCTAACTCTAACCATCCAAAATTACTATAAGAGAGATTTTGTGCATGTCAGTCTGAAACCGAAACTATACTATTACTTCTATTAATGTCCTGAGATGGTATGCTGTTGTCAGATCTGGGAAAGTGATACTCAAACCACACTTTCTTGCTTTAAAAAATTATAAAACCAATTTCGAAATTTAGTGGAAGCTCTCCTCTTCTCCTCCCTAAGACATATTCCTCACATATTTCTCTATTCTGCCATTATTTTCATGGTAAGTGCTCGACTGAGCTTCCATATATGTTACTCCCATTAAAACATTTAGAGCAAACACTCGTCTAGCTGTCAATAGTTTCTATTTCTATCTTTTTCTACCTAAGATTAAACGAAACTTTACATGAGTAAAGTTTCTTTCCTAGAAATGCCCTTTTGCAGAACAATACCGCGAGACTGCTTACCAGCTGACTACAACATGGTCCTTTCAGGTCGAATGTAAGCAAATTTTTGTTTAGCTGTACCGTTAAATAGTAAAACTCATTTTAATCACAATCATCATTATCAATCATCACGTTTTTGTTTCACGGCCCACCTGATACTCACTTAACCCTCACCCTCGAGTTATATAGAGGAATGTTTTTGCTTTACGTAACGAAAATGTCATATTCAAATATATATATGATATATCAGCTTATTCGTTACATTCCAAAAATCACGTAAATAGATCAAGTAATGGCATTTGTACTGGATTTAATCCTAAACTAATTAACCGATCATTAAAAATATTAATTATGTGTATATGTTTACATATTTCTATGTCTTGGATTCACTCCTAAACTAATTGACAGATCATTATGAATTTTAAATATGTTTATATGTTTATATATTTGTATGCATTCGATTCACTCCTAAACTAATTTACCGATCATTGTGCATTATAATTATGTTTATATTTTTATATATTTCTATGGATTCACTCCTAAACTAATTAACCGATCATTATGAATGATTAGCATGCGTATATACTTATATATTTGTATGTATTGGATTCACTCCTATACTAATTAACTCATCATTATAAATTTAATGTATTAAATGTTTGTATATTTGTATAGTCATATTCCAAAAATCAGATACACTGATCACTTTTTAATGTATTTTTGTGTACAAGACATTCTATCAAAGTAATAAGGTGCTTATGTACTATAGTACTCATGAAAAAACAAAGAAAATCTTACATGTGACATACATGAAAGTTATTAAAACCAAAAATCACGTTTAATGTTCGAGTAGTATGATTTACATATGAGAAATAAGGCGCTTCTTTACTATAGCACCCAGATAACAAAATAAACAAATTCTTACCCCTGGCGTACAGAAAATATAACACAACAGAAAATTACATAAAGTATCAAGTTTTTTAATTTTTACATTAGAAAAACGTTACTTGTACAGTATCCTAACCGAGAAATAAGGTACTTGTACATATAGTACTCATATGAAAAACAAAGAAAATCTTACCTGTGGCGTACATAAAAGTCATCCAAACCGAAAATTATATAATATATTCGAGTAGTTTGACATTTATATAAGAAATAAGGTGCTTCTTTATTATAGGATTCTATTGTAAAAACAAACTCTCACCTATGACACACGGAAAAGTTCGCACAATAGAAAATTATGTAAAGTCATCGAGTAGTTTCATCTATATATCATAAATAAAGTACTTGCACATTATCCTACCCAAGAAATAAGGTACTTGTGTAGTATAGTACTCATATGAAAAACAAATAAAATCCTGCCTGTGACGAGCAGAAAATCATTAAAACCGAAAATCACATTAAAATATTCGAATAGCATGACTTTTAAATGAGAAATAAGGTGCCTGTTCACTACAGCAATAGATGAAAAAACAAGCAAATTCTTACTCTAGACGCACAGAAAATTTAGCACAACAGAAAATTACTTAAAAGTATCGAGTTTTTACATTTTTAAATTAGAAAAAGAAATGGTGCTTCTACAGTATGCTACCCAGGAAGTAAAGTACTTGTACAGTGAAGTACCCATATGAAAAACAAAGAAATTCTTATCTGTGACGTACATAAGTTATCAAAATCGAAAATCATGTAACATATTCAACAATATATATATATATATATATATATATATATATATATATATATAACTGTTGCATAGGGGTTATATTAGAAGGGATGAGGTATGTTATATTTTTGTTGTTGTTCATATTGGAGTGTTCATATTAGTGAGAGAGATAGGGTACATATAAAGAGGGACATGGTACATGTAATACACATTGAGAAGGGATTTCGATATATAAATAGACGAGATAGATAGAGCGATTGATATTTATACAGTTTGACATTTCTAGGAGTGTTACTATACCCATTATCTTTTTCAACACATATTTTTTAGATGAGGATTCTCAGTTTTTTATAATATATGAAGGACCATTCATTATTTCTTGATATTGAGAGGAAGGCACATTCTTAAGATGATAGAGAGACATTCTTAGATGAGTTTATACACAAAGTTCTTATAATACAAATTCACAATACCTTTGTTGTTGAATGACATAACACGAAGGCGACAGTTACAAAATATGATGATGTTCGTTTATTCCATTCGACCGGTCAATAGCTTCGCATCAAGGAATTCAAAGTTTCTACACTATTTTCTTCTTCTAACCTTCGCTTCCAAGGCGGATGTCAGCTCCGTCTGTCCGATCCTGTTCCGGCACTGACTTCTCTCTGACTCACCCACTCTGACTCCTAAAGCTCTAACTATATTGATAACTCATTTCTTACTCATTACGTCATTGCATGACCAAACAACGTGCATATCGATCCCGTGGCCTGAAATTCCTCACATTACCTAAAACATGCCCAAAACACGTGTATCGACCACACATGCTTGCAAAGAAAAATGATCTAACCTCATTTCCGACTAACCTATTTTACAAATATGTTTATCATTTTCGTTTTAAATTCCTTATTTTAATTTCATTTCATTTTCATGAACAGAATCGAATCATCAAATTCCTTTTTCAATAACATTACTAACAACGCATTACTTTTCAATAACATATCTGTATTATTTATTTTAAACTTATGATCGGAATTCTTAATTCCAAACCTAGCATCCAGGTTCGGCTATCCTATCTCATTTTTACTTACAAAAACAGGTGACTGTTCCTTAACATAACATTCATATAAAAAATCCGGTGCTTCTTCACTATAGCACTCTGATGTAAAAACAAACACACTCTTACCTGTGACATACCGAAAATTTAGCACAACAGAAGCGTATGGTAATAATTTTAAATATGTGTTGTACATTACCCGCCTTATGCATTTTTTTTCCACATTCGTGCTGTAAATTTCCTGTCCAATGATGGTACAATTATTACATAATATGTTGTGTAACACCTGTCCTAGGGTAGATAAAATATTATTTTGCTCAAGATGGCAAATAATACATAAACATAAAAACTTCCTCTATTCTAAGAATGACAGGTATGTTAAAAAATTATCTCATTGTCTCATACGGTCCCGAGCAATGAGGTGGACTTGCTAGTAATATACTATAATATTATACTATAATAATATACTATAATATTATACTATAATAATATACTATAATATTATACTATAATAATATACTATAATATTATACTATAATAATATACTATAATAATATACTATAATAATTAATATAATGTTATACTATAATAATATACTATAATAATATACTATAATATTATACTATAATAATATACTATAATATTATGCTATAATAATATACTATAATAATATACTATAATATTATGCTATAATAATATACTAGAAGGAAAGGTGATCCGTTGAGATCGGATTTCTCTATATCACACTATAACTGCGGGTTGAATAGCATTATAATTTGTGTTGATATTCACTTTTGTTTATAACTGATTATTTTTTAAAATTCTTTCCTTACTTTATTACATTTGATTGTCAGTAAACAGAGAGATAGAGGGAGAGATAGAGGGAGAGAGAGAGTGTGTGTATGAGAGAGATAGAGAGAGTGTGTGTGTGAGAGAGATAGAGAGAAAGAGATAGAGAGATAGAGAGAGTGTGTGAGAGAGAGAAAAGAAGGAAGAGCGAGAGTTGTTTTCATTATCTTCAACTGTTCATATAAAAGACTAGCCCGTGACGTCTTTGCCGTTGCGTCCATCGCCAAACCGAAAGTGGCGAAGGTTTAAATTAAGACTAGTCAATCCAAAAAAGAGGATGACTTTCGAAAATATCGGCGAAAAAAGCGACCCCTCCTTGTAAAAAGTGTCTAGTTGAGGAGGAAGGAATTAATGTTTGTAGCCAATATTTCGATATTTTTCGTCCGAAGGATCGAGCTTACAAAACGATACTGATCTCGTGAAAATCCGTCGCTTTTGTCGAAAGTTTTAGGCAGACATACAAACATACATACAAGCATACATTTAAACAGACAGGTAAGAGTTATATTATAGATAACTAATAAACGACGAGTAGAATACAGTGGGAAAGGCAAGCAACACACACAGAAGTAAAGTGAATGTAACAGAAATACAGTAAAAGATAAATATGTGAGATACAAATTGACACTAACTAGAACAGTTAGAATGAGAAATACTTGAGCACGTATTTTGTCTGATTAAAATAGACAGAAAAAAAGCTTCAGAGAAACAAACGTTGATTAACTTAGCTTTAGTATAACGATAGACAAGAGATCTCTTTTGTCTGCGTTTGTATGACCGTCAAGTATATCTAGTCTTTATTTATGCACCCACACACGAGGTTAGAGTTAGGCACAAGGTCGAGTTTCAGTGTAGGTAAATGCAAGTTATCCAAAAAGTGTGAATATGTACGGTAATGCCTGTCTATATAATAGGCTTCCTAACTACCATAGAGAAAAGTTGGTAGAGACCGCACAGGTCAATTTTTTTAAAAACTTTGGCCCCAATTTTGACCCCTTAACATTTATTGTTTTGGGCTCAAATGAAATTACATAGTTTGACCCATGTCCACGTAAACTACATCTTAAATTTCAAGTGTTTACACCCAAAATTGGCGGAGGAATTTGGTAGAGTTTTCAAAGGTCAGATTTCACTTTTATAGATATAAAGATAGATTTTACACAATATTTGTGTTACTAATTCTACTACTACTACTACTACTACTACTGATGCTAATACTACTATACTAATACTTCTTATACTAATACTAGTTATATCATTACAAATACGACATCGTACACAACTATTTTCAGAATTCCACCATACCATGAAGAACCCTTCTGTGCAGGATTTAATAAACCTAACAATGCTGATAACAATGCTTAAACAACTCCCCGTTTTAGTTCATATATTTTAATGTAATATTATTTGTTCTGTTCAATACTATATTTGTGAATTAATTTTTCAAAGTCGAACTCGATTCAATATGGGCTGACCCAGTTATATTATGATCGCAACATTCGGTCGTCTCACTACCTATACTCTAACCCTTTTCTCTTGTATTCAGAAGCGGCCATCCATTTACTAACTAAGCTTAAACATCGTTTCGTTTCCTTTGTTGCAGCTCGTTTGATTCGTTGGTCTAGTCGTCTTCATCAATTCACTGTTCTAATATCTTGATAAAATACAACTTCATATTACAGTATTATTATGGAAGCTTGTAGAACTCTCTTCATGATGCTTATTTTCCTTCTGCTTATAACATTAGTATTTTTTAAAGGCATCTTATGTCTTTATTATAATCATCTATCATTCCTTTTATTCATTATATCAAATGGACTCATGCCTTGTCTGGAGCAATTTCCATAAACAAAAACGTAACACTGATCCATCGAGAATCCGTGTTTCTAATTTTTTGTTTCATTTTGTTTACGCCGAAGTTCTAAGAAATCAAAGGGCTTCCTTCCTGGGAACAAACTTGATCCCTGTAGAGATATATAGACATTCGAATAGTTCACTAAAATTCTTTTTACCTCATTAAGTTTAATAAATTAGTTGAGAACATAATTTTCCCCTTCCCAATCGAGCATTTCCAAATGTTATAGTATATCTTTCTTGTGGTCTTACCAGATTCCAGAACAAGAATTCTCCTAGTCTTGTGGAGTACCTAGCTTCGTACTGTTACTTGAGGTAACATCACTTGGAGAAAATGCACCATTTCTCGTAAAAGCCAGTGTGAGTTGTCCATACGGAGAAGATCTTATTTGGGCCGCGGATACTATTTGATTTTGAATATTAAGTCAGAGTTTACTTGTAATGAAAAATATCTTAATACCAGGTTGTTCTGCCTAATCATTGTACAGAAAAACTTCAGGATAGTGTCTAGTAGACACTCAAGTTCTCTCCAGTTGGCATTCAAGTTATAGTCGTCTGTGATCAGGGAAAATTAAGTATGTAGTTGATATTAGAATCGCGCAAGTAAAAGAAATTGAGAAATTTTAGCTGGCTGTCTATTGGACACTTATAGAAGACAAAACTATTCAACAAGATTGCATTGAATTTTATGTGAACCACTTCTGGGTGTTTATGTTATATATTATAATAAAAAATACAACAGGGTGTTTAATTGTGCATTCATACCAGCATTTTTAGTGCGTAGTCGAACACAGTAGGTCCGATAAAGTTTGCATGTGGCTTAATTGATTCCCATAATCAACGGCGGTATACAAGAGGCACATCACGAACCTCTTACAACACTATCGACACGAATAGCTGTGATTCAGTAAGGACGTTAATAAAACTATCCTTCCACAACACTGCAATGAGCATCGACAAATTTCAGCTCCAGTGTTCTCTACCAGCTGTCAAAAATGTAACTGCCATTTTTCAATTTGTCTTCCTTATGCGTAAAAAAATGCTACCTATAAAACACTCTAACTGTAACAGAGCGGGGACGCGCGAATGACAGTAGCAGCTGTATGCAAATGACTTAACCTAGTGCGAAGTAACGTTACAGTGAAGAAGAAGGAGCGAAAAAGATTATAAAAGAGTAACACGTGGCCGAGTAGGACCAAAATAGACGTGTTACACAGTTGGGCTGAGAGCGACAAGGAAAGACGTGTTCTAAACATGGTTGGACAAAGACAGACTACCATGTGTTCGACACAGCAGAGTCTTGTTATACACATTTACGTACGAGAAGACTTTTGAACAAGAGGCAAGCTGTTACTCTGGAAGTACCTGTAAATAAATGTCTGTTGTTTCCACTGAAAAAAAACGAGTCGAATTTTTCCATTGTCTTTGTTTCCTTGCGACTGTCTGCATACAACGTGTGGGTCCCGAGTGTTGACCTGTAAGGATTACACTACATAACTTCAAACGCAAGTTCTTTTTTTACTGAAAATTTACGTGTGAAACAGTTCACATGCTTTAAAGCTGGTTACCCTCTCCTCTATTGTTGTCATAGTAGGTAACATTTTCTCATTCTTTGCATATTTTAAACAACAATATCATCATTGTGACTACCGGCATTATAAGTATAATCATCACTAGCATCATCATCAGCATCATAAGTAACCTGATTATTCTTATAATCATCTGTACCAGTATCACCGTCGTCATCATATCATCATCATCATCATCATCATCATCATCATCATCATCATTGCTGCCTCAGTAGTTCAGCCATCACTTGCAACCTCCTTCTCATGCTCTCAACATCTCTTTCATTTTCCAAGATGAGTCGGAAAGTGTTGATACAGCTGAACACTCGATGACAGATCACATCGAACAAACACTCACAAACATCAGGTAGAAGATTATATTATCGTTTAATACAATTAAAATTGAAGGCCTGTATGGGCAATTGCTTCTCAGTATTGTTATCTTAGGCCCATGGAATAAATGAACCCGGAACTTTCAGGAAATGATGCCTCAAAAGATTCAAACAAGCGTGGAATCAAATGACCTTATGACATTTGTTGCTAAATTATTGACAAATAGAAACATATAAATATCATCAAGGATGAGAGTTCAATAGAAACGTTGTTTTAATTTGAATAAAATAAAATACGCATCAAATGCGCTCGAAACCAAATCACAACGTAATATTAGGAAAATAAATAAATATTTTACTTGTTTGAAATTTATCACAAATATATTTCAGAGTTAGACTCCATCTTCAAATTAATAGAGCATAATGTTTCACTGTATATTTACGGAAGATTAGAGGACATTTTAAGTTGACTTACGCTTGCTGAGTTCCCAATTTTAAATTTGGATACCAGCAGCTAAAATCAAATTGTTCTTGTTCCACATGATTACATCCCATACTATATATATATAAATATATATATATAAATATATATATATATATATATACGGACAAATATATATATATATGAATATATATATAAATATATATATATATAAATATACATATATATAAATACATATATATACATACAAATATATAAATATATATACAAATATATATAAATATAATTATATATATAATTATACATATATATATCGTATACATAAATATATATAATATATAAATATATATAAATATATATAAATAAATATATATAAATAAAAATAAATATAAATATATCGTATACATAAATATATATAATATATAAATATATATATAAATATATATCAATAAATATATATAAATAAAAATAAATATAAATATATATATAAATATATATATATATAAATATATATATAAAGGCAGCATGCGTTCCGCAGATTCAACCGACATAAGTCCAGCTCAAATAAACAGAAGTTTATAGAAGCTAGAAATAATTGTAAGAGAGTGATAGAGACAGCTAAGACAGATTACACTGAAACCACCAGAAAGCGCATCGAAGCACAGAAATTAGGAACCCGGGATTTTTGGAAAATCTACAACAGCGTAGTTAATAATGGACAGTCAACTATTCCCCCACTAACAAACAGACATGAGGTTGCTTGCACGGCAACTGACAAGGCTAATCTGCTTGCCAATCGGTTTGCCTCAAACTCCACACTGAACTCGGTACACCACTCACTCCCTGATTTTCCTCTGCGAACAGACGCCACACTTGACGATTTGAAAATCACCCCTTCTCAGGTACATGCTATTATAAAAAACCTAGACACCTCAAAAGCATGTGGACCAGATCTCATTCCGGCTGTGCTATTAAAAAAATGCTCTGTCGAGGTTGCTCCAGTTCTGTCCAAACTTTACAATAAATGCCTCAACGAATCTTGTTTTCCTGACTGCTGGAAAACCGCCTCTGTGGTACCAGTCTTCAAGAATTCTAGTGAAAGAACTGACCCACTAAATTATCGCCCCATTAGCCTCCTCTCGCTTTTCGCCAAGATATTTGAGTCCTTGGTTAATCAAGCCCTAGTCCAGCACCTAACAGCTGCTAAACTCCTGACTGACAAACAATATGGATTCAGGCAAGCCCGTTCAACAGCAGATATCTTAACTGTAGCTTCTGAACGTATATACCGTTCATTGGATAAAACAGGGGAGGGTAGAGCGGTGGCCCTTGATATATCTAAGGCTTTTGATAGGGTATGGCACGATGGTCTTCTTAGGAAAATTAGATCATATGGAATCACTGGAAGAATTCATAATGTAATTAAATCCTTCTTAAGTAATAGAAAAATCAAAGTTGTCCTCGACGGACGTACATCCAAACAATATGACATAAATGCGGGAGTACCTCAGGGGTCTATCCTTGGACCTCTATTATTCCTGATATTCATAAACGCCCTCCCTGATAAAATTGTTTCGGAGATGGGTATATTTGCCGATGACACCACTCTCTTTAACAGATATGAGGGGAAAACAAATGAACACATATCCAAGGAAATGGCAGAAACACTAGAGGATGACCTCCAATCCATAGTGGAATGGGGACAAAAATGGTTGGTCACATTCAATGCTGCTAAGACTAAGCTTGTTTCCTTCAATAACTACAAGAAACCTTCTCTACCACCAATAGCAATGGCCAAGAACACATTGCCTGAAAGTACTTCTTTTAAACTTCTCGGCCTAATGTTTACAGGGAATATGAACTGGAATAGATACATTGAGAGCATTGCCAAGGCTGCTGCAAGGAAGGTTGGCTTCCTCTACCGTGCTAGAAAACTACTTACGCCTGACAGTATCCTATACCTCTATAAGTATATGCAGAAGTTCAAGTGTAATGTTAACAAACATCTTTCTACTCTTCTCCCTTCATAATGACCCCGCTAATTAAGTCCCTAATAGTAGCTCCCTGCTTCAAAGTGGCACTGGCCTTGTTTGGGGGGAAAATTGAATAAAAAAAGATATAAATATATATATATATATGAGATATATAATTATATATATATAAATATATATAAATAGACAGATATGTATATATATAAATATATGCATATAAATATATATATAATATATATAAATATATATAAATATACAAGTATATATATAAACAAATATATAAAAAAGTATTCCAAAGTATTGCAAAAAGCAGAAATCCGTGGAATAATTCACAAATAGGTACAAGGAAAAGGGAATGAATTCCAATAATATTATTAAAAGAAAGATAAGATGTGCGTAAAAAATGGAAGAAAACTTAAACTCGACTCTTGAGAAAAATGACTGAAGTAAAATGACTGAAGAAGAAGAAAAAAAGAATGGTGATTGAATTAATTTTAAAATAGAAATACCAATGTAAAAATGACCCAGACAAGATGACGTTAAAAGTCGACTACTCCCTTATTTAAATATATATATATATATATATATATATATATATATATATATATATATATATATATATATATATACTAGCAAAAGTACCCGTCGTTGACTGGGTTCAAAAAAAGCCTACAGAAAATGGAATCTGATTTATGAAAGTATGATAGGTTATGAAAAGGAAGGGTTGTAAATTTGGGTTGAATTTGGGGGTATCAAAACCAAAGCAAAATATGATGAAAGTAAAAATAAAATAGATAAACCCCATAATTTATTATCCCATGCCTGTTCACACTGAAATACTTATAACAATATTCTGTGGATCTATATTAAAAAACCTTGTTAAACTTTAAAGTCTGTGCCTATTTCTATTCTATGGAGGCCAGGCGCGAACGCAGACCCCAAAATTTTATTATACTATCCCTATTTAAATTAAAACATACTTATCAAAGTATTCTTATGTACGTCTATATCAAAAACACTTGTAAACGTTTTTTTTTTTAATTTTAAATTTTTTATTTCCATACTTTGTGGACCAGACGCGAACGTAGACCCCACAATTTTAATGAACTACCGTTCTCCCATATCAAATATAACCATTCCAGTGGCTCGACACATATTCTATCATTATATGTAATCAGTTTTTTTAAATAGTCCACCATATAGGATCCTATTCGTGACCACACACACACACACACACACACACACACACACACACACACACGCACACACACACAGCTTTATATTATATATATATAAATATATATATATATATATATATATAAAAAATATATATATATAAAATATATATATAAATATATATATATATAAATATATATAAATATATATATATAAATATAAATATATATATAAATATATATATATATGAATATATATATATGAATATATATATATATGAATATATATATATATGTACATAAATATATATATATATAAATATACATATCTAAATATATATATATATATATATATATATATATATATATATTATTTTTTTTTTTTGCTCAACATTCACCTCCAAATACCCGGGCTGAAATGCTAGTTTATCTATAAAAGTGAAAGTGTCTGTCTCTGTGTGTATCTGTGTATCTGTGTGTCTGTGTGTGTACATTTCCCTACGCAATAACTCTGCCAGCAGACTCGAAATTTGATATACAGGGTACTGAGATTTGGGAAAATCGATGTGATTTTGTTTTCGGCCAGAAATTTGGCGATTAAGGGTCAAAATCCAACGATTTGACCTTTGAGAACTCTACCAAATTCGTCCGACAATTTTGGGTCTACACACTTGAAATTTTAGATATAGGTTTCTTTGACATGGATCTAACTTGATAACTTTATTTGAGCCCCAAAACAATAAATTTTAAGGGGTCATAATAGGGGTCAAAGTTTAAAAAAATTGACCGCTTTTTTTTTTTTGCTCAACATACACCTCCAAATACCCGGTAACGCCGGGCACCCATGCAAATATATATATAAAAATGAACGGGCCTGTGTGTCTGTCTGTGTGTATGTGTGTGTACACTTCCCTACTCAATAACTCTGTCAATTTTTATCTACAGACTGGAAATTTGAAAAACAGGTTACTGAGATTTGCGAAAATCGATGTGATCGGTTTTTGGCTAGAAATTTGGCGATTATAAGTGGTCAAAGTTCAACGGTTTGCCCTTTGAGAACTCTACCAAACTCCTCCGACAATTTTGGGTCTAAACACTTGAAATTTTAGTTATAGGTTCCTTGGACACGGATCTAACTTAATAATCTGAGTTATACCCAAAACAATCAATGTTAAGGGATCATAATAGGGGTCAAAGTTTAAAAAAATGACCGCTTTTTTTTTGCTCAACATACCCCTCCAAATACCCGGGCAACGCCGGGCTGAAATGCTAGTATATCTATAAAAGTGAAATTGTCTGTGTATCTGTCTGTGTATTTGTCTGTGTGTCTGTCTGTGTGTCTATCTGTGTTCATTTCCCTACGTAAAAATTTGTCAATTTTAAGTTTAGAGACTTGAAATGTGAGATACAGGGTACTGAGATTTGGGAAAATCTATATGATCTGTTTTCGGCCAGAAATTTGGCGATTAAGGGGTCAAAGTTCAACAATTTGACTTTTGAGAACTCTACCAAACTCCTCCGACAATTTTGGGTCTAAACACTTGACATTTTAGATATAGGTTCCTTGAGCACGGATCTAACTTAATAACTTGATTTTAGCCCAAAACAATCAATGTTAAGGGGTCATAATGGGGGTCAAATTTAAAAAAAATTGACCGTTTTTTTTTTGCTCAACATACACCTCCAAACACCGGGGCAACGCCGGGCTGAAATACTAGTATATATATATATATATATATATATATATATATATATATATATATATATATATATATATATATATATATAAATACATAACCATATAAAAGTTATGAGAAATATAATATAGGATTAAGAAACCATTAAAAATGGGAAACTGGAAAGCACTAGCTCGGGAAAGAATACATAGAATTTCGTTTAAGACAACAAGTTTGTTTATTGTTTGTCATAAATCTTAATTATAATTAATTTCTAGCGACTTTCCGTTTAGGCGTTTCATGTTTACGAAGTAACAAATTAATGATTTTAATGATTTGTTTTATAAAATACACGTTATTTTTCTACTTAATTAATGTTTATTTTTCATACAAAAGGTGGTTTCCGTACGAAATTAGTAGTTCGGGAAGCAATGCCGTGATCGATTTCGCTCTAACATATTTACGTTACTGAAATAGAATTTAACGAAAAACAAAACAGAAGAAAACGATTCAACTGGGTGATATATATCTAAATATGAGCGTCATTTTTAAGCACGATATTTAGTTTTATTGCTATTATTTTCTATATTTTATGTAAGTTATGGACACAACTAAGTCTGATAACTCTACTACTACTACTACTACTACTACTAAATTCAAAAAGTCTGGCTGTTTTATGAGTTGAAGTAATTAAATTAAAAAAAAAAATTTGCACCGGTTATTTTCGAAAATGTTATACATTGTGACCTATGCCAGTAAGTAGCGATTATTTAAACTAGTATGAATTTCAGCAAGGGTTACATAATTTCATGTCAGGATAACCTGGTAGCAAATAGAAATAGACAAACCAGCACATGACGTGATTGAAACAGGGGGAGGAAGGTTCAAGGGTACATTCTATAGACAAAAAAAAAAAAAAAAGAAAAAAAAACGCGTTAGAAAAGCAAGTACCGAATATAACATAGAAATGACGTCAGGTTTTAGGGGGATAGAACAGAGTTTCTAGTTAGTTGGACTCGTGAAGCAAGAGGAGCGGCATGTATGTGAAAATGTAGAGAGAATAAATGTCATCCCGATGGCGGTCGGTCTGGTTTCTTGATCACTAAGTAAAAAAAAAATATTAAAGAAAAGAAAGAATCAGAATTATATTAGTCTCTCCTTCCGTAAACAACGATATTCTAAATAGAATCTTTGGAATCACTAACAAGTCTCCATTGTGTTTCCATGCATCAGTTGTATTTGCCGAAGTTAAACAGTCGTTCGACAGCTAATAGATGACACAACCACACACGAAACGGACAGTCAGGAACGACAAAAGAAAGCGACGATACAGGATGAAGACTAGCGACCACGCACGTATGTATAAATACTTAATGTAACAGTATATAAAACTACTATAAGAATTTAGAAAAAAGATTAAGCCAACAAAAATGTATGAAGATTCAACATCATATGTTTACGATGATATTTCTTCCCATTTCATTCCTTTACTACAAGTGATGAAACAGAAGATTATAAACATATAGCCTGGCCAAAGAACCTTATTACTTAACAAAGATTCCAAGGTATTCTCTTGAGTTAGTCAGGGGTGATGTATCATCTAATCTAGGAGCCAGTCTTGTCAATACCTTGCACTTGGATTTTAATGCTAGGACCCTTCTCATTCCTAATATAGGTATGAAAAAATATTTATATGGACAACATTTATAAAGCAAAAGCTAAAATAAAAAGAAATGTCTATAAAAAATGAAACATGAAAATGTGGAGAATTTTCTTAGTATTGGAATTGATGGGGGGGGGGAGACAAAGACACACTCTTCTACAAGGAATCAGTGAAGGGATATGAAAGTTAATCTGTAGAAAAAAGCTAAAGGACCTGAACACAACTTGACATTCCCAAAGAAGGCATCAAAATAAAAGTGAATATTTGACACAAAGGGTTCTTCCTGATATTGGTGCAACTGGTATTGTTCTTAGAAAGTAATTGCCTAATGATTTACACAAATTTAAAAGTGTGAGCACTATAAGGGCTGTATTTGTTGATAAAACAAATGCGAATACGGGCTGTGATAGATGTTACACAACAACAAATAGTAAATAAATATAATAATTACATTATAACAATAATATTCATAATAACAATAAAAATAAAAGTAAATAAAATAAAGAATAAACAGAAAAAGCTATTTTAAAAACACGATTTTAGATGCAAATAAAAACGATTTTTTTCTTTTTTCTATCTAAATAAATGTTCTTCAATTTTTGCCCGATTTCTTTCGAATTTTCTATTTTTTACGTAACGTTTCGCGGATTTCTTTCTTCGGTGAAGAACTGCTGCACGTCGAATTTACTATTAGTTTCTTTATTTCAATATTACAATAATGATCATATATTATCATAATGATAATGGTACACGCAGCTGTATCGAAGAGAGATTAGTTGAAAATTCTTGTCCATGGTTTCCAGATTGGATTTTTTAAAGCCAAATTTCGCGAATTTTGGCTTTTTTGAAACAGTTTGGCATTTAATAAATGTATTTGAACAAATTTACATGGTTGCGACACTGAAAATGTTAATGTTTTGGACAAATAGTAGGTAAAAACCAGAATTCTTCGTCAGGCGACTTAATAAATGATTGCTTTCCACAGAAGTAACCAGTCCCTAGATGAAAAATTAAAAGAAATGGTTCAATTTACTTAAAATAATATATAAAATTTAAAGGGAGGAGGAGAGAAGTCATGTGACAGATATATACTAGGGCATTTAAAAAGGATAGGAGCAAAAAGAGAGAAGAAAAAGGAGCATAAATAAATAAAGACTGGCATGCAATATATATACAGGGTGACCCAAAAAAACAGAGGACATTCAATGGTTTTTCTGAGTATTTTGCCGTCAACGGAGAAAAAAAAGGGCCAAAGACTCTAGTGTTTTGATGTTATGTTTTAAATATAATAAACTAGTCATGAACAAAGTTTCATTTCATTCCGACAAAACACTAAGAAACGGGGCATAATTAGAGTTGGGGCCCGTCTTTTGGGGAGGCACGCTGTATATATATATATATATATATATATATATATGTATATATATGTGTGTGTGTTTTGTATATATATATATGTATACATATATAAATATATGTATACATATATATATAAGCATATATATATATGTATGTATGTATGAATATTTGATGATAACAATTTTTTGTCACAAAGAAGCTATCTATTAAGCTAACTTCTATGCTCATGTGCGCACTTTGGTGACTTTTTAACCCAGCTTCAGTCCTTCATCAATGTCCACATATGTAACATACAACCGTTCCTTCTTGTAAGGGTGTTCGCATCATAATATTTTGAATCATTGACTGTCGTATCAGGTCACTTCCAAGTTTTCCAGATTAAACCAAACATGATCACTTAGAATTTCCAGAAATGCTGTTATAGCCTCCTCATATGACTGTTATTTCTCTCTTTGATTGTATGGTTTCATATGTTTTACAACACAAGCTTTTGTCAAATAGTAACTGTCACATACAGCGCACTTCAATTCTTGTAATTTCTTTAACATTATATTTTCGTCCGTCTTAAAGTGTGTTACTTAAAACACGCTTAAAGATAGCAAGATCTACACGGCGCTCTTCAAAAATCTTACATTTTTCTCTGATGGGTTTTCTCCACACAAATGGATCTTTCGATTATGCATCCCAATTATTTACACTAACTCAAGTATTTTTAAGTTTATATATATATATATATATATATATATATATATATATATATATATATATATATATATTTAAGCGCATATATATATTTAAGTTTATATATATATTTTAAGTTTGTATATATATATATTTCTAAATATATATATATATATATTTCTAAGCTTATATATATATATATATTTCTAAGTTTTTATGTATATATTTCTAAGTTTACATATATATATTTCTAAGTTTATATATATAT
>NC_136509.1:48184790-48242290 GCF_053919585.1 Euprymna scolopes
GTAGCGGGACCAATAGAAATTCAACAGTTGTATCCTTTATCTATTGTATATTGCTGACATGCATTCTATGGAAAGCTGGTGCTAAAACAGACCCTAAAATATTATTACATTTTAAGGAAACGACATCAACATAGCGCGCATAACGCGCTTGTGAGAAAATCAGCAGCAATCGTAGGATAGCTGACTAGCGAAAGTATTAGCAGCAAGCGTTTTAACGATATGCAGATTAGCAAGTGTGCACGCGTTAACGTTACGTGAAGAAGAAAGAAAGAAAACGAAAAACAAAATAGAAAAAAAGAACAGCACGTGGCCGAGCAGTAAAAACAAAGAAACAAAGTGTATTGCGAGGAAGATGGACGTGTGAAGTCGATGGCGAGAAAGTGCTGGTTATGGCCGGCGTCAGATGGCAGGGAGAGAGACTTTTAAAAAGCACATGTTATATGGACGAGCGTAGTAAAACATGCAGTATGCGAAAATACTTTTGGAAAAAAAAAATAAAATGCGTTTTCGCTGGAAGAACTACAAATAAATGCATTTCATTTGCACTTAAAATTGTCGGGTCGACTTTTTATTCCTCTTTGTGTTTGTTTGTTCCATTGCGAGGTAGAATCAGACAACGTGTGGGTCGGAGTGGTTGAAATGTAACGACATAGTTAAAGAGTAACGGCCACGTTACACAAAGGCACTTCACAAGTTTGAAAGTAATGGCATATTTTTTCCACTCGTAAAAAGTAATCCCCTTTTATATTAATATTTTATTTTATCTAAATTTTCACTTTAATAACATACATTTGTTACCGTGCTCTCTCTCTATATATATCATATATTTCTCGTTAGCTTGTAATGGCTATATATATATATATATATATATATATATATATATATATATATATATATATATAATCTCAACGTCTTTTACAAATTAAAAATATTGCATTAATACTAAATAATAAGTCTAAATAAATAAATGTTTCAATAACCCCCATTTATTTAGTTAATGCAAAAATAATGTCGTTTTTTAACATGAAGTTGAACGTCAAAAAACGACATTATTTGCTTCCCCATGAGAGCAGATTTGACAGTTGTTTTTAATATGGGGAAACATCCAGCTGCCCAAAAAGGGGCACTGTGGATGTGAAGTCAAACATTTTTACAATTTACTTAGTCTAGAAGGGGTTCTCTTTCATTGATTAAGGACAGTGTTAATTTAACGTAGAATCAGAACAGGTACTATAATTTGAAAAAAATTATTCATTTAAAAATATACATTAGTCGAAACAAATTAGGCACAAGGCGATTCAAAAGTGTGGGAAGCGAACTTATAGTCATTCTTGTCACTGCACCTAATATTTGTCTATTATTTTCATAACAAGAATCTTCAGTCACCATAATACCACATTCACCTCTGGGATTCGTCCTACTTTAGATTCTTAAATCGACTTTTTAAATCAAGTAAATATATAAATAAATAAATAAATAGTTTAATTTTATCGAGAAATTGGCAAAAAAAAAAAAAATAGATTAGGTGTTAGTAAGACCCTCCCAAAGTTTTCTAAATGATAGCTCGCCAACAGTTTTCCGGTTTGTTTGAAACCAAAAACAAGCAGGCCAATAATATGTAGATAGAAGAGGAAAAAAATAGGGTGGAGGAGTTGGAGAGTATGTAGTGTTCTGCCAAGATGAATGCAACTTTGGGCAGGCCATGGGTGAAAAGAAAAATGGGGAGCGGGCGTCTTGGAGATTTCCTATCGGGCGGAACACCACACCATTCACTCGACTAGCTAGGAAACTAAAAAGGATTACCTGAAAGGGTCTTAGGTCCAGTAGCACCAAAAACCGCGCCCGCCATGCTCAAGCAAGCAGCATCTACTCAAACAGAACTCCTCTGCGTACACACAAGCTCGTTACTTTAATCAGCTTCTTTACAAAACCGCGGGATGTAATCTTTTCTTATTCAATCTTGACCTTCAATTGGTGTTTGAATAACACGATCAGATCATGATGAGCAAAAATTCAAACCTTCGAGTCTCATTAAGACTCGACACCCACACCACCATTCTCGCTACAGCCAAAATCGCGTTAAACATCATTCGTTCTCTCTGTCCCACTGCGGCTCGACGTTGTGGATGACGTACGACAAGTTCAGCGGGCGAGGATGATTGGGATCGATAAGAGCTATCACCCCGTTGACATACCTCCAGTACCGCCGGAGTTCACTGCATTTGAAGAAACGTGTTTCGGCGTTTCATCTGCTGGAGTTTCGCAACGGGGAACTCAAGCGAATCCACTAATCCGAAACCCTGTCGTATGATATTAGCAATGTATTCCGAGCCAATGACCAGGTTCAAGAAAACTCAGAGTGAATTAAGATGACTAACCTTGCACCCAACTCCACTGGGAGCAACTCTCCTCTTCCAACAACCCCAACCGCTCGACAAGTGGGTCGTCGGCGCCCCCTCACTATGGATTTATTTTCTCAAATCCAGAGAAAGGTCGCTTGATTTTGGAAGCTTCTTGATCATGGCTCGGCACTCTCTGATCGTGCAGTTCCTCGGCCTATGACGACTCTCGACCGAATGATTGAGGATAGGTCAGAAAAGATGCTATTAACCGCTGGGTTTCACACAGATTCCTCCGTCAATGTTCGATCCAGAAAAGCCAGCCTCTCAGCGTCTTAATGATACGTAAACTCGAGCATTCCTACGCCTCTCTCACACTGACGTTGACACAGACATATCAACGGACCCAATGCCTCTTCCTGACCCCAAAAGTGAGAACAGCTGGCGCTGGAGGTAGCACAGTCAGACTGTACAGGATGAGAGAGAGAAAAGGTACATGGCGCACGCCTCCGATCTACCTTTTAAGGAAAGTTTCCTTCGAAGTCAAGTGTTGACCGACGCTTCGTTGCATATACGAACATTTTTTTTCGAACTAGAGGCCCGGTCCGAACCACATGCCAAGGATTCGAACCAGGCTATCTGTCCAGCTGAACGGAGCCGGAAGGGTGGTGACACTGTTCCATGAGCCAAATCGCAGACCGACTGACTTGCTAGTTTGATTTTTATGCCTTTGATCGTTTCGTAACATGTAAACGTTTCTGCAAACGTAGAAAGATTTCGAGCGTTTTCGATTAACCTGTACCAATGCCGTCAGCTCGCGGTATAGTACGGAGATCCATTTCGAGTTTCTGGTTTAAAATCAGCGGTCTTTTAAAACAGATGGTAAGAAGCGATAATCGACCTTGTCAGAGCATTTGGACTGATCGAAGTTGATTAACGCGGCTTCCATATTATTCTCTATCCCCCCCTCTAAGGTCGTACAGATTAGCTTCAATTCCCTTTACCGCATAGTTTTTCTCGGGCCCGATCAAATCTCCGATAACATAGCGGATTCGTATGATATTGGCCAGAATCTTGGTTACTTGTGTAGATTTTGAAGAAGACATATCTAAGTGTTCGCTCAGCTTTGCCCGGAACATGACGTCAACCGCCCGATCATATAGAGCATCGCTAATGTTCAAATTCTAACAACGGTGATGGAAATCATAAAAATTATAATAATAATAACTAGCGGGACCTATGGAAATTTCACAGCAGTATCTTTCATATGTAATATATTGCTGCTGCGCATTCTGTAGATGTCCAGCACGAATAGAGACCTCGCGATATTATTGTAGCCCTTTTGTTAAAACTGTAAAAGTATTCATCAAAGTAATCTGGTTAATGTAGTGTCAGAATATATCTGGTTATTACAGTTTATCTCCAATATACTTACAAGGATATTGACATATTTTTTATTGCATGAACACCTGCCACGAACGGAACCCCATGATATTATTATACCATCTTTAGATAGAACAGATACTACCCTAGGATCCTAGCCAGAATGTATATTTTAGTTTCACACACAGCCAAAAAGCAACATCATTTTATTTTATTTTTATTTATTTATTTTTACATTATGTCTTCGATGATCGGGAGATCCTATTTATAAAAAAGGAGAATAACATACTCTATATATTAATTTAATGTTCATAGTATGTTATCATCTTCTATTCTTCTTTTTAATAAATAGGATTTCTCGATTGAATAATTTAAATATTTTATGTACCAAAACAGTTTTCATGAAATATATATATATATATATATATATATATATATATATATATATATATATAATATTTTTATAAAAATATTTTATGTACAAAACAGGTTTCGTTTCGCTAATAACGTGTCGGTTGTTTCAAAACGTTGTAGTAGTAGCAATAATATTTTAACGAAAACATCAGCGTTACTCTCTCTCCCTCTCACTCTCGCTCTCAATAAACAGAAGTAAGAAAATAAACAATGAAAAAAAGCAAATAACTAGTCAATTTTTATCCCCGCCGGTCAAGAAATTGGGTTATCGTTTTTACTACGGAATAACTTAAAAATAATTTAGAAAAAGGAACTGCATTTACTATATATATATATATATATATATATATATATATATATATATATATATTTACATTTAATGTTCTTATAAAAATATTTTATGTACAAAATAGGTTTCGTTTCGCTAATAACGTGCCGTTTGTTTCATAACATTGTAGTAGTAGCAATAATATTTTAACGAAAACGTCAGCGTATCTCTTTCTCGCTCTCTCAATAAACACATGTAAAAAAATAAACAATGAAAAAAACAACTGGTCAATTTTTGTTCCCGCCGACCGAGAAATTGGGTTATCGTTTTTTACTACAGAATAACTTAAAATCAATTATTTCTTAACAATTTTGAAAGATAAACCCCAAATTTTATAAACAAAGACAAATATAGCGGCGAGAAGACCTTACTCGAATGCAAACTTGAGCGCTTGTAAATGTGTATTCCGAAATTAAATGTCTATTCCAGAATTAAGTCTCAACCAATCAAATTTGGCGGAAAGCGTGACACACAAAATAACACACACGCTATCGTATTAATATATAGATCATAATAATAATAATAATAATAATAATAAAACAAGGAAAAAAGACCTTCTGTAATTTGGTTTTATTATTCATTTAATAATTCCTGGCAAACCACTTTTTGTTATTTTTGTTTCTATTTTCTATATAAATGATGATAGACAAGTTCAATTATTAAAACTTTTTTCTTTTTATTTAAATGTCGTTAGCTTAATTCATTTTTAAATATCGAGTGACTAACCTCATGTTTTAAATATTTAAATGTGCTGGAAATTTTTATTTCAATTTTCATAAGCAATATCCCCTAAAGAGATCTTTAACTACTTCCAACTGTCTGACTGAAACATGCTCATGAATGTGTAGCGACATATAAATGATTATGTTAAACGAATATATATATATATATATATATATATATATATATATATATTTCTAGAAAATCAAAATTTACACCCAGAGTTAAGTCTTTTTTAGTCGTTGGTCAAATTCTGTAGGTTTTCTGCCATGTATGTATGCGAGTGTATGTGTATGCGCATATGCGTGTTATTCTAAGGAGTTATATGTCTTATTTGTGTGTATGCATTGCGTGGGTGTATCCTTTGCTTTCAAACTTTATCAATTAGTGAATATATTTTTTCTTCTTTTTCCGAGTTCTTCAACCAGAATGGGGGTAGGGAGATATTGGTTTGTGTAGCGTTCCGTTGTTGACGCGAACATGTGGATATTTCGCGTACGCATGTGAGGTTACATATGACGATTATAGGCGGGGCATAATGTTTTGCATCTTCTTGTATTTTGGTTTGTAAGTATAATTAAAGAATATAGTTGGAAAAATATTTTATTAAGATAACACGATTTTCGCGGTTATGGTATTAGGCGGGTGTATATGTTTTTTTGTTTTTTTTTTACATCAACGAATCATAATAATATTACACGCACACACAACGCAATATCGAGCACGCATACACTCTAATAGCTTACAACTGACCAAAGAAAAACTTCGGATACATAATGGTAAAAAAAAAACATATTTTCTTATTTCTTTTGCGTTTAATAGACTCTTGACTTCCGCATATAACGAAACATCTAATTAATATTATACGGTACTTAACGAACGCAGATTCGCATCTGGTATCCATTTTGCATATTCAATAAATAGACTGTCTTCATTTGAGGATCATGAAATTAGATTTTTCCGCGCAGGTGGATTTTCCTGATCTTAAATGTTTATTAGCATTAGAATTCAATAGAATTGAAAGAATCCAAAGTTGAATGAAATGATTAGCTATTATTATTTTTTCTCAACGTATGTTAATGTTACGCGTCTGTGTTATACTTGCTGTCTTTGAGTTGCAACAATAACCGATATTAATATTGTTTCGATTAGAATGAGTCAGAGATTTGCTAGTATTTATGGTTCGAGAAAATTTACGTTTTTTTTTCTATTTTCTTATTTTGTTCAAGCTGGGATGAGGCATCCTACCGGATATCAAATGTTCACCCCCTATCATACATTCCTGTTGAGAAATCTTTGTAAAATTCTAACCATCTCTTTAAGTGAAATTCTTTAAATCTCTCTTGAACTTGGTTCACCGGGTATACTAACTAGATATTAAAAAATATTTTTGATGCATCCAGTTGCTCTTATAAGTACTGGAATCTTCCTAAAATTCCAATTTCTTTTCATGTCATACATAAAACTTTGGCATTTTGTTCCTCGTTAAATATAATCTCCCAAACCCTATTTAACCCTTTCCCCGTAATCCCGGTAGTCACCCTGAAATAAATATTGGGTACAAAAAGTTTTGTATCTTGAGCGTATTTTTCAAGCGATATTCTTGGTTTGACGACGTGATTTCTCTGAAACAGGAAATTATAGAAACATGTGTAGCCGTTTGTTTGTATAAATGAATTTCATATATATATAATACTCCCTATCTTGGTTGAGCATATTGGGAAGTGATATACAAACTGCCATTAGCGTATTAAGCGACGCTCTTTGTGTAAACAAATCGAACGGAGGCATTTGGACGATGTCAAAACATCGTTAATTCATTACCCACACAGTATCAGCCGTATAGCGTAATTGTGTGAAGCCTTGACTGTCATTTGGGCGATCGGGTTTCGATCCTGGCTTGAGGCAGTTGCCTGCCTAGCTGCACTGATGAGGAGTGAAACAGCGAAACAGTACTGTATGTGGATGACATATATATATATATATATATATATATATATATATATATATATATATATATATTGCATACTGTCATTTTGCTATGACCTCGGTTCATTATCTCGAAATAAGATATATTTCTTTTTAAAATTTCAAATTTACTTCCAGAGTTAAGTCTATTTCAGTCTTAGCCCAATTGTGAAATGTTTTATTCAATCTATGTGTGCACATGATTATATGATTATGTATATATGCGTATCATTCTAAAAAAGTTATGTGTGTTTACATGTGCGTTGGGGTATGCTTTGTTTAATAACTTTATCAATAAGTAAACGAATTTTTTAAATTCTGTATTTCTGATTAAATGTAAACGTGGATTTTCCGTGTATGCAGATTCGAACGCAGATTCGCATCTGGTATCCATTTTACATGTTCAATAAATAAACTGTCTTGATTTGAAGATCATAAAATTAGATGTTTTGCACTTGTATGGGGATGGTTGGATATAGCTAGTTCAACTTTATTTTTACTTGGGATTCACCATATATCAAGGCCCCAAGGAGACTCGAGGATAAAGGTTAATGAATTTAATGTGGTAGTGTAGTAATCGTTACCGATGTAGATTGGTTAGAATTTGATTATTTATTGGTACGGCTCAAAAAAAAATTTACATTGGGTTTAAAGGCTTCCATGTTACATTCAACCGGGAAGCAGGCCAGCGGAACAGTGTTCCACAGGCGATCAGTTCTATAAAAAAAGCTTCGTTCATAGAATCTTCGTTTAGATATAGGCACAGATAGAAAGTAGGGAATTAATATATAGTAGTTGCAGTTAGTCGAGTGCTTTTTGTGTGAAACTTTCGTATGGACACCGTAGATTGGATTTTAGTCGAGGTCTTGCCATGAAAATAACGATAGAACTGTGGGAAAGAGGTTGCAGAGAAGAGAAAAGCGTATTAGCTACTAGGTTTCGAAGCCGGTTTTGAACCCTATCCAGACAGAAAAGGACGTGCCGAGCAGCTCCTTCCCAGATATGGCAACAGTACTCCATTTTAGGACGTACCTGGCTTATATACAGATAGACGATCGCACCGGCAGTCATATACCTACTTTAAAAGTTTTCTTGTGTTTGGGTTGTGTGTTTGCAAGTATGATTTAAGAGTTAAGGTGGGGAAACGGTATTATGAAGCAATACTTTCTTAAGATGATTATCTTCGTGAGTGGATGTGTTTTTCTCGCATCAAAGACGCATTATAACATAACAAACACATGAACACACAACGCAATCTCTGACACGCATATATGGAGCTAACAGCTTACAACTGGTTAGACAGAGAAATCTTTACTTTGGATGCAACAAAGGTTAGGAAATATTTTCTTATTTCTTTTTGTAGTCGCTTGACTTCCGCATATGACGAAACAGATAATTAATATTATACAGTACTGAACAAATGTTTTACATATTCTATAAATAGACTAAGTAAGTCAGAAAATTAGATATTTTCGCGCTGGTGAGTTTTCCTGGTCCTTGATGTTTATTAGCTTCAGAATCCAATAGAACTAAAAGAGAAAAAACCCTTTAAAGATTAATAATATAGTTGCCTAAAATTAAGTGAAATGATTGACTATTTTGGTAAGTAGGACATTTCACTTATTTGAACGCTTTATTGTAGTTTTATGCTCTATCCATTCGTCAAATGTATAACATCTCTCAGAATATTGATGCACAGTTTAAAACTATGTATAATAATTACGAAAATTACCGATTTTAAGTATCACTATTAAACAATTACTCGAAGATCAAAAAAAGGCGAGGTTTGCCAATAATCGAGTGGAAAATTTTATGATCGGCAATATGGAAATATATAAACGCCTTGTGTATATTAAGCCTGACAAAGAATTTCTAACTTTAAAGACCCCTTAAAATTGCTAAACTTTAAAAGCGAGATAACAACAAATTGTAGACACAAAATAAACTGCAGGATAACTATAAATAAATAAATAAATAAACTAAACCAACTAAATAAATATGCTGAACAATATACATCTTACATAACGACGGATAACAAACTAAATAAAACCGATAGATTATTTTTAGTGTATGTCTCGTAGAGACTATACAGTATAAGGTGGGACAGAAACAAGCTGTGTTTGTTCGCAATTTTCTATAAATAGGAAACTAGTGCGTTTAGGGTTAATTTAGTTGTGTTTGAAAGTGAGAGTGAAAGCACGATCAGACCGCATGGATTCAGAAAGCGAGTGTTTTTCACGCAATTATTTCACTTTTATCAGAGTTTATGTATGATCATGTTTTACATTTTTGTTAGTTTTGTTACTCTTCCTTTGTGTGCATAATAATTTCAATATTACATCTCGATTTCCATATTTAGTAACTGGAACTTAGGGTTACAGGTAATACTCTGACATCCAGAACTGACTGATTCAAGCAAACTATCAGGACTGTGGTTCTTCATGTAGGAAACTACAATCTTGTGTAGAAAACACGACGCAACAGTTCGTTCTCTCTTCTCTTCATTCTTCGCGTTTTTAATAGCAGCAGTTATAAAATATGTTAATAGCAACAGCGCAAACCATTGGCGATTAACAATGCTTTCAGAGTTTTCATTTATCTCGGATATATGCAAATTCTCATTGAAGAGTTTTACTAAGTTGCAGAAATGTATCTGCAATTTTATTGATCCTACTTTTTATTCTCTCCAATCTCTCTCACAGACGTGATGTTACTAGTCGCAGTATTTTTATAAATAGTGTTATGATATGTGTTTTTCAGAAATGTTTGATCTATTTTCATGCTTTCTACGTTCCAGATTGTTTGACTAGTTGGTCTCGCGGCCTCCATCAATTCACTGTTTTGATGCCTCATTGTCGTATAGTCTCATATTCTAATATTTTGTTTTTAAGAACTGCACATTTGTGGAACTCTCTTCCTGCTGACTGTTTTCCTCCTACCTATAGCTTTGGTATTTTCAAAACTAAGATAAATAGGCACCTCATGTTTTCGCGATAATCAGTTTTTGTTCTGGTTAGTTCCTTACATCAAGTGGCTTTACACATTGTTTGGAGCAATTTCCATAAAAAATTTACTATAATCGATTTGGTTTTGTGGATAGAAGTAACTGTTCCTAAATACAAATATACCTTTTTACAGTCCAGCAAAAGAAAAGAGAAATAATTGATAAGCATAATCACTACGTGTCACTAGCGACGCCCTGTTTGTGGTGCAATCTCCTAAATAGCTTGCCACATCGGTAGCTGCAGCCTCGTTGCGTAGATAACACATTGTAGCAGTTCATTCCCTCTAATCTAACATAATGCATACATTATGTTTTGTGAAAAATACGGTTATAAACATTGTTTTTACACACCTGCGGCTAATTTTGTTACAGACTTTATGACATTTTTACATAATTAGAATATTGCTTTATTCCGGGTAATTTAATTAAGCATAATTTGGTGGAAAACTCGGCAAATGACTTGCAAGTCTTCTGATAAAATTTATCTTGAACTGCAATAATAAATATCAATAATGTTTAATGGAATCATAAGAATAATAGTGATGTAAAAAATGACATCTTTTCTGATAAAAAAAAAGATTTTGATCGTATTTACTGTACTTCGAAAAAAAAAATGTTGAATGATATATTGAGAAGTTCACTCCTCAATATTCCCGCCAACTCACTGATTAATAGAAGTAATTTTGAAAATGCTTTTCGAAGCAAATAGAAATGTTTAAACTAACAAGTTTTGCTCGCTCACTATTGTTTCAAAATTTGATTCTAATTCATTGCTTATAATCAGTGAAACAGATCAAACCGATAAAACAATGATAACACTTATCACTCTCTCTTTATTGATAAGAAAATAAAAATCTAATCTATAAGAAGACAAAGCTAATCCATAAGTAAAAGAAAATAAAACTGCTCTCTCTATATTTTTCTCTCCTTACGCGGTTTTATTAATAACTAGCCTATCGGTGATCTGACGTTGCCTGGGAAATCGGATTAAGTCACAAAATGTTAATACTACTATTAATTCTATTAACAGTAATAATATTATTGATACAAGATAAAATAAAATGAGTGATAATAATGTTAATGGAAATAATAATACTGAATACTGTATAATGCAAATAATATCAACTAGCCTCCACGTATCCTGGCATTGCCCGAAAATTATACTAATAGCAATGATTTTATTTATTAATAATACGATAGTAAGAATAAAAAAGTAATACTCGGTAACAAAAAGTTCTGCCTGTTTTTTGATTAGCCATTGAATGATGTTGACACATATACGAAATGCGTATAGCAATTGTTTTCAGATAATGATAGCCGGACATTCTATAAAAACATGCGCACCGCGCCAGGTCATCAGTCATAAGCCGGACAACTTGTTCGGCTGTTCGCTTTTAGACTGAAAAGTGTGATTATCAGGAGATGCATCAGGTCGCCGCATATATCAAGCAATTCTGAACGAAACTCCCAAGCATTACAGACATTGGTTGTTTCTTCAGAATGCTGTCCTTCAATCCACTAGTGGATCCACACAGGGTTATATTTTGTGCTTAGTCAATAGATCGTTATGTGCTTCATTATGAAATTGTAACAATGGACCAAATAATCATTGGAAGTCTATACTTGTCGCAATGGAAACGTATGCAACAGGCATTGCGCCAGAAGAAACCAGGACTGGTGAATCACAAAGGTGTGATTTCCCTTCATGACAACGCCAGGCCGAACGTTGTACGAGTGGTCAGAGATAGCAACCTTCAGCTTGGGTGGGGACTTTGTGCCATCCATCTTATAACTTGCGCTATCCTATTACCCCCTCTTCCACTCCCTGGATAATTGTCTTCGTGGGAAATCTTTAACCAATGGAATGGACAGTCCCCACGGATTTCTTTGCGTCCCATCGCACGAGGATTGAATAGCTGAAGACACGCTAGTAGAAGCTGATAGATGCTAACAGCGATTAGTTCAAAGACTAAATATGTTACCCATGTTGTGAAGCGTTATCTTTTTCTTACATTTAAAAACAGACAGAACTTTTTAGTTTCCTTGTGAAAAAGTTAATAATAATTGTAACATTGAGAAAGATAATACGAATAATAATGATAATACTAATGGCAATACTCATAATGACACTAATGAGAACAGACCATAGCGATAAAATAACATTAAGAAAATAAATAAAATACTAATAATAATGGTAATAAATGAAAACAGCTATAATAATAATAACAACATAAATAACATTAAGAGAAATAATAATCATTAGAATAATGGTGACGATAGTAAATAATAATAATAATAATAATAATAATAATAATAATAATAATAATACAGCAAAAAAGAATACTAAAATAATACTATGCATACTACTACAACTACTACTAATAACAATAATATTACTACTATTAATATTAATGCATCAAAATAATAAATTTAAAAAATATGAAGACTATAGAAAATCAAGATAATACTATTATTTAAAAAAATTAGCAATAATAATACTAAAATCACCACCATCACCAACAATAACAACTATAATGATGATGATGGTGACGACGACGACGACGACGATGATGATGATGATGATACGTAACGGAATAACTCGACTGGTTTTACAATTGTCAGGTGAAAGTACAAAATAGTTTAAGCAGTTCGTATTTCTCATAAGTAGATTTAGAATGAATAAAACTGTTAATGTTATTTTTAACAAAAATAAAAATAAAATTCTTTTGAATAAAATAGTTGTATTATTTGATCGGGGTGGTGGGCACTGTGTTGCTGCTAAAAATTCTGTGGTTGTACCCTGGAGTGGGCGCTTCAGGATAAATTCAGTGTTTACGATATGTTTTTTTTTTAATTGTTAGGTGTTTACGATATATTTTTAATTAAATTGTTACGTGAAGGTACAGTATATTAAAAAACAAACATTTTACATAAATACCTCTCAAAGAATTGAAACCGTTTATTTTTTTTAATATTAATAAAAAAAATTCTTTGGAAGAAAATACTTTTTTATTTAGAGAGCATTCTGTGTTAGTGCAAAATATTGTTAGATGAAAGTGCAGAATAGTTAAAAAAATCCAAGTTCGTATTCTGCCTAAGTACATATAAAATAAATAAAACTGTTAAATTTTTAATATAAATAAAAAAATTAGTGACACTAACAGTATTGTTGTTACTGCTGCTGCTGCTACTACTACTACTACTACTACTAATATTGCTAATATTGCTAATAAGAACAGTAGTAGTAATAGTAAATTAAAAAAGGAATAAGTCGAAGTCGGATACACATGTTTTCACACGTAGACACGCGGGGCTCATGCGTTGCAGACTCAGTCGCAAAAGAGAAAAAAATAGAAAAAAGGAAATAACTTCAGCTCCTTTTTCAGAAAAGAAGTTTATTCCTTCATTTTCCCACCACGCGTGACTTCTCGTTAGGGGTTTGACATCATCCGCGTCTTTATTCGTCCTTTTTATAATTATTCGCTTTTTCCTTATCGTGACATCTTTTCGTACACGGCTCGGAATTTTCATACGCTCGTCTGCGCTCTGTTACATTAAATAAAAATGGAAGAGAAGAAAAGAAAAATCCACGCACATTTTCAAATAACAATTGTTTTAAACTATTTCGAAATTCTAAATCAATGAAGAAACTTGCTCCCCCCCCCCTAAAAAAACATACAGTATGATTTTATGAATATCTGAGGAAATTTATTTGGTTATGGAACTCTTCAGTATTTTCAGAAATGTTTAGTCGTTAAGAAACTGTGTTACGATGGCTGTTCCAAAAAGAATGCCTCCTATTTTTATTCTGCCTGAATGGGTCAGAGGAGATTGCATTGTTGTGATGTCTGAACTTATGCATTCAGGACCTGAAACTTTCATATCAATGTTGCAGATATTGAGAGTGTGAGACTCTAAAAACCCAACCCGTTCACTGACGTGCATCAAAAGCATATATGCGTTATTGAATTTCTCCATGCAAAAAAAAAAAAAAAAAAAGGATTGATCAACATTCACCGGCGCCTGTTCAACATTTACGAAGCACATGTAGTTGATGTCAGCACAGTTAGGAAATGGGTTCTCCGATTGCAGAGAGGTGACAGAGATAGGAGTGACAAAGCGCGCTCCGGATGCCCATGCACAACCACCATCCCATCGCTGGCAAAAGTGCATTGAGGATAGTGGTTACTATGTAGAATAGTTATGTAGCATCGAAGGTCGCTCGTTTTAATGGTAGCATTCCCTTCTTCGTAGTTCTTCAACTAGTTTAAAAATGCATCACTTTTGAAAGCATAGAAATATTTTTTATTCAAAAGTAAGCATATAATTCATACATTTAATTATTTGACGGGATGGTAATAGAAATAATTTATTTGATACAAAAGAACCTAAAATATTAATGTTTGAATAAATGGTTAAAGTTAAGAGAAAGATAAGAAAAAAAAAAACGAATTTAATACAAAAAATAGTTAGATAACTAATTGTACATGTTTTCTTACTACGGTACTGAAGTCTATTTGTTTGTATTTTTCAAAAGCTACGCAAAACGTAAAACATTCGTAATTGGTTTCGCCTTTCCCGATTTTCCTAGCTCTGAAATTAAAAAAAGTACATCTACCTGACGACTTTTTGGCATTCGTTGAAAACTTTCTTTCTTTATTTTTTTATAAAGAAAAAAAGAAAAAGAAAGAAATGTCGGAGTCATTTTTGGTGAAGCATAAGTCGATTATCTGTTCTGTACGAATGCCAATAAGCGACTCAAAATTCCGTTTTAACGTGAATTATAATGAAGCAAAGTGAAAGAGAGAAGGACGTAGATTTATTCTGTTCAAGGTCTCCATATATATTAAATTGTAAAGAAAATGAACACCGAAAAGGGTAGAAAAAAAAAGACCTGGTTAAGAGTTCTAGATATATGGTTTAATATCATGTCTTTGTAAGGAGTTATTTATTCATTTCGTATGATTTAGATGATTCCATTGTTGACATTAGTTTCCGCAATATCTTTCCAATCAGAACGTTTATTTAGGAAAACGTCGGATACTTACAAGAGGGATTATGTGAAGGTTGCCAGCATCCCTAATTAAAAGTGCTGCTGCAAAACAAACAGAATTCGAACTTGACATACCCAGATTGTCAGTTCAGGATATTAACCATTTAGCCACCGTTGTATCTTGTAAGGGGACATAAAAATGATACGAAACTAATAGGGAATTAATTTTACCGGCTATGGAACGGGTACTCCTCTAGTTATCTATAAATCTAACAGTAAATAAAAGACTCAAAATATCTATGCCAGAAAAATGTTTGTTGTTGTGCTACCAGATCAGGCTTTTGAAGATATTAGCGTCCGGCCTAAAATGCACAAATTATTATTTTTTCTTTCCCTTTGTAAAATTCAATCATGTTCTGCAAGTAAAAAAAAAACAAAAAAAAAAAAAAAACAAGTTTCCTTCACAAAATAGCAAACCAAGCACCACGAATAAATATTTGAAGATATAAAGAACTTGAAGCATTAAAACTTATTCTAAAATTAATGAAGTCGACATTAGATAATCTAAACTGATTGACACGCCGTTAAATAATATAATCAAACCAAAGATATAAAAAAAAAACTTGATACATAGAAACTTTTTAGAAAATTACTGGATTCGGCATAAGATAAATCGAAAAGGGCTGACATTCCCTAAAACAATACAGCCAAATCAAACTCCATAAACAAATATTTGACGATATAAACAACTGGAAGCATAAACATTGTTTAATAAATTACTGGATTATTGTTATTGATAAAAGTAATGCAGTAGCCCGAGTGAATTCGAACCCGACACGCCAACCCACGCTCGCACATATAACCACTATATCACGTTATTTCCATCTATAATCACCAATTCCTGTGTAATTAATCAATAAAGAATCGGCCACTGCAATCAGGTATAATTGCGGATAATTATGGCGAATGAAAACACGATCAAATTATTAAAGCTAAAAATTCAATCAAATTGCAATAAGCTAAAAAAAAAATTAATAACGTATGAATATTTTTTTTTGTTTCTTGCTTTTAAAGTATTTAATTATTCTTCTCGTTAATTAATTACGGAAACAAAACGGCATCAATTAAAAACAACTGGTTGGAAGTAACGAACTATTAAGAATAAAATTAGCAAGAAAAAGTGGATATTAAAATCATCACGGATTACATACCCGGCGTTGTCAAATAGTCGTTTTATAATTCAATGAACGAACATATTTATTTTTTTTTGTGGGCCAGTAAGGATCTAGAAGAAAGAAAAGCTTTATTTAGTGAAAATGCGATGCCTCTTTTTGGGCGCAAGAGACAATAGACACTCTTGTAAGAGTAGCTGCACGTATAATTGCGAGGCAATGGTTTGCAATCCCCAACCACACCTCTCCTGAATCGTCACTACTTGGGTCCAGTGGTAAGGAGAGGCCCAAGACTGATTGGAAACAATGCCGAGATAAGCGGTGAGCACATACAGCACATGGAATTTCCAAATTGGTCGCCCATTTTAGTAATAACCAGACTCAACGTTGCTCAACTTCAGTGATCTGACGGGAACCAGTGTGTCAATGTGATTATGCCATATTAGTGGAAATAAAATACATTGAAAAGAAAGACAGATACAACAAGTAAAGAAAGTGCTTACACGAAAATCTGACATTCAAGTCTACATAACTTATGTATAACTTCGAGAGGCTTTACAATTAAAGGAAGAGTTCATTGTTATCCGAAGGGTGGGCAGTACAACACTTTTAAAATTAGTTTTGCAAAGAAAAAAAAAATAGATCGGACATCTTACAAAACGATGAAATGTAAATCCAATAAATACTTCCAAGTGTTTGAACTGTTAACTTTATAAATAACTGAAAGAATACCCGCCCCAGGGCAGAAAAAATGAATTCTTCAAATAACACAATATTGTACTACTTTTATTTCCCAACACAAAGATTAAAATCAAGATATAATGATATTAAAACTTAGGTCTAGAATCCTTATTTCAATTCTGATCAAAATCCATTACATAATTTTGATTATAGAAAATTACTAAAATGTTAAGCTTGATGGGTCTTAAGAAAAATATTGAAATTCAAGGAATCTTGCTTAATTGGTGTCTTATGACTGGATCAGATTCAGTGCAAATTTGATATATTTGCATTTTCAAATGGGAGGTGTTCCCATCAGTGTGTCTCTTTATATATATTATGCAATTTATTGCATTTTTAGGTTTAATAATTTAATTTTTAATTATAAACTATAATTTCATGCAAATCAGAAGTATCTGAATTTTCTTGAAAAATGTCCGCCCCAGATTGACACAATTTAAATACAAATAAAATTAAATTAAACATAGCCTACATTTAGATACCTTGCGCATATTAGTTGTGTGTCAAAAGTCATAATGATCGATTAATTAGTTTTGTAACGTAGCTGTTACCGTCGCAAATAAACAAACAAATAAAACAGGAATAGACACAAATAAATAACCAGGTCAGCATTTTCTTTTTTACAAAACGTTTTCATTCCCGATATTTTCGGTACCACTTAAAACGTCTCTCGCTGCCACATGTTCATTTTAGCCTGGAACACGTTTCTTCTTCCAACCGCACGCCAGGTACAGCCGGTCAAGTTTCGTTTGCGTCTATTTCCTTCTTCATCGTCTTTCTTTTTCTGGTCCCATACCGGCCTCAGCCGGCCATTTCCGTCTTCGCATTTTCGTACATATCGACATCGTTTCTGTTCGAACACGTGTTGCATTTTTTCTCTTTTCTTTCGTTCTAATTCTCGCGCATACTTCCTAATTTGCATGTGCAGTTTTTAGACTACTGCTGCTATTGCTGCTACATCTGCCACTCTCTATGCAAGCCACCATCCTTCGCTGCTGCTGACACTTTCCACGCGTTAACACACGCTATGTTACACACCTTCCCTTGAAAAAAAAATATTTACAAGAATTTATTTAAACCTTTCTTAGGCAATAAAAGAAAACAAGAAAACTATAAATTTCACACAATAAAACACGAGTAATTAAATCCAAATAAAAATGTCTTAGTGTATAATCTATTCGATATTTCTATTTTACACTTGTTTCCGTCACAAGTTCCTTTCCTTGTTTATTCTTTCCGTTTTTCATTGATAAAAATAAAAGAATTCCAGTATGTTCTTCCAAATATTTAAAGACACCATTTTAATACGTTGAAAGGGGAAAAAACTCAATGAACTGTTTAAAAAGCAAGAATGTATGTGTTTTCAGAATTTCCACTGAAGTAGTATTGAAGTATTTCAGTTGGTTGTGCAAGAATACATGTTCAAATGTTAAAACAATTTTACAAAGCTAGTCAAATCATTGCAAGACCAAATCGGAATTTTCATAGTCTTTGATGTTTGTCAGCCCTGAATCTGAAAATTCACCAAACTGAAACGGGATATTTTTATTTTAGTAATAACGTCAGTTATTTTTTTCTTGACAGTCTTTATAACACATATGTTATGATGTTATTTGTGATTCAAGATACATTTATTTATTTTTTCGTTTGAGGTTTTTGCACAGATTTTTCTTATCCTTTTCTTGGCCCTCGGGACAAGATCACCGTGTAGTATCTGTTCTTCAGATGCTGCACTTCAATTTCTTGTTCTCTGTCAGTGGAGGAGAAATCCTTCATGACTGAGACAATTTCTATTTTTGTTCCTTTTCTCCCCATTAAAAAAACGACCCTGGTGTCTAACTCTGTCCCGAGGCATTGTAAATAAATACATGAACCCTCGAATCCCTTCTCAATATCCTATTAGTCATAACATTAATATCTCTCCTTGCTCAATGATAGATATTTATGCCAGTGCCCAAATAGTTTTCTTTTTTAAAACTTGACTAAACTAGTTATAACATTGTTCCTAATCCAATGATTCATTATTGTTTTGTTACTTTTAACGAGATTATTTGAGCGAACACTAGTTAATCTAACCCTTTGGTTAATCCATGCCCTTTTTTGTCTCTTAACAGCTTAAACCCTGTTTGGTGAGATTATTAAGGATACTTTCGGCCTATTTTGTCTCTAAAAGTGCTCAGTCACTTTTGACGAGATTATTCAAGACAATTACGATTGACACCTGATCCAACGGGCCAGAGGCATTATCAGTGTCGCCGACTTAATCGGATCATTATAAAATCATTATTGCGTTTCCCCTTTTTCTGACACAATACAGTTTAACCTTACCATTAAGCATTGCCACTCTACTACTCTATAATTTCTGCTACCCTCTAAGCTTCTTTGTTCATAAACTCACTCAACAAAGTCCAATCACTAATTTCTGATGGTCACGTTGCATACCCTGGAAATTTGATCCATTGTCCAAATTCTATCGACAACTTTCGGACTGTCTAAATAAATTTTTTTCACTATTTTTACTTTCCATCTTTATAGCCGAGGACTGGTGAGCGTCCCAAATGTTAGCTAATGCAAGCTACTACGCCTCATAGCCATGAAGAGTTTCAGTTTCAAAGAACAAATTCCTCCATGCCAGGTGTTCTACCTGACTGCCACGCAGCCTTGTTTTTATTTCAAAATTAAAACTACTTAACATTTTAATATTTCAGTGCTCCGTATTTATCGGAACACACGAAGCAAAATACAAAAAAAAAAAACAAAAAACAAAAAAACAAAAAACAAAACAAAAAGAAAAAAACAAAAGTACCAGACACGGTGAAAAATATCGCAAATAAAAAATACAAATACAGACATTAATGCACCAACACACTGAAACACAAAAAACTAACAAACAAGCACGCAGTAAAGTATCAAAACGCGCAACTACACACTAGAACATAAATATGTGTAATCACTCATACATATACACGAGCACACATACACAAAAACAATAACACATAAACATACTTTAACACAAACACTTTCAATTACATACTCATACACACACACACTAACATACAAACGCACACTAACATATAGACACAAGTAATCATATACATTAACACAAATAAAACACACGTACACTAACACACAAATACACTGACACGCAAGCACACTAACACAGACACACAAAAATGCACAATATCTGATCAGATATTCTTTAGAATAGAGATTCACCAGAAAAGTTAAAAATTAATAATTTTATCTAATTTAATTGAAGACTAATATTATTCACGTTGTATTTTGCTTTTGTTTTTCTGATTATTGTCCCCATCTATCTAAATAAAATCGGTATTTGTTAGGCATGAGCACCCAAAGAATGTCAGTTCTTATCGAATCGATTTTAAGTATTGATGCAAAATCCTGAGTTTGTCCCGGAAATTGCTGATTACGATTAGAAAGCCAACTTTTTTCTTTTCTTTTTATGACGTTTTAATTTTAATTTGAAAAACTGATATCCCCTTGGTGCCGATTGCTTACAAGTACCAAAGAATTAGACATCTTCACGTGTGTGCGCATGTGCGTGTGTGTGTATTTGTGTGATTGGATGATTTCAACATTTTTCTCGATTCTGATGCAATTACTGATTCCGATTCGGATTATTTTAAATTCTCAAAAAATTTAGCTACGGCGTTTGACTTCTTTTATATCCGAATTGTCATAAGAACCCATGTAATATGCGTATATATTTTCGTAAAGTAAAAAAAAAATACACTTTTGGAGTGATCTATAGATGTAGTTTTAAATCAATTAATATCTATCCTTTTTTATCATTAGTGCCAGCAATAAGAAATTAAGTTTTAAACAAAAACAAACAAAAGAAATCACTAAAAGAATCGTTTTTTTTTTACATTGGAAAATAAGCACAAATTTTCCGATTCCGATACTCCTAAAAGTTCCGATTTTTCCTATTCTTGATTTTGATTCAGAGTAATCGCCCTAACAGTAGTAATAATTTCCAGACGACATAAATATAGTCATAAAGAAGGCGTAATCGTATCCTCTGGCTTCATATGAATTGGAATCTGTTCGCGAATATATACTTTTCTGTTTTATTTTTACTTTACTTGCTTGGTCTGTATTAGTAATCACACTTCATTTCGAATTGATTGCTAAACATGGCGAAGAGTTTGACCTAAACTTGTATTTTTACGCCCAGACTTGGTTTGGCGTTTTTCGCACGCAAACTGCACGCCATCTATAATGACTTTGCCATAAAACGAAGAGTGGAATGGCTGAAAGCCGAGAGTTATCGACAGAAATAAAAATAGCCAATATCAGTCGGCCATTACGAGCAGCCTCGGTTTCGATCTTTATATTTTTTATTCTTTGGGTAGAGTAAGAAATTTCAACCGAGATCAAAGATAGTAATATTAATAACTATCAGATTTACGGCAAGGGTGTATAATGAGATTATACCCGTTCTCAGCTGGCATCAGTTTGCCACAGAGTGTAATATGATCATAAGTGTGTCAAATGCGCAGACAAATAAATGAAAACTTTTGCAGTTTTTATTATTTCAATTATTGTTTTCATCTGGATGGTATTTGCATTACGTTTCGAATGATGTACCTACCGACTTTCTTCAGGTGCATATTAACGAACGTGGGGATATTTATCTTGAACTTGAACCGAACCCATTAATTAATCTAATCTATGGGAGTAGTTTGTTCTCGTTTTGTCAACCCTGACGGGGTAAAAGTTTAAAGTAATTTTTAATTGTATTTTTATCATCGCTCGTTATCTTTAACTGTATTTTTAACATCGCTCATTATTTTTTATTGTATTTTTAGCATCGTTCGTTATTTTTAATAGTAGTTTTAGCGTCGCTAGTGCCGAAGATTGAGAATGAAGACAACTGGAAGTTACTTTAAATCAGTCAGATAAAGCACAGAGTGTGAGGCAAAGTATTGCAGTTGTTTAATACATGGTAGTATTCGGCAGGATGTAGAGGAAATGTGTGATCAATGAAATGTATCATAGTCTCGAACATGTTTCAATCGCTTACTTAAGACGGTAATGGATGCCAACACTAGTTGAAGTACACGCCCACTAAGGGTTTTCTTAAATATTTCATAAATATCAACTAAATTAGAAAACCATGCTTTCGCTTTAAATTGCAATATAAACAGTAGAGTATCGGCAAGGATTAATTATTAAAATATTAAAAACAATAAACCTATAACAAATTATACAAATTCCCCATCTTTAAAAAAAAATCAGGAATATAATGAAAAAAAAACAACAAAAAAAAAAACGCGCTGTCTGCCAAAATAATATAAGAAGACCAACGCGTATGGTGATGTAAACGGACCATTTTAGAATTTGCGATCTTTCAGAAATGTGAAAATCACGGCCATTTTCTCTGTAAATAAATGGAAAGTGTTAGAATTGTACTGACACAAGAAATATCAACATTGGCTGTAAAAACGATATTATGGAAGGAAAAATGGAAGGGTGCAGAAAAACAACTTAAAAGGCGTAATAACGTATGTATTCCGATTTATAAATTAATCAATCAGAAAAGTTGTTCATTTTTACGAGAAAATGATCATCACACCACAAAGGTTAAAAAGATGGAATGATTGTTAGAACTATATTTGAATAGTTGCAGGGACGGTTTCTAACAGGAATCTGTTGATATTGGATGAGCAGATGACCAAGTTGTTATCCATATGTAATTCATATTATAACCAGTCCTGTGGCAATGTTTTCAACAGACGGGAACCCCTTACGAAGAAGCTCTGTTTGTGGAAATTCCGCCTGACTCTTAGTACATAGAAAGAAGGGAAAGTTTTTTTTTTGCGTTTTGGAAGAAAAGGCGAGTTCTTACTTTGAATTTCTTACAAGGAAGGAACACAGATTAAAGCTCGGTCGAGCACCTTGTATGAAATTACGATTGTGTAAAGATACACAAGTTCTTCGAGATAAGTAATAGATGATTGATCATACTCTGAAGTATACGCAGAAAAGTGTTTGATAAAGATAATATGATAATTATGCTGCTGCTGCTGATGATGATGATGATGATGCCGGTGGTGGTGGTGGTGGTGGTGATCATCATCATCATCATCATCATCATCATCATCATCATCATCATCATCATCATCGCGATAACAATGAGGATGACAATGACGATGATGATCATGATGAAACCTTTAAACATTGCTCCATTTCTTAAAATGAATTCTTTTTCTTCTCGCGATGTTCAAACGTCATCGTTTTCATCTCTTTTATTCGCTTCACTTTTTTCTTTTCAGCATTCTTTCGCTTCTCCCATTGACTGGCAAATACTGAACCAACTGAGCCACGCGGTTTTTACTATCGTTGTTCCTTAATGGCCTCCATTTTAATGACGTGCTAATGTTCTAGGAACCACAGTTCTTAAGAGGCTTTTCTGTTGCACGCCATAACAGACAAACGCCGACCACAGTAACTAAACAAGGCAATCTTCCATGAATTCCATTTACTTAACTCGTTCGCCAATATAATTCTAGCTTTATTGATGACACTAGTGAATATGATATTCTAAGTGAGTAATATACATGCTATGACTACTTCTTCTGTGTCTGTGTATATCTGTGTGTGTTCATAGCTTTATGTAACTTTTTACATATTCACACCAAAAAGGCACATTACCACTGTAAGACGTAAGAGGTTACTATGAATAAGAAACCATGCCTCTGTTCATATTACATTTATACATTAGCGTGTTAGTACGGTCGAAGAGGTAGGAAAAAAGGAAGAGAATTCCAAAGTTTAGCAATTCAAGAAAAGAAACTATTAGAGTAGAAGGTTTTCCCTCACGTAGGTACCTCTATAGTGAAGAGGTGGTATTTTGTTGTTTATGGATTTAGTTATGAATTTCTATGTCCAGGGGGCAACAATGCTATGAATCCGTCGAAGCACATACCATAAAATTACTTATAAAACAAATATAGAGATGCAGCATTGTGGCGATGAGACAAGGTTGGAGTTTGTTTGTACATAGTAGGATCTATTAGATTCGAAATCCTTTTTAGATCCTGTCCAATAGAGAGAAATTATTATTGTGGCTCACAAGGAGCTTTCACACAGGTCGTAAATGATCTCTTCTTGAAAATAGCTTGTGGTCTTCTCTGGAAGCTGAGTAACAACAAGTCACCCCAGTTTTCCAATGCTCTCCACTTCTTCTGACAACATTTGCAAAGAATTTGAATTATCGCAAAAGCCGCCCACCATCGATCTCTCGCTAGCAGTGTCCATTGGTCTCCATTGGAATTTGAGTGGCACTAAGCCTCCCCAAGGTCGCAGTTCTCTTTGCACTTGCCTAGCGGACGTCTGGTCAGTGCTCTCTACTCGGTCTTTCCATCCTCCTTGACCCCCTCGACTATTTGGCAGCATTCTTTTTTGAGGGGCGGAGATTGGGTAATGGGAGAGGATGAGAGAGGGAATGGGGAGGGATAGAGAACTTATAGATATGTATCTTCAATGTTCTTGGTTCCATGTAACGTTTCTTCATGTTTTGTCTCTGCAGCAGTTTGCCTGGTTCGTGCGTGTGGGGCTCATGTGTATTAGTCCCCGTATTCAAGGGGGTTTCTTAATAGTTCAGCTGTTTTCATTATTGTTATTCGTTGTATCTTTCCAGTCATTCCTCTGATTCCAATTCCTCCTATTCTTTTCTCAAAGTTTTCGGAATTTATCCTAGTGCCCCTACTATTATAGGTACTATCTTTATTATTATTATTATTATTATTATTATTATTATTATTATTATTATTATTGTCATCATTATTATCATTATTATCATTATTATTATTATTGGCCCTTGAAAGCTAAAAAAAGCTAAGTAACCGACTCTAAATTCTAACAGTTTTCCACTTATTTTCTACATTTTCACACTGTTTTACTATATTTCTCTTATCGCGAATACAGTCGATCAGCCAGTTGCAAGTAACTAGAGACCTTTTCAAGCGATATTGCTGATATAAATGTACTTTTGTATAAGTAATATCACCTGAAGAAACATGCTCATGAATGTGTAGCGACATATAAATGCTTATGTAAAGCAAATATGTGTGTGTGTTTGTGTGCGTCTGTGTGTGTACATGTGTATCTATGTGTTTGTGTCTATATAAATTATGTGTGTGCTTTCTCTTATTACTTCTAATCGTTTGTTCTCCAATTTTACCGCCATTTTTGTTCTTGATATTTGTTTTCCTTCGTAATCGATACGGTTGTCGGGGTGATAGGCCATGTAATATTTATTCACAACATCTTTCCGGGCAAGAAAGGGTACACTTCCCAGTGTCCAACTTCCCTTCAAAGAACTCTGCAACGCACTGACTTGACCCACAGAGATTTAGTCAAACAGGGCATCCTGTTGTTGATTCAGTGTCTGAAGGCCGATTTACTCGCATAATATCAGGAAGTATCAGCAATATAAGTATATCCTCTTTCATATACGACTAAAAGAATCTATAAAAAAAAGTATACTTATATTGGTACATTTACTTATCCTCAAAGTATTTATGGAAATGAAATTCGTTAAAACTCTTGATCTTCTATTATTATTATTATTATTATTATTATTATTATTATTATTATTATTATTATTATTATTATTGGCTTACAACGAGCTTTTACGCAGGTCATCAAAGATCTCTACTTGAAAACAGCCTGTGGGTTTTCACTGGAAGCTGAATGACAAAAGTATCCCAAGATTTGCAGTACTTTCCACCTTTTTCGATAACATTTGCAAATAAATTTGCATTATTGCAACAGCTGCTTGCCATTGATTTCTCGTTAGCAGCGGCCATTAGGCTTAACTGGAATTTGAGTGGCATTATGCTTTTACAGCGTAGGTCTGGTCAGTGCTCACTCGCCGATCTTTCCACCCTCCTTGACTCTACTTTGCTATTCGGTCTCACTCTTTGTGGGGGGGCAGTGATGTGGTAATGGAGGTGGGGTAGTAATAGAGAACATAGGTATGCAGCTTCAATGTTCTTGGTTCATTGTAGCGCTTTATAATAATAATAATAATAATAATAATAATAATAATAATAATAATAATAATAATAACAATAAATAAATAAATTGCGATAAATTGATCACCGTTTGTTTTCCCATGGCTTCTAACCTTTAAAAAGACAAAATGCAGAACATTTATTTGTTCTGTGATTGAGTTATGTACCTCTCACTTAGATATCTAGGTATTTCTCTCAGCACCTCACACTCTGTATTGCTTCAACCACTTTCTAATCTATATTATATTTTTCCTAGTCTGTCTGGTTTTCTGTCCGTTCCATTTTTTTCGGAAAATACTAGCCCGATTTGGCTGGAATTTTGCATTGATCCTTTTTATGATAAAGTGCCACGCACTAAGTATTATGGTATCCTTGTGATGCACAGCTAGGGGTTAATAGAGATTAATAGTTAATGCAAAAAATGAGAACAAATTAAACCATATTCAACCATCAGTTTGGCATAAAGCACTCATTCTTTTGCCCATTTCTAACGGGCTAAAAAGTTTAGTATTTTTGTAATGCCTTTGTATTTAGAAAAACGCTTTCTTTTAAGATTGTTATCTAATTTAGATCCTTCTTTTTACATGGAGGTCACCACTTATCAAGGCCCAGATGCCACTCGGGGATAAGGGTTATTTGTGTACAGTAATCAATGGGGATAGTGTTGCAGTATTCATTAATATTGGAGATTTGATAAAGTGTCATTACTTAAGGGGAGGTTCATCAGGAATTTGTTTATGTTGGACTTGAAGACATCCATGTTGAAGTCAGGAGGGAAACAGGAACGTGGTAGAGAGTTCCACATGCGTGCAGTTCTAAGAAAGAAGCTTTGTTCATGGAATCTACGTTTTGATTTAGGCACAGATAAACAGTGGGGAAAAGTATTGACAGTGGTTTCAGCTAGACGGGTGTTTATCGTGAAATATTGGCGAGGGGAGACCAGAGATTGGAGCTCGGACGTGCACCTGCTATGGAAACAACGATAAAACAAAGATAGGCTCGCAACGTCTCTCCTCCTTGGGAGAGAGGTTGCAGGGAAGAGAAAAGAGAATCCCCCACTAAACCACGAAGTTTATTTTGTACTCTGTCAAGGCAGGATAAGCTGTTTTTAGCAGCTCCTGCCCAGATGTGGCAACAGTATTCCATCCTTGGGCGTACTTGGCTTTTATATAGATAAATTGCATCAGTAGTGAGATATCTTCTGGAGCGGTAGAAGGATCCCACGATTTTTCCAGCGATCTCGGCCACAGACCTGATGTACCTGTTCCATTTCAGATCAGAATTAACGTAAAACCCAGAAGCATGTCAAAACATGGGGCCTCCCCTAGACGAGAACCATCTATTTCAATTGATGCCAGATGGGGATCAGAGCTTGGTTTTAGATGCGTAAAAGGTAACCAGCCACCCTTTCCCTCACTTTACCACGCGCTCGAGATCAGAGGAGAGAGAATCAGAGAGAACTTTGTCATTTACAGCTTTTGATGTGTTGCCGTAGATGGTCGTGTCATCAGCATAGATGTCAACGAATGATTTAAGTATGTGTTTAGGGGGATCATTGATGTAGATCAGGAAGAGATTTGGGCCCAGGATGGACCCCTGAGGGACTCCAGCATTAATACTGCGAGGCTCTGATTTTTGCTCATCAACCACTACTCTTATGAGCTTATCAGAGAGAAATGATTTAATGATTGATAAATCATTTCCAGTTATACCGTGGCGTGAAAATTTGTGAAGTATGCCTTTCTGCCATACCTTGTCGAAGGCCTTTGATATGTCAAGAGCAATTGCCCTAGAAAGGAAGCCTTTGTCGAGAGATTCGCTAATCCTATCAGATATAACCGTTAGCACATCTGCTGTAGATCTGACAGAACGGAAACCATATTGTGTGTCACTAAGAAGGTTATTTCTGCAGAGATGATTGACTACTTCTCTATTTAATATGCATCCCAGCAACTTACTCATGACACACAGGAGACTTATTGGTATGTACTGAGAGTGAGATGATTTTTCACATGAATTTTTAAATACAGGACATACTGATGAGGTTTTCCAGGGTGTTGGAAAGAACTTCTCCTTAAGGCAACGCTTAAATAGTTTGGTAAATAAGGCGGCAAGTTCTGGTTGAAGCTTTTTTAACACTATAATTGGGATGCCGTCAGGGCCAGTTGCTTTACTGGAATCAAGGTTCTTGATTAGCTTGGTTACCGCACGCACAGATTTATTTTATATCACATAGCGCGTTGTGTGTTATAGGAGGAAATACGGGGAGTTGATGGCCTTCGTCGCATAGGGTAGAATTAGCTGCAAAGTTCTTGGCAAATAGTTTGGCTTTGTCTGATGCTAACGAGATGATCTCTGGTCCATTGATAATGGTTGGGATAGAACGCACACTTCTGTTCAAGATCCTATTTGTTATTTGCCAAAACTGGTGGGAACCAGGCCGCTGATCAGCTACTTTGGATTTAACGGACTGAGCATATAGCTCTCTTGCATGTTTTATTACTCTTTTACAGTGGTTTCTGGCGTTCCTAAAAGCAGCTTTAGTATCAGTGCATCTATTACATTGGGAGCTATGGAAAAAGTTATTTCTGTGCGAGATGGCAGCAGCACATTCTGGGGAGAACCATGGCTGGCTATTAGGTTTTTGTTTGAATTTTTTGGATGGTATGAATCGGTCTATGCCTACAATTAACCATTCGGTCAGGTCTGATACTATAGCGAAAAACATCCTTTTTAAACATGGAATGCAGAGGTAGATCAGATATGAATGTACGGAAGCTATCCCAGTCAGTCATAGAGTATCAGTATAGAGTATAGTGAAGTACGTCTGAAGACTTATTGCATTTCATTTTTATCTTAACTGATACAACGGAGTGCTCGGAGGATCCTAATGGAGGTAGAATGGAACATGAACATAGCTGAGGGAAAGTTGTGAGAAAAAAGTCTAGAAGGCTTGCATACTGACCGGTAGTATCAGTCACACGCGTGGGCTCACGAACAATGTGAGTGAGGTCCTAGGAAATGGCAAAATCATAACAGAACCTCCCCTTATCATCTGGCTTATTTGAGTGAATCAGCCATTCCACGTTATGGGCATTGTGTTTTTTATTTCAGATACACTCTTAAAGACAGTAACTCCGCTGTTGTGGGGGCGATAGAGGGAAAATATAAATGCAGTGGTGTAAGCAAGTGCAACCAGGAAGAACATATAAGGTAAATTAGGATCTTCTCTGGAAATATCCCTACCACAAGGGAGGCCATCTTTAATGTAGGCACATATTCCATGCCCATGGCGATCTTGGGGTTCAGATTTCGATGTTAAGTTGGAGTATCCGTTAATTATGAACTCAACTAGGGAAGTGGTCGGCCCTATTCCAGTTTCGCTTAGAAAGAATATGTCCGTTTCGTTTCCTTTAATTGGGTTTCAACCTCTGGAAAGTTAGAACGTAGACCCCTGATGTTGGAGAAGGAGACATGGGAGTAGGGGTCTACGTTGGAGGATGGGGTTCTAGGTTTATTCGTGTTTTTTTTTTTTCTGGAGATATTTCATGTTGATGTTTTGGGATTTGTGGAATAGGTCGACATACTTGATTAGAGCAGGATAGAGAGGGAAAGTAAGAAAGAAAAGGACAGGAAAAGTTTTTTTTGTAGAACATGATCAGGTAAAGCCGTAACAATTACCCACTAGCATGACATCGAGAGGCCCAACCAGAAACTACTGCATGATCCAGAATCCATTCACCAAATGGCAATACAGCAGCCCCAGTACTTTGCACCTGCTGATAGGACAGCCTCCTTACTGGTTAATCCAAGGTTCGAGTCCCTGACTATCAGGCGTATAACGTCAGCCTAGACGAAACGTTTACCTCTAGCCCCCTGGCCACAAGGATAGACATAGAAACAGAAAAATTTCCGACATCTAAGACTACTGTTCACAAAGCACTACCGACCTGGAAAGCAGCTTTTTCTTCACCTTTGTCAGAAAAATCACTCATTTGAATGAGGACTGAGGGACAAAAAAGGAGAAGCGAAAGTTACTGGAGCTGCCGATAACACATCTACTGCATTATTTACTCTCCATTAAAAAAATAGTTACGAGGGACTTATGAATATCTACTTAGTATAAGTTCGGTGCTCAATTACCAATTTAGGACGCTGTTTGAAAACAGTCTCCCCTCCCATATTAATGCGGGGATGTTTTTCGCCTTATCTATCTCGAGTTTGAATCTTAGAGCTTCACCTTATAATTAAAATCCAATAATGAACTTTTATCAATTGGTGAAGTTGGCTTGTTTTGTATTAATCTACATTTTTTTGGAGTTTAGATAATAGTTCAAGGTTTTAATTTGGAAGGTTCTCTTTTTCTTGGCTGACTTTATTTTCGTTTTAAACGTAAGAAAACTGTATTGGTTAATAGCATATTTGGCAAAAAAAGATTTCAGAACAAAAACAAAAAACAAGACAAGATTAACTCGAAACTTAACTTAACTTAAATCAAAGCTGCAATAAAAGAAAAAAAATATTTGCAATACAAACATGTTAGCGGTAGTAAGACAAAATAGATTTCAAAAGTTATAGATAGAAACATTTTGTGACTTAGCTTTGGGTCTGGAAAGTGTGACTAATCCTTATTAAGGTCATATCGAAAACGAAGGGAAGCTAGCAGACCTAACTAACTGATTTTATTCTAGACACATAAAGGATACGGTGGAGGTTGGTGTGTGTGTATGTTGAGGAGGAGTTAATGCTTTTATTTTTTATTTATTTGTTTATCTATTATTTTTTTTTAATTTATCTATCTCGAGTTTGAATCTTCGAGCTCCACCTTATAATTAGAATCCAATAATGAACTTTTAACAATTTGTGAAGTCGGCTTGTTGTGTATTAATTTACATTTTTGGAGTTTAGATAATAGTTCAAGGTTTTAATTTAATAGTATGACACACTGTAAGCTCGATGTAGATGATAAAATAAAACATTTTTTTTTGGCTTCAAGATCGTAAACTAGTCGGGACATTTCCGGTAGTGACTTGAGATTCGCTGACAATAATCAGGACTGACTCTATGAAAAACTGATATCTCCTACGTGCCGATTTCTTACAAGTACCACAGAAGTATGAGACCTCTTCACGTGTATGTGTATATGCGTGTGTGTATGTGTGTGATTGGATGATTTCAACATTTTTCTCGATTCCGATACAATTACTGATTCCGATTCGGATTATTTTAAATTCTCAAAATACTTAGCTACAGCGTTTGATTTTTTTTTTATTTCTGAATTGTTATAAGAACCCACGTAATATGTGTATATATTTTCGTAAAGTGGGAAAAAAAAACACTTTTGGAGTTATCTATATATATATATAGTTTAAAATCAATAAATATTTATCCTTTTTAACATTAGTGCCAGCAAATAGAAATTAAGTTTTAAACAAAGACAAACAAAAGAAAGCATTAAAAGAATCGTTTTTTGACATTAGAAAATGAGCACAAATGTTCCGATTCCGATACTCCCCAAAGTTCCGATTTTTCCTATACTTGATTTTGATTCCGAGTAATCGCCCTAACAGCAGTGATAATTTCCATGAATATACTCCTCCCTCTAAAAAGGAGACATAAATAGAGTCATAAAAAAAGCGTAATAGTATCCTCTGGCTTCATATGAATTAGAATCCGTTCGCGATTATATACTTTCTGTTTTATTTTTACTTTACTTCCTTGGTTTGTATTATAGACTGTAAAATGATAAAATAATAGGAATTTTTGCTTGTAATGTTCATAAATACACTATTGAAGTCAAGAGGCATCAGTTTTATTTATGCAAGGGTATTCCCACTTACTTCTGCAGTTTACGAACCGTGTATTGTTTTCGATGATGTTTTCAAGTAAACTTCAATTTTTTACGGTATCTTTTATTTATTGAATTGCTGTGTGGAAATCCAAATTTGTTAATAAAACACCTTATGTTAAGAATGGATTTCTAAAAAAATACTCTTATTTCACCAAAGTCCGTAGGCTGCAGATGTACTGAATTTCTACCAAATATATATATTACAGTACTCATATTGAATGTTATTTTTACAATGTTTCGGTTGATGTCCCACCTTCTTCAGATTTAGCTCATCGAATTCGGGAATCTGCAGTGAAATTCGCACGTAAACTTTTATTTAATCCACGAGGGTAGGATACTCGTTTTTCGTAAGTCATGATTGGGTAGAAATTTCTTAGAACTGCACCCCTGTGGAACTCTGTTCCGTCTGCCTGCTTCCCACCGGACTACAACTTGGATATCTTCAAGTCCAACGTTAACAAATTCCTAATGAACCGCCCCCTTAAGTAAACACTACATCAAATCTCCACACTAACGTAATGTACTTGCAATAACCCTTATCCCTGAGTGGCTTCCGGGCCTTGGTAAGTGGTGATCACTGTGTAAAAAAAAAAGCAGTTCGCAATTATCGCCCGAAGAATCCCAATAATACTAATAACTAATCCTCATCTCAAATTTTCAGAAACAAAATATTTTGCAGTTTATAGATTTTGAAATGAAATCAAAATCAATAAAGGTTGTGATCCAACGGGTCGCAGGTACGTCGAGCAATATTGTACGATCCTTCAGTTTTCCAATATTAATGATACTAAACCAATAATGGCACTACTATACTTATCTATCTATATATCTAGAAAAGTGAAAGTGTCTATCTGTCTGTCCGTGTGTCTGTGTGTGTACATTTCCCTACGCAATAACTTTGTCAATTTTCAGTTTACAGACTCGAAATTTGATATACAGGGTACTGAGGTTTGAGAAAATCCGTGTTCGGCCAGAAATTTGACTGTCAACGATTTGACCTTTGAGAACTCTATCAAACTCCTCCGTCAATTTTGGGTCTAAACACTTGAAATTTTAGATATAGGTTCCCTGGACATTGATCTAACTTAATAACTTTATTTGAACCCAAAACAATAAATGTTAAGGGGTCATAATAGGGGTCAAAGTTTAAAAAAAGTACTGCTTTTTTATCCTCAACATACACATCCAAACACCCTGGCGTGCCGGGCTGATATGCTAGTCTATCTATATATCTATAAAAGTGAACGTGTCTGTGTGTGTGTGTCTGTGTGTGTGTGTGTGTGTCTGTGTCCATTTCCCTACGCAATAACTCTGTCAATGTTTAGTCTACAGACTCGAAATTTGATAAACAGGGCACTGAGATTTGGGAAAATCGATATGATCGGGTTTCGGCCAGAAATTTAGCTGTTAAGGGGTCAGAGTTCAACGATTTGACCTTTGAGAACTCTATCAAACTCCTCCGACAATTTTGGGCCAAAACACTTGAAATTTTAGAGATTGGTTCCTTGGACATGGATCTAACTTAATAACTTGATTTGAGCCCAAAACAATAAATATTAAGAGGTCATAATAGGGGTCAAAGTTTAAAAAAATTACCGTTTTTTTTTTGCTCAGCATACACCTCAAAAGACCCGGGCAACGCCCGGCACCTATTGCTAGTATATCTATAAAAGTGAAAGTGTCTGTGTGTGTCTGTGTGTGTGTGCTTGTGTCCATTTCCCTACGCAATAACTCTGTCAATTTTTAGTCTACAGACGCGAAATTTGATATACAGGGTGCTGAGATTTGAGAAAACCTATGTGACCAGATGTTGGCCAGAAATTTGGCGATTAAGAGGTCAAAGTTCAACAATTTGACCTTTGAGAACTCTACCAAACTCCTTCGTCAATTTTAGGTATAAACACTTAAAATTTTAGATATAGGTTCCTTGGACAATGATCTAACTTAATAACATGATTTGAACCCAAAACAATAAATGTTAAAGGGTCATAATAGGGGTCAAATTAAAAAAAAATTACCTTTGCGGCATCTACCAAATTACTCAGACAATTTCTGGTCTAAACATTTGAAATTTTACATAAATGGCATTCAGAGATAGGGAAAGCTTTATAATCGGTTTGGGTAAAAAATTTGAGCTACCAATATATAAATGTAAGTATGTATGTTTGCATGTCTGCCTAAAACTTTCGAGAGAGGCGATGGATTTTCACAAGATCAGTATCGTTCTCAAGATGGACCCGTCAGACGACAAATACCGAAAAATAAGCATCTGGGCATTTTTCTACAGGGAAGGGTCGCTTTTTTCACTGATATTTTCGAAAGTCATCCCCTCTTTTCGATTTAAGTATTTTTGATTTAGACCTACGTCACTTCCTGTTTGGCGGTGGTCGCAACAGCAAAGACGTCGCATTTTCCCGCTCTTTTCGAGCCTGCCTTCCTATCACTTTTTTTTTATCAAAACACCCCTCCAAACAAACGCCGGGCTGAAATGCTAATCTATATATCTATAAAAGTGAACGTGTCTGTTTATCTGTCTGTCTGTGTATCTGTCTGTCTGTGTGTCTTTATGTGTACATTTCCCTCAGTCAAATTTTAGTCTACAGACACGAAATTTGATATAAAGGGTACTGAGATTTGGGAAAATCTATGTGATTGATTTTCGGCCAGAAATTTGGCGATTAAGGGGTTAAAGTTCAACGATTTGACCTTTGAGAACTCTACCAAACACCCCCGACAATTCTTGGTCTAAACACTTGGAATTTTAGTTATAGGTTCACTGGACATGGATATAACTTTATTTGAGCCCCAAACAGTAAATGTTAAGGGGTCATAATAGAGGTCAAAGTTTAAAAAATTGACCGCTTAAAAAAAATTTTTTTTTTGCTCAACATACACCACCAAAACCCGGGCAACGCCGGGCACCAATGCTAGTATATGTATAAAAGTGAACGTGTGTGTGTGTGTGTCTGTGTGTGTCTGTGTACATTTCCCTACGCAGTAACTCTGTCAATTTTTAGTCTACAGTCTCGAAATTAGATATATATTGTACTGAGATTTGGTAAAATCTTTGTGATGGGGTTTCGGCCAGAAATTTTGCTGCTAAGGGGTCAAAGTTCAACGATATTACCTTTGAGAACTCTACCAAACTCCTCCGGCAATATTGGGTATAAACAATTGAAATTTTAGATATAGATTCTTTGGACATTAATCTTACTTAATAACTTGATTTGAGCCCAAAACAATAAATGTTAAGGGGTCATTATAGGGGCCAAAATTATAAAAAATTACGTTTTTTTTTTGTTTTTGTTTTTTTGCTTAGCATACACCTCCAAACACCCGAACAACGCCGGGCATCCATTATTCAGCCAATGTTTGGTCTAAACATTTGAACTTTTACTTAAAGTGTATTCAGGCATAGGACAAGCTTTTTAATCGGTTTTTGGATGAAAATTTGGCTGGCAAGATGTCAAAGTTAAAAAGATTTTAGCTTTGCGGTCTCTAGCAAACAATTCAGCCAAGTTTGGGTCTAAACATTTGAAGTTTTACATAGCAAGTATTCAGACATACAGCAAGCGTTTTAATCAGTTTTGGGGCGGAAATTTGTCTGCCAAGAGGTCAAAGTTGAAAAAGTTTATATTTGCAGACTCTAACAAACTCGTTTCTGAATTTTTGAGATGAGGATTGGTTATTTGTATTATTATTCATCGGACACTGTTCTCATCTTGAGTCTGATTTTCACAACGTTTCGGTCGATGTAACCTCCGACATTCTTCAGGTGTATCTTGTCGAATTCGGGAATGTTTCTGTCGAACTCGGGAATTTGGACGGAATTTCGATCGGAACACTTTATTTACTTTACGGGGGTAGCTTACTCTTGTTCCATCAGTCATGACTGGATAGATGTGCTAAGTAATTCGCAAATGTATTTTTTCTTCAGTCACCCACACTGAGGATTGAACATTCAACCTTCAGGAGAATATCACTTTTACAATTGATTTTTCCCAGTACTCTAACCACTCCGCCACGGGTCCTTGCGGACAATTCTAGTATGAATTTTAGGAGCCTTAAACCTATTTTTATTTCTAGTTTTAAATATCACTATTTATTACTAATTATTACTGTATATTAATGTATATCTATATCTATACTTATTACTTGTATATATTAATGTTTTTACTTAATACTTGTATATATTATCTATTGTTTATAATTACTTGTTCCCATATCGTATTGAAATCTATACTAGGTCTACTTAGTAGTCGGTTATTCCCCAGCATATGTGCTGCCCCTTTCAGGCGTCTTACTCTCCACCGTTTCTCTCTGTCTATAATTTTTACTTCGTGCGATAATGGTAGATGGTTTCTCTTTTTTCTTGCAGATATGGTCAGCTATACCTGACTTTTCAGTTTCTGCACGTACTACGGTTTTTCGATATTCGTCTAACCGTACTTTCAATGGACGACGCGTTTCACCCTTGTATAGTTTTCCACATTTACATGGGATTTCAGATACACAGTTCTTAGTCATGTTTTTTTCTGTAGGGGGGGGGTTGAATCTCACAGCATTTTGGTACAAAACAAAGTGCAGTTTATGTCAGAGTCCTTTTTACAACATTTCAGCCACTCATTATTGACACATTTATCTCTTGCTATTTTTATTGAGATAACCAGATCAGGCTGTGTGAAGATGCCAGCTTCCTGACAAAAAAACATACGAAGTAGTGATGCTATTGATTTTTTTCTTTTTGCAAGACTAAACCATGTTCTGCAAAGTCCAAAACAACAACAATAACAAAAATTTCCTCTACAAAACAACCAAACCAAACACCGTGAATAAATATTTAAAGATATGAAAAAAGTTAAACTTAAAATGTTTTTCCAAACACTATTGCATTTAACATAAAATTACCTGAAAATGGTCGATATTTCGTAAAATAAAACAACCAAACTAAACACGATGAATAAATATTTAGAAAAAAAAACATTTATTAATATGCGGATTTGATATTAAATAATATTGAAAAGAAAAGAGTTGATACGCCGTAAACAAAAAACAAACCTCACTATCATGAATAAATATTTGAAGATAAAAAGCATTTGAAGCATATAAACTTTTACTAAAATTACCGGATTTGGCATTATAAAATCATAAAAAGGTTGATATGCCGTAAAACAAAACAACAAAATTTTTGCAACTGCTCTTATATAGGGTGGTGATCCTCTAGAACCCGGGAATAGTTTTGGGCTTGTTTTGATAGACATCTTTAATATAAAAACTGACTACAGTATTCTCATTAAACCTTATCCTCGAGTGACTTCCAGGCCTTGATAAGTGGTGACTCCTTTGTGAAAAATAAAAATAGGAATAGAAAATAAATGCTACTCACTTTTTACTCATGTTGCCACACTGGTTCTCGCCAAATCAACGCAATTAAGCAACGTTGATCCTGGCCAGTACCAGATGGGTAACCATTTGAGAGAGTTAGGCGCTGTATGCACTTTATGGGAAGGTTGGGCGAGCACTCTCAACCCCCAAAAAGACCTCCTCGCTACAAAAGTTGTAGATGGTCTATGTCCATCCAGGAGCTCAAGGCTATGGATCGATGGGACGTTTTACTCACTAAACGTTTGAGAGACGAATGAGAATCTTGAATGAATCATCATATATCTATGTACATCATATAGAAATCAAGTGTGCTCCGAACTTTCTGAAGTAAAAGCGAATATAAAGTGAAACTACTCTCGATTCTTCCTAACAATTTTAAATTATATTATAATGCGTTGCCCAGTCATAAAATGCGCTTAAATTTTTTATCTTTGCTTATACGAGATGCGTGCAATAATAATGCCCCTGACCCACTTCCCATAGCAATAGAGCAACGAAACTTGGCACAGTTATTAGACTTTCTCTACATAGGAACCACACAGAGTTATGCATTTCTCCCATCGTTTTATGCAGCTCTGGAGACCGTTTTTGTAGAACACCCAAGGTTGGTCCTCCAACCACGACGTGACTTCAGAAATCAAGGCTGCATCATCTGGGAAACGCTTTCCTTTCAAAAACAACTTCATGGCTGCGAAGAGGTGAAAGTCAGAGGGTGCAAGGTTAGGAGAATAATGGGGGAGGATTTCATAACCACACGCCCGTGCTTCCTGCAGGAGGATAGTATCTTTGCTGATCTTGCCCCGCCTCTTGATTTTGATAGTTTCCCTTAATTTCCTCAAAGTGAAACATGATAGGCTCTTGTAATTGTGGTGCCCTTTGCCAGGAAATTGTCATCACTACCCCGTCCTGATCCCAGAAGACTGTGAGCATGACCTTGCCAGTGGAGGGCTGCACCCTTGCCTTCTTTGGAGGTGGTGAGTCCAAGTGCTTCCACTGCATTGACTGGGCTTTAGTCTCTAGATCATAGTGATGGACCTAGGTTTCATCCTGTGTAATCAGTCTTTTGAAAAACTTTGACTCATCTTCTTGACACATCTCCAAATTCATCCTCGAGCACTCGACGCGTTCTCGCTTCTGGAATGATGTGAGCAACCCGGGAATCGATCTGGCAGACATCTTAGGCGGATGCAAATGGTCATGAATAATAGTTTCCACAGACCTTGTACTAATCTTGACATCTTGGGCTATTTGGCGAATAATAATGCGCCGATCTTCCAAAATGGCAGCCTCATCTTGACGGACAGATGCCTCATCAATGGCAGAAGGGGGGCGATCAGGTCTGGGAGCTGTTTCCACAGACTTCCGTCCATGTTTGAATTCACGATGCCAGCGTTTTACAAGGTCATATGATGGAGCATTATCACCATAAGTTTCTTTCATTTCATCAAAAGTCTTCTGTAGTGTGCGTCCGTTCAAATACAAAAATCGGATCACTGCTCGACATTCAACAAGCTCCATTTCACACCTGACTCAGTTCAAACACTTGTAAAACAGAAACCGCAATTAGTTCAGAGCTGTAATTTGCTACATAACCCGTAGAGATACAAATCCTTGCACCTGCAAAATTCCAGCTAAATCAGACAATTGGAAGTGTGTTAGGGGCATTACTTATTGCACGCCTCTCGTATATAAAAGGCACTTTGTATGTATGTATGTGTGCGTGTGTGTATGCGTTCGTTCCTTATGGAATCAGAAACGGCTGGGCCGATTTTTTTTTTTTTTTTTTGCAATTTCACACAAATGTATTTTATGCAGAGATCTTGAATGGATTACTTTTTTTGCAATTTCACACAAATGTATTTTATGTAGAGATCTTGAATGGATTTACGCTAGAACGTCTCTGCTAAGTATAAAAATTGACGATGCAAAATCCGATCAAACAAGGATGATTTTGACTAAAGTTAACGCTCTAATACAGTCTAACATCAGTGCATTTGAGAAGTTTTATCACCATACAAATAGAAGGGTCCAACGTATAAAATCAATAGTAGGTTCTTTGACAAGACATGAGTCCGTTTATAGAAAAGTAATTAACTAAAATCAATAGTAGCAGGCACTCAATCGATTTGATTGAAAAATAGACGATTTCACCGATTTTGATGACAATGAAAGTATGGGGATGCGAAATATTCGTTAATTATTATTCAAACCCGGGCAACGCCAGTTCTCTCCTGGTTTTATTTAAAAATAAATATGATAATTTGTGATTAACAAAATCGTTTTCTTAAAAATAAATACATGTTGAAAAATATCTTTTTTTACTTGTTTTTTACAAACCAATGACGTGACATTATCTATTAGAACATTTATACGTTAGTTTATCTTCTCTATCCTGTTTTTTTTCATTGTTGTCTTTAAACTTCGTAGTTGTTTGAGTAAAACAAGAATTTATGAAAATATCTTAAAATAATAACTTGCGTTTTGTATTGAATTATCTCTAAGTTTTCTGTATAAATAATTTAGTCACACTGAACGAAGAATAGTGAAAATCGCGACAAGTAATTTATATTCCGAAAGTCTTTTTAGAGGTGTTTTAAAATGCAGACTTATAAATTTATATAAAACAGTATAACGGAAATGCACATTTCTAAATTAAAAGGAATTTAGTAAAAAATTTTCATATTTCATTTTATAATTCTTATAAATTTATATACTTGTTTCAACGTTATCAAACTTCTAAGGAATCACCAGGTGGCGCTCAGTATTTATCAACTCATATATGCACATTAAGAACATATTCGTATAATTTGGATTTTCCGCGCAACAGTTCTCATTTTGAATGTTACTCTCACAACGTTTCGGTCATTGTAACCTCTGACCTTCTTCAGGTGTATTTTTCGAACTCTCGAATATTTATATCGAACTGGGGAATCTGGATTCTATTGCCGTTTCTATACTGAATTCTATTGTCGTCCGCATTGAGGATTAAATCTTTAATCCCCAAAAATACATTAAAATGCAATTGCGAATTACTTCGGTCTTTTACTCAGTTATAATCAACGGAATTATATCATGTTACCCCAGTGGATTAAATAAAGAGTATCGTTCGAATTCCTGTGCAGATTCCTGAGTTCGACAGAAAGATTACCGAGTTCGATAAGATAGACCCGAAAAAAGGTCGGAGGTTTCATAAACCGAAACAATGTGAAACAAGATGAGAACAGTAGAGATAAGAATCCAAATAATCCCAATTATAAATCCTCATCTGAAAAATCCAGAAACATAGGAACTCATTGAAATCATTATTAAACTCATTATTGAAATCATTATTGTACTCATTATTGTACTCATTATTGAACTCATTATTGTACTCATTATTGAAATCGTTATTAAACTCATTATTGCAATCATGATTAAACTCATTATTGAAATCATTATTGTACTCATTATTGTACTCATTATTGAACTCATTATTGTACTCATTATTGAAATCGTTATCAAACTCATTATTGAAATCATTATTAAACTCATTATTGAAATCATTATTGTACTTATTATTGTACTCATTATTGAACTCATTATTGTACTCATTATTGAAATCGTTATTAAACTCATTATTGCAATCATTATTAAACTCATTATTGAAATCGTTATGAACTCATTATTGAAATCGTTATCAAACTCATTATTGAAATCGTTATTGCACTCATTATTGAAATCATTATTGTACTCATTATTGTACTCATTATTGAACTCATTATTGTACTCATTATTGAAATCGTTATTAAAATAATTATTGAAATCATTATTAAACTCATTATTGAAATCGTTATGAACTCATTATTGAAATCGTTATAAAACTCATTATTGAAATAGTTATTGCACTCATTATTAGAATCATTATTGTACTCATTATTGTACTCATTATTGAACTCATTATTGTACTCATTATTGAAATAATTATTAAACTTATTATTGAAATCATTATTTAACTCATTATTGAAATCGTTATGAACTCATTATTGAAATCGTTATCAAACTCATTGAAATCGTTATTGAAATCATTATTGAAATCATTATTGTACTCATTATTGTACTCATCATTGAACTCATTATTGTACTCATTATTGAAATCGTTATTAAACTACTTATTGAAATCATTATTAATCTCATTATTAAAATCATTATTAAAATCATTATTGAAATCGTTATGAACTCATTATTGAAATCGTTATTGCACTCATTATTGAAATCATTATTGTACTCATTATTGTACTCATTATTGAACTCATTATTAAAATCATTATTGAAATCGTTATTAAACTCATTATTGAAATCATTATTAAACTCATTATTGAAATCGTTATTGCACTCATTATTGTACTCATTATTGAACTCATAATTAAACTCATTATTAGAATTCATTAATGAACTCATTTTCGGACTCAATATTTAACTCAGTATTAAACTCATTATTGAACTTATTAAACTCATTTTTGACTCATATCATTTTATTACTACTGAACTCATGACTCATTATTGAAATCATTATTCAATTTATTTTTTTACTTTTTATTCAACTCATTCTTTTACTCATTTTTTTGACTTATTTTTGACTCATTGAACTCATTATTAGAATTCATTATTGAACTACTTTTGGGGACTCATTATTGAACTCATTATAAAACTTATTATTGAACTCATTTTTTGACAAATTATTGAACTCATTATAGAAATTATTATTGGACTCATTATTATAATTCATTATTGAACTCATTATTTTCGGTTGACAATTTAAACAGAGGAGGTTAAACAGCACTTCGTATATTACTTGATCTGTGTTTAGTTGTTGTGGATGACGTCACCAGTGTTGTGGCCTCGTAAGTGCCCGGAAGAAGGGCACAACTTTGTTATTGAAGGAACCAAAATGTAATGAAGAGAAAAGTAAATATAACAAATAAAGAGTGAGCATATACGTCAGTCCCACTGCCAAATGTGCATGACTGTGCATAAGCTGTGAACAACATCGAGAGACATATTCTCGAGCCCTTTATAATAAGTGGAAGAGTTCGTTATTATCTGTAAGGTGGACATACCACAACATTAGTAATTCGAAAAAGTTTCTTGTTGCGCCTATTTTGTTAGTTTTGTTCTTATGTGGATGAAAACCAGAAAAAAAACTGCGTGTTTGGGTGTATAGTACACCTTGGCTATTTACTTTGTATATTTATTGAAGAAAACTGTCTCCAACCGAGAGTTGATACGTGCTAACATTAGCTGCTACTTCGAAAACGACATAAATGAAAGAGTATAAAGATAGTATTAGACAGGGTGAAAAAATAAAGTTTACTTTGGGCACCTGTACATATGACAATCTGCGTTCCATAAATACATATTTACAGGAAATGTATTTTTTATCAAATCATTTCTCTCTGATTGGTTCAAAAGGTTGATGGGCAGAAATCAGAAGTTCATAGTATTAATGCTGGAGTCCCTCAGGGGCCCATCCTAGGTCCAACTCTCTTTTTAATCTACATCAATGATCTTCCAAATTACATCCTTACATCATTCGTAGAAATTTATGCTGGCGACTCTACCATCTATGGAAGCATAGCAAAGGCCGTAAATGACCAAGTTCTCTCCGATTCTCTCTCTTCTGATCTTGAACATGTGGTAAAATGAAGAAAAAAGTGGCGTGTTACTTTTAATGCATCTAAAACCAAGCTTCTGTCTTTACATAATCAACGCTCTGATCTCGACTTAGCATCAATTGAAATGATTGGCTCTCGTCTTGGGAAGATTCTATGTTTTGACAAGCTTCTGGGCTTGACCGTTACTCCTGATCTAAAATTGAACACGTACATCAAATCCGTTGTGAATGGTGGGATCCTTCTATCGATCCAGTAGATATATCACTGGTGATGCAAATCTCTACCTATATAACAGCCAGGTACGTCCAAGGATAGAGTATTGTTACCACATCTGGACAGGAGCTGCTAGAAAAGCCTTATCTTGCCTTAAAAGACTTCAAAATAGACTTCGTAGTCTCATAGGGGGTGCCCTTTTCTTTTCCCTGCCACCTCTTTCTCACAGAAAAGATGTTGCAAGCCTCTCTGCTTTATCGTTATTTTCATAGTAAGTGCCGGTGGGAGCTCCCATCTATTGCCCCTCCTCGCCAAACATTCACGAGAAACACTCATTTAGCTGGAAACGCTATAAATAATTCCACTAAATGTTTATTCCACGAACAAAGCTTCTTTTCTAGAACTGCACACTCGGGGAACTGTCTTTCGTTTGCCTGCTTTCCAGTTGACTACAATATGATCGTCTTCAAGACCAACGTAAACAAGTTCTTGATGAGCAGTTCCCCTTAAGTAATCTAATTTTCCAAATTTACACTACTAACGATTACGATGATATTGTCCCATTGACTACTGTACAGTATTTAAACTTTATCCTCGAGTGGCCTCGTTTGTAAAATAAATAAATAAATACATAAAAGCAAAAGCAAAATTTCGATCATGCATCTATTCCGAAACTTTACGGATTGAATTTTTCAAATTCTTGAACAGTTCCTCATTCCTAATAAATAAGAATAATGTGATGGTCGGAGAGTGGATCACACATAATGCTGCCATAACAGCATTAAAAAAGGTTAGAGGAGCACATATCATTACTATGGATCAATATGTTACGTTTGAATATATTTATCGCCCTACCATGGCGGGAAGATGTTACACAAGATCGGGAAAGTCGGATTTGTAAGTCATAATACAAAAGCATTCATCGGTAGAGGCGCTTCAGTGAATTAGCCATAAACTAATATCTTCGCAAAATGTGACCAGGCAAGGCCTAGGAGGGTGTACCTCCTAGAAATGCCCAGGACCAAAGCCATACTTTAGTCAACAGGAAAATCCATCTCAACAATGACCTAAACTCTGGTAGCTTTAGTGCCAGGAGGAAACCGCGTTTCATGTTAGGGATACTTCTGGTTGGGTTATTTTTTTTCTGACGGGAGCAAAGGTAATTGCTCGTGTTTTTATATTTCTCTATACTAGAAAACCCATAAATTGTTTCAATTTTATTATTGAGCCGGGAAGGAAAAGATTCACGAAGCAAAAATGTATAGCCACTCTTCCAAAATCGTTTCATAATTAGAAATGAAAAACAAAACAAAAAACAAATAACAAAACTTGCACTTTTATGGACGACGCCTAATTTAATATGGCGAGCGGATGGCGCCATTTTTTTTTTTTTGAAGAAACCCAATATCTTCTTACGTCTAGAGATACATCCACACTTTCTCTATAAGAAACCCCAACCCTCAATCAATCTATCTGCCACGCTTAAGACTGAAAAAACATTTCCATGGCAAAAAAGTTGATCAAATGGGCGGATCTTATTTTAGATACTGCGAGGAATCTTTATAATAGACCTTGATCGTCGGTTGGCCTGTCACGCTTATATTTGAAATATATATTTCTCTTTGTGATTTTGTAGGTTTGTCTGTTCCAAGGAACATGTCTAAAATGTTGAATAGGCATTTATGATAAGGTGCAGCGAACTAAATATTATGGTATCCGTTCGATGCACAGTTAGAAATTAATATGGATTAATACAGATTAGTTACCACAATGCAACATTTGCTTTAGAAGTTTTCTCACAAACTGAAATTTTGCATAGACCTTTGTTATTAAAACGTGTGGCGAACTAAGTAATATGGTATCCGTTCGATGCACAGTAATGAATTATTAGGGATTAATCATCACAATACCACATTTATCTTAGAAGATTTCTCGGAAACAACTCGGCCAGTCTAGCTGAAATTTTGCATCATCTTTATTATTATAAGATGCAGCGAATTAAGTATTATAGTATCTGTTGGAATCACACTAAGGTATTAATATATGTTAATAGGGGTTAGTATTTAATGTAAAAATGGCACAGGTTTTACCAATATTCAACCATCAATTTGCTATATATATAAAGAACTCATCGGGCTATAAATTTTGCCTGTTTTTAACGGGCAAAAAAGTCTAGTTGAATTAATAAGTGCTCCAAATAAATGAAAATGTCTCATTTTAGTATAGTATTTTGCTATTATTTAGAGTGCATGCGAATATTTGCAGAATAACCAACTGCGTTTGATTTTTAAATAACAGATTAATCATTAATGCGCACAGAAAGTTAAAAATAGAGTAAAAGTCTTATCTTATCACATTAATACACACACACACACACACACACACACACACACACACACACATATATATATATATATATATATATATATATATATATATATATATAAACAAGAAACTTTGTCTGTGTGTCTGTCTACGTATGTGAGTTCGTTCTCTATGAACTCCAAAACGTCTGGACCGATGTAAAAATTCACACAAATGTGCTTTTCATCGTAATGCATCCGATGAGTATCGATAATCAAGAAAAAACGATTAAAGAAGGAACAGTCAGATTTTGACAGAAGTCTTAAAATAGAACAGGTAATCAATCGATTTGATTGTAAAATGGTCGGTTTCATTGATTTCGATGACAATAAATAAATAACAAATAAAAATATAGCCATTGTGGAAAATTCGATTTTATTTGAAGTTCGATAACTCAGGTTTGAAATGAATGTTTTTGTTTGAAGCACAATGTAACCATGACGTTTTACATTTTAAACTTTAACTCAAGACATTATATGGAAATAATTTTATAACATAAAGAGTAGGTTCTCTAACGTGCAATGTAGACTAAAATGATTTGTGGACAAAATGAGAAAACATGTGAAAATCCTCCGAGTGCACCGCGGTGGCTCCCCGACTAAAGCAGGCAATCAATCAATTTGATTGAAAAATCGTTGGTTTCACCGATTTTTTTTTTTACACAGGAATTACTAGGCCCGGAGGCCACTAGAGGGTATACATTAGTTAATGTGATTATAGCGTAATAAACATAAGTAGTGGGGATTTCATAAATTGGATTACTTAGGTGGACGGTTCATCAAGAACTTGTTTACGTTGGACTTGAAGACAATCAGATTGTAGTCAGCTGGAAAGCAGGCAAACGGAAAAGAGTTCCACATGCGTGCAGTTCTAAGAAAAAAAGCTTTGTTCATGGAATCTGCAATTAGGTTTAAGCACAGATAAAGAGTGTGTGAAATTATTGATAGTGGTTTTGGCTAGACGAGTGTTTTTCGTGAAAGTTTGGCGAGGGGGACCATAGATTGAAGCTCAGACGAGCCATTGTCATGAAAATAACGATAAAGCAGAGACAAACTCGCAACGTCTCTTCTGTGGGAAAGAGGTTGCAGCGAAGAGAAAAGGGCATCCACCACTAAGCTACGAAGTATATTTTGGACTCTCTCTTCTAGCAACTCCATCGTTGGCCATACATGGCTTTTATATAGGTAAAAAATGGATCAGGAGTGAGATATCTTCTGGAGTGGTAAAAGGATCCCACCATTTTTCCAGCGACCTTGGCAATGGATTTGATATACGTGTTCCATTTCAGTTCAGGAGTAAAGGTCAATCCCATAAGTTTGTCAAAACATAAAGCCTCCCGAAGACGAGCGCCATTCATTTCAACCGATGCCAGGTTGGCATCAGAGCGCAGATGATGTAGAGATAGAAACTTGATTTTAGATGCATTAAAAGTAACCAGCCATCTCTTTCCCTATTGTACCACATGCTCAAGATCAGATGAGAGAAAATCAGAAAGAACTTGGTCGTTTACGGTATTTGATGATTGCAGTGTCGTCAGCATAAATGTCTACGAATGATGTAAGGATGTGATTTGGAAGATTATTGATGCAGATCAGGAAGGGAGTTGGCCCCAGGATTAACCCCTAAGGGTCTCCAGCAATAATATTGAGAGCTTCTGATTTCTGTCCATCAACCACTACTCTGGAGAGAAATTATTTAATAGTTGAGAAAACATTTCCAGCTATACCATAGCTGGAGATCTTGTGAAGTAGACCTTTATGCCATACCTTATCAAAGGCCTTTGATATGTCAAGAGCAATTGCCCTAGAGAGGAAGCCTCCGTCGAGAGATTCGCTAATAATCTAACTGTAAGCATGTCTGCTGTACATCTACCAGAACGGAAACCATATTGCACATCACTAAGAAGGTTGTTTCTGCTGAGATGGTTGACTACTTCTCTATTTAACACTAATTCCAGCAGCTTACACACGATGCACAGGAGACTTATTAGTATGTACTGAGAGCGATCATCTGAATTCTTAAATACAGGGCATACTAATGAGATTTTCCAAGGTGTTGGGAAGCATTTCTCGTAAGACAACGTTTAAATAATTTTGTAAGCATGGGCGCTATTTCTGGTCGAAGCTTTTTGTGCACAAAAATTGGAATGCCATCAGGGCCAGTTGCTTTACTAGAATCTATGTATGTAGCGTGTTTTCAGATACACGAAGAAATACTGGAAGTTAGCGGCCTTGGGCATAAAGGGAAGAATTAGCTGCAAAGATCTTGGCAAAAAGTTTGGCTTTGTCTGATGCTGACGAGATTACCTCAGGTCTATTGATGATAGTTGGGATAGAGTACACACGTCTGTTCCGGATTCTGTTTGCTACTTGCCAAAACTGATGGAACCCTATCCGCTGCTCAGCTACTTTGGACTTATACAACTCTCTCGCATTCTTTATTTTACAGAGGTTCCCGACGGACCTGAAGGTGGCTTTAGTCTCAGTACATCCATTACGTTGGAAGCAATGGAAAAAGTGATTTCTGTGTGCAATGGCAGCAGCACAATCTGGAGAGAACCACGGCTGGCTTTTGGTTTGGGCTGGAACATTTTCGAGGGTATGAAACGGTCTATATCCACAAACATTCTGTCAGGTCTGATACTATAGAGGACACATCCTTTTTAAACATGGAACGCAGAGGTAGATCTGATATAAATGTGCGGAAGCTATCTCAGTCAACCATGGGGTATCGATATACTGTACGATGGAGAGGTAAGTCTGAGGACCTATTACATTTCGTTTTTATCTTAACTGATACAAGAAAGTGGCCGAAAGATCTCAGTGGGGACAGAATGGAAGATGAACATAGCTCAGGGCAAGTTGTGAGACAATGGTCTAGGAGACTTGCATACTGGCCGTCAGTATCGGGCACACGAGTGGGTTCATGAACAATCTGAGTGAGGTAATAAGCAATGGAGAAATCGTGTCTTGTTTGAGTTGATTTACCATTCCACATTGTGAATATTGAAGTCTCCACAGACGTGAATGTTCGCTGAGGGGTACGCACACAGGACGTGACCAATTTTCTCAGATATGCTTTTAAAGAAAGTAACTCCACTGTTGTGGGGGGGGGGCGAAGAATGCAAATATGAACGCGGTAATGTGAGCAAGTGTAACATGAAGCACATATAGGGTAAATTAGGATCTTCTCCGGAGATGTATCTGCCACATGGAAAGTTGTCTTTAATGCAAGCACATAATCCATGCCCATGTCGATTTTGGGAGTCGGATTTAGAGGTTAAGTTTAAGTATCCTTTAATTACGAATGACTATAAAAACATGAGCAGTGTACAACATTCGTTGATTCTCATGCAATCGAGGGCCACGTCGGGTTTCCCTCCACACACACACATACGCGCACACATACTCACTCACACACAACCTCAGGTCTCCCTCCACACACACACACAAACACACACACATGCACACACACACACGCGCACACACACGCACACGCAAACGCGTGTGTGTGTTTGTGTGTGTGTGTGTATGGAGACCCGAGGGTCCACACACACACACACACACAGACATATATATATATATATATATATATATATATATATATATATATATATATATATATATATATATATATGTGTGTGTGTGTGTGTGTGTGTGTGTGTTGGAACGATTACGTTGATTTGGGAACCGGAAAAATAGGAACAGTTTTAGGTATATGAATCGGTCAGGAAATCGGTAAAATTATGCCCATTTTTTTATGCGTAAAACGATTCTTTTATTTTTATATTTTTGATAAAAAAAAATCTTCCATTGTTATGATAGAATGATTAGTATTACTTGATTTCAAACAACCAGTAAAACAAAACTCTATAGACCAACCCACCACCATCATAAATGTATTTTTACGCTCGCAAAAAGTATATGTATAACTCACATGAGGTTTTGAGGTATTCGACAATTCAAAAAAAAAATCAACACAAAACAACATTATGACTAAATATGTAGTAATACTAAAAGAATCGGAATCAGAAATGTTATCGGAATCATGATTTTAAAGCAAAATAAATGTGAGTATCAGAATCGGGGAAAACATTGGATCATCCAATAACTTATATATATATATATATATATATATATATATATATATATATATATATATATATATATATATATATGTGTGTGTGTGTGTGTGTGTGTGTGTGTTTATCTATGATATCAGTTTCGATAAAATCATTCTCGGTCACTTACTATGTTGCAGCGCCATTTCCTTTGTTCGTGTCGTCCAAACCTCATCAGACACTGACAGAGCAACGCGGAAAATCAAATGATTTGATCATGTTCCAATAGTGGATGGGCACCATTAACGCTTGTCTGCATCACGTCTATTGTCCGTTTTTCCACGTTTCATTCTACCGCGACCGTCACATGCTTGACTCTCATCCAATTAGTCACGCGTAATCGTGCCATCGGCTTATTAACGCACGGAAAGAGAGGGGCAAGAAAAGCAGAAAGAGAGAGGAGGAGAAAGAGATAGAAGGAGGGGGAGGAAGACGAGTTATGGCCTCTCATTATCTACTGCCGTCTCATTTCTACTCGGTATCATCATTTCAACTTTCTTTGTTAACTTTCTTTGTCACATTAAGTGTATTCTTTTTCTTACAAACACATGGACATAATCAAACAGTTATCAGATTTCGAGTACGTATTCACATCATTTAGTAATTGCATACATCTAAATGATATCCAAAGCTATTCATTAGACCCGTTTTTTATATAAAAGTGTTTTAGTATTTACCAGTAGAATGAGAAACTTTTTAAAATAGTCTTTTGTTTTTGTTATTTCATTTAATACGTTTTATAATTTGTTTATATTTGATTTTTTATATATGCATTTATACACATATACATGTGAAGATGTTAATCAAGATGCATTTTCTATCTTCTGTAGGAACGAAGGTGTCTCTTCAGACCAGCCCTGTTCTTATACAGTCTATTGCAAAGGTCACACGTTAGTTGAGATTGAGGGGCGCCAACCGGTACTGCTTTACTGTGGACACTCACATGACGCTTCAGACTTCCACTTGATCTGCAAACCATATAGCAAATAGAACATCTGTGCTCCGCAGTGTTTTACCTGCCAAACAAGGACTGATTTCCATGTGATTGCTTGTGGCTAGCAAAACCGGCTCGGATAAAGTTATTTTACCGCATAAACCACAGATGTGGTTCAGCACAAACGTCTCTGACAGACCTGACATATCTGACAGATTTTTCTCCCGATCTCACGCTTTATTTTGCATGCTCATATTTTTCTTCTCAAAACTATCACAGCCATGATAAACCATGATAAACATTTTACGATCATTGGAAGCACTCTCCTAGCTAGACACATCAATACCGAGAGCCTCCAGATTATCCATGATGCTGTCCTTAAAGCGTTTCCTAAGTTTATGTTGTGGACGCTTTTCTTGTATAATTTCACCATAAAACAGGCGTTTCGACAATCTTTTGTCATTCATCTTTGTCAAATATCCAGCCCACCTCATCAGATTGCGTATAATCAACTTCTCGATACATGGTACGTCAGCTCGCACGAGGACATCCGTATCATGTGTAAAAGAGTTCCCCCTCTGATGGCAAGAATGTGTCTCAAAATTTCTGGTGCACTCTCTCCATGACTCTTATGTGTCAACCATAAGTTGTCCAGGCTTCAGAAGCGTAAAACTGAGATTGTAAAATGCAAGATTGATAGACACTAATCTTTGTACGAAGGGTTATACATCTGTCAGGCCACAATCGCTTATCTAAGCAACCAAAAGCTTTAGTGGCATGCTGTATCCTATAGTTGACCTCGGCAACCAGGGTTCCGTGTCTGGCAAGAGGGCTAACTAAATACACGAATGTATCAATCATGGCAAGCCTCTGGTTGTTGACAAAAATATTTGGTTCCACATAAAAACTACTGGATGGAGGTGTGAACATGGCCTTAGTTTTCTTAAGGCCAAAAGACGCACAGGCCCCTGAAAACAGATCCATGATACCCTGCATATCTCTTTCACTATTGGCTACAAGATCAGCGTCAAATACAAAAAGTGTAGGTGCTGGTAGATCACCCTGCTAAATGCCATTTTCAAGTACGATGGGTTCTGATAGACATCCATTGAAATTTAGACGAGTCTTCATATTCGTGTGGAGCCCCCTGAGTAATCGGAGAGATTGAGGTAGGCATCCCAACTTTCCCAGAATTGGCCATACGGCATCTCTGTTCATCGTATATAATGCCTTGGTTAAATCAACAAAAATCCGATAAAGCGGAACATGGTGTTCAGTACACTTCTTCTGTAACTGCCGGGCAGAGAATATCATGTCCATGGTTCCTCTGTCCGAACAAAAGTCACTTTGACTTCCTGGAATAACACATCGGCAAATATACTTTAATAATCTATTGAGTAGAACTTTGGAAAATACTTTGCCAACTGCTTCCAACAATCTTATCCCACGATAACTCCCACAGTCGGTCTTAGACCCCTTTCCCTTATACAATGATATAAGAATTGCATCAACCCAGACCTGATGGACGTAACACCCTTCCAGACATCAGTAATGAAATGAAGAATTTCATGACGCTTATCACCCCCATGTAAGAGGACTTCCACAGGAATACCATCAAGCTCTGGGGCCTTCCCAATATTTACTTCTTTGATTGCATCTCTAATTTAATTATAAGATGAGAACCCAGACATTTCATGGATAAGCTTCTGTTGTGGCAAAGATCCGTTGATAACGTCTTCATCAACATCCCAGGGTTTGTTAAAGAGATCAAAGTAATGAAAGAGACTCCTGTTAGGATCCTTTATAAGAGTAGTTCCATCACTCGAAAGTATAGGGAGATGTTGACAGTGCTCGTGGAGCAAAGGCTTTTTTAAGCAAATGGTACAAGCATTTGGAGTCTTAACGATCGAACGCCATCTGAATTTGGTTGGCGAGTTTAGCCTACCACTGATTTTTAATTTGGAGAAGACCTTTGTTTGCGTTAAGTGACTGTTGGAGGGATTCCTGATTTTCATTAGAGGCAGATTTCATGATGCAACTCACTTTTAGCACTCAAGCAGAATCATTATAATCAAACTAATTCTGATGTTTAGATTTGCGGAAGTCAAGAACATTTACACTTATATCATAGAGTGCATTTTTAAAATACGCCCACGATCCATCGAAAAAAGTAGAATTAACTACGGATTGAAATTTTTCACGTACACTTGGACCATCCAGCTTGGATACATCAACCCACTTGGGAATCCTAACACTTCCTCATTATACATTTTTTCAGCTTCCCGCATACCAAAAAGTGATCTGTGCTGCATTCCGCTCCATACATGACACGCACACTACAGACGTCCTGCAAATCTGACTTTCTGGAAATAATGTATTCAATCAAGTGACCTTGTTTTGAACGGGGATGGGTCCAAGTAAACCTATGGACTTCCTTGTAGCTGGAGAAAGTGTTACAGATAGCAAGGTCAAACTGAGTGCATAGATGATGAAGATGCAGACCATTACTGTTGACCTTGCCCACACCAAACTGGCCAAGAGAGTCCCAGGTGTGATGATCCTTGCTCACCCTGGCATTTAAATCACCCATGAGTAAGATATTTTCAGTTAAAGGAACAGAAGAAATGATCTGGCTGAGATCTGTGTAAAACGCTGTGATGGTGTCTTCATCATGACCCATGGTAGGAGCATACACAGATAAAATCGTCATATACATACTGCGTGCAAGAAGGAGGCCCATTATCATAATTCTGTCACTTATACACATTAGCCATTCAATCTTCTTCACCAAATCAGCACACCTCACCTTCTCGCTTCAGCCCCGACGCCTTTCCCTCCCTGAAAAAAAGGTGTATCCGAATCTACTTCCACTAATAGATGTACATCACTCAAGCGTGTTTCAGACAATGCCGCAATGTCTATGCTGTACCTAGCGAGCTCTCTTGCAACAATAGCTCAGGTATTTCAATATCTAGGTCAACCAGCAAGGTTTTCACATTCCACGTAAGATCATATGGTTATTCCTCTCCTTATTAAATTTTGATTTTCTTTGTTTCATATATTTTGAATTTTATCCTGTTTCTCCTGCAAATATAAAGTAGCCACCACAGGAAGCCGATCAGCTAATAAAAGGGTAGACAATTTTCAAGTCACCTTTTCTGGACCCTTCCCAAGTTCATGGGTGAGCAGTGTGTCCCTAGAAATGGCTGCTCAGACACCAGATCATCCACCGAAGTGGCTTCCACTCTGTAAGCGATGTAGTCGACAATGTTAGATAAATCAGTGGCCATCTATGTGTAGATTTACATTTCAACGCGCCAAGCCTGTGCACATCACCTATCGCCATAGAATTAAAAATATATATATATCATATCATAAAATGCAAAATATCTGGCATTGAATTATTCCTTATTCAATCGCAATTGCGGTGGGCTGGTCATGTATTGAGGATGCCCGATGACAGAATTCCAAAAATTGCGATGTACAGTCAATTTGAGGGTGGTAAAAGAATTGTCGGACGTCCTTGGCTTAGGTACAAGGACAAGTTGAAGAGTAACTTGTCTGCAGTGAACATACCATACAGGAGTCTTGAAGATGAGGTGAATGACCGAAAAGGATGGAGATCAAGGTGTTTTGAAGGTCTCCAGAGGTTTCAATCTGAAAGCTTAAGGCAACTGAAAGAAAACAGAGTAAGAGCAAAACGACTAGCAGCCGCATCAATATCTGCAGCGTTAAATCCACATTCATGTTCTATTTGTGGCCTTGTCTGCAAGTCCCTTGCTGGACTAAAAAGTCATCAGAGGCAAAAGCATAAATGAGTTTTAGAAATATGGGTTGTCCGAACCTTTGTACGTCGAAATCGACGGGAGAGAGTCCATCATATATATATATATATATATATATATATATATATATATATATATATATTTAGAAAGATATCTGCATATGCTTGTCCTACACATATTGTACCTTATCGAACCCTATTACTGATTGCACAGTGACAAACCGAAATAGTGAGATGACTGAGCAGCGGCAAGGTGTGCATGTTTTATTATCGCAGTGTTTAACCTCTTCGGCAGCTGTACATAAACACACGCATATATACATAAGCAAGCAAACCTGCGTATATGTATATATATATATATATACATATATATACATATATATACATATATATACATACATATATATACATACATATATATACATATATATACACATAAATACATATTTATATACATATATATATACATATATACATATATATATACATATATACATATATATACATATATATATACTTATATATATGGATATATATACATACACACACACACACACACATATATATATATATATATATATATATATATATATATGTATATAGTTCTCAAGTTCTCACAGTGTAGTAACCCTCCGGAACTTGAGAGGGAGGTGAACCGGTACTACACCTTGCCCAAAGGTGACCTGGAACGTTAGGGTGTGTGTGTTCTTTGATAGAAGCGTTGATAGAGTTTAAATAAAACGTGAATACCGCGTGACCAATGCACCGTTCCAACATTTGATATACTACTGTGGAAAACAACAAACGAACTTCTACTTATAGATTATCTGCTCCAACAACAACATGGCAAAAATAAAAATAAATAAATACTGAGGATGAAGTGTAACTTCGAAATATATTCATGAATTTCAAACAAAAATAAATATCTGTTTATTTTCGTAATGCATTGTCTTTGGTTTCAAACGTATTTAATACGTATTTTATTTTATTTAAACTTAATCAACGCTTTTATGAAGGAACACACACCCCTAACGTGTATTTTATGTGCTTAGCTGTGTTCTTAGATAGTTTATGTGTAGGAATGAAGGAATAGTCCAATTTTGACTAAAGTTAACGTTTTATGCGGCCCAACATCACAGGTGGATTTGAGAAGTTTTATTACCACACGAACAGAAAGGCCAGGTATATACAACCAACAGTAGGTTATTTGATATGACAGGGGCATGTCGAAATGAATGGTTATGTTTAGAACACACTTGAGCCATGGTACTTGAATTTTGCATTTTAAACTTTAATTCAAGTCATTATATGAAGGTAATTTCATAAAATCAACAATAGGTTCACTACAGTTCAATGTAGACTACGATGTATTGTGGATTAAGTCATGTGAAGCTCCCTCCCGATGAACCGCAGTGGCTCCTAAACTGAAGTAGGCAATCAACCAATTCGATTGAAAAATGGGCGATTTCACAGAATTCGACGACAATAAAATATGAAAAGTTGAAGCATTCATTGTTTCTCATTCAATCCTGGGCAACGTTTATTTTTTAGACACTAATATTTCATACTTATGCAATTATCAGTGTAGGAAGAGATAATTACTGCTAGTCGAGATATTCTAACTCCATCACTAAGTCACCCTTCACTTCGTATGTTAGCATTATACCTCCATGCCACCGGCAATTAACACAATAATTGAAGGAAACTAACTGCCTATAAATGTCAATAAGCTGGCATACATAGTAAACAGTTAGAGAGTATCCAACAACCAGAAGTCAGATTGTATTTGCACTAAAATTGACAGCTTTTTCTTAATTCCCTAAAGAAGGCTCAATTTTAATGTCTTAAAAGAGCCTTTTAACTACAATATTTATAAAAAATAAATATTAACAATTAGTCTCATACCTACAGACATTAATGTTTCATGCTTACGCATGTAGGAAGTGATAATTACTGCTTGTCGAGAAATTTGAAATCGAGTCCAAAAAATCATTCTTTACTTCGTAGATATTTATGTATACCTTTGCGTGTATATTTGTGTATGTGTGTCTGGATGAGTATTGTGTATACACATATATGTGTGTGTAAACTGATACTACGTTCCTTGTAATATGATCGCTCATCTATATATTATTTTAGCGCCTCATTACACTTATTACCAAAGTTTAATTAAATTAAATGTAAACTCTGAAATGTTCGTAGCCGAAACATGTAAGCATATATGTAGCCACAATCTTTTATGCACGTAATTCACTCCTAAAAAAATTAATTAATCATCATGAAATTTCGGACAGAGTTGCTAGGCGTAAGCGGTTGTAAGTTAAATTATATTTATTGAAAATTAATTTTATGCTAAGTAATACAGTAGAGCCCCGGGATACGGCATTAAAAATTAGTAAAAAAATAAAGTGTTACAGAGAGAGAGAGAGAGAGAGAGAGAGAGAGAGAGAGGTGAGTAAACGTGGAGGTAGACACGTTTACCAGAACCGAAGGTCAGCTGACCAAATTACGTTTGAATGACGTGATCAGCAGATCGGGGAGATTTGATTTGAGCTTTGAAGAAGACGGACGGTTTTCTGTTGTCTCCCCCCCCCTTCACTGGGGAGGGGGGGGGGAGACGAACGCTGACGTGTGTGAAGAATAACCCACACAAGCCGATTTCACTTCCACCTCCTGCAGGACCTCTGGGGAAAGTGAAATAAAAACTATAAAACCCATTCATCGTCTTGGAGTGATAAATCTTCGTCAAACAGGTATCAAGTCTCCCTCCAGGATGAGAAATTCCCAGATGGTCCAACATAGAAGAAGCAGAGGTAGGTTCAGAAATTACATGTCACACACACGATTCCCTTTATGATAATCAAGCACACAACCATTTATATTAGAGACAATCATACGCACACGGAATCCTTTTTATGTTATACACCAAACGTAAAAAGTGCCCCTCAATGATTTAAATGGTGCCCCCTCAATGAAAAACCCTAGTGAGACCTCGATGATAACGAATATATAACAAGAGTACAGTATATATAACACATGTATATAATAAAATATTATAAGTAACACTCTAAGGCGGGGCAAAATACCATAAC
>NC_136509.1:48244790-48302290 GCF_053919585.1 Euprymna scolopes
TATTTCTTTTCCTAAGATTAATACTTGCTTATTTATATTCACAGATGTATTGCTGAAATAACTCAGAGTATGTCATTAAAATTGCATCTAACAACATAGAAGCATGCCACGAACCAAAGGAGCATCAGAAATATACAAAATTTCTGCGAGGACGAATAGATCTGCATGAATGTAGTTTTAGTCAACGCAAAATAGCAGGAAATCTTTCAATACTACTGTTAATAGAGTGATCGTACAATTTACAAGAGAGGCCAAAGAGTGCACAAAACCTAATCCCGGTTATCCCGATCCCTCTAAAAGAACCTTTCGTATTGTGAAAAGAAATGTCGGCGAGGATCATCGGTGCAAAGCCTTTGACATTGAAACACAAGCTGGTATCAGTCCCAGAACAGCTGTCGGGTATCTTCACAAGCTGGACTACTATGGTAAATCTGCGAGAAGGAAATTTCTTCTTCGTCCTGTCAATATAAAACGCAGTAAAGATTAGTCTTGTGAGATGGTGGAGAGTCTTATGACCTTTTGGACCAATGTCATTTTCTCTGAAGAGCTCCGATTTGCATTATTTCTCGACACTGGAAGGGTATGGGAATTGAGGCTCCCCCAGCAAGAATTTGACTGAAAAAGACTGCAGCCAACGTTGAAACATGGGGGCTTCTCGGTTATGGTATGTGGTGTAATTTGGAGTGATAGTCGCTCAGACCTTGTGGAATGCGAATGAAACATCAATTCTGCTACCAATATTCTTAAATGGTAAAATGAACCTATTTATGGAAGACGGAGCTCCATGTCACTCTTCTAGGGAAACACTAGTTGAGCCCAAATAAAATTAATAGATTTCCATGTCTAAGTCAGTCTCTGGATATAACCCCAGTTGAAAACCCTTGGGCATATTAGATCGGAACTTTCGCAAAAAGAAAAGGAAGCCATTTTTTAAGCATGAACTTTTAGCATTATTGCGTCAGACATGGCAGGGAATTTCTAAAGATGATATTCGTCAACTGATCAACACAGCGCTTGGAAAGGATCCTAGCATTAAACTTAGCAAAGAGAATGTCAACCAAGTATTAGTTATTAAATTTGTGACCATTTATTTTTTATTTTTTTCTAAAAATTATATTAATTGAAATAACCTTTTCCTATGGGTGTCTATTCTTTTCTGTCATTATGTGAGTGTGTGTGTGTGTGTATCTGTGCCTGTGTGTGTGCGTGTGTATGAGTGCTGGGTGTATGTATGTGTCTGTGAATATGTGTGTACAGAATTAACTTCTGAAGTTGTTAGATCTAAAGGATGTAATATGGGCTACGCATTATGGAACGAGACAATTATCACGCTACAAAAAACGACGTGACTCTATTACCGTTTGATGCAAATCGGATTTTTTTCTGTTGTATATAACCTACTCGTTGGCCATTTGTGTACATGTCCAAAGAGCGATAGAAGCCCACTATCATGACTGAAAGTGACACAATGTTCAACGAGCGATAACGGAAATGCGCCGCTGTACAACTCATGCTCTCTACCGATCCAAGTTATGAAAACAGGACCATTACTTGCTCCCTCGAAATGCATCGCTGGATTGCCACAAATAAGAGGGACGTGTCCAGAGCGATGAAAACAAAGTGTCCGGTCAGGTTTATGGTCTTTGGTTTGGTTCCAAGTGAGGACCACCTTATATCTTCGAAGTCGGCTTGAAAGTCAACACCAAAGTGTACTTGGGTGTGCTGAAGAGTGTGCCGATCCTCTGGTGCAATCAAGTGGCTTCTGGAAGACTATGGATATAGCAATAGCACCTGGCTTCAGAAGGAGTGCTACGATTTTGTACCATTCTTTCACTGGCCTCTTTTCCTCATCGGACCTGACCCCATTGGACTACTTTGTTTTGTCAAATCACCAACATGACCTCCCACCACGACCAAAGCCAGCATGATCGTCGCCATCCGCCGAGTATTCGCTGACCTCTCGCCGGCGCTTGTGGAAAAGGAAGGCTCCGAGTTCCGGACATGTATTGGGCCGGTGATTGAAGTTGGAGGCAGCTACGATGTCAGCTCTACTACATAATCTATGTATCTAATTGATATTTTTCAATAAATATTTTAAAATAAAGCTGTAGTATTCTTTTCTTTAAGGCGACACCTTTATCGTTCCACCCTGTAGTTAGTATAATTTCGTTTCATGTAAAGCAGTAAAAAGTGTTCATAAAAAATCATATTACTCGAAGTTTTTTTGACATATTTGTAATATTTTTCAGAGTTATTTATGAGGCATTGTGTAAGAACGCATTGCGATCCATTATATCAGTTTTTTTTATTAAAATCTATCTATAATAATTAGACATTAATTAAACCATGTTCTCCGAATTTGAATTTAATTTTTAAGGTTCCTTAGTCCTACACCATAAAATTTGAGACATTTTCTACAATCATAACTATGTAAATAGATTTGAATAAAATTTGAATCGCAATTGTATACATCAAATTTAATGCGATTGTATGATGATTTTAATGTTCTGTAATATGGCATAAAAGTGGTGCAAATACTCTGCTACGGGAATTAATTTGACAAGATCTGTTGCGGGTATATGACATAATAGCAAAGAGATTTATTATTGTTGTTATGCCAGTAGAATGTCTCTATTGTTTTTAGTGCAGATGAAGAAAGGTTTTGAGTAGAGTTGGGCCATCCGTAACTATCAAAATCGGATTTTGATAAAGAAATGCTAGAAAAGGTCAAAGGTCAATTTTGGAACAATTAATGTTAAGGCGTTAACCAGATTAATCTTACAGATTATTTATTCCTCTAAATTAGTCGCAGGCTTTTAAAAGTAAAATTCGGTTTGAATTTGATGCTATCTTACCGGAATCTTTATTCGCATCGAGCTTAACTATTTATATATTTTCTTTTATTCGTTTCCATCCAAAGAATTCGTTGGAGACGCAGAAGGTTTTCAGATTTATTTAATGGCAAACACATGAACGACCGACGGATTGTCGTTTTCTATAGTTTACCATGAAATAAAAACGAATGCTCAATTGCTACAATAATCTACCGCCATCCGTGGTGGCTATTCCATGCAAACATCAGACCAATCGCGTCTTTAGCATTCTGTGCTAGTGTACCATTGTTTTCTGTCGGTCTAAGATATGGTTCTGTGCAGTTCCAGGTGGTCCACCCTGTCTAGCTTTATTTTTTATCCCTATTAATAAGGAGTTAGTTTATCGCTAATCACAAAATGCATTTTGTTCACTCCAAGTGCTCTGGAGCAGTTGGCACTCGCTACATCAAAGGCAGAAACTAATTCTCACGATTCGAGATTTGAAATCCATTTCCTACTGGCTTGTTCAATCACAAGCCAGCACTCTATCACAAGTATATAAAAGGCCAAATCTGAAACTCTCAAACCTCTTTGATACGTACCCTGCCTGGGAGCAGACTTCCCCTGGGGCATCGGCCCCCGGCCGAACGTGAGTACAAGCTAGCTATGACTCGCTTCTAGCTACGATTTATTTCCACGTGCAGTACCCACATGAACTTTATTTATCATTTTACAGGGCTACTCTAGTCGATATAACTTACACTCACCCACGACAACACGCAAACAAACTGAAGACTTTGCCCTTTCCTTCTCCTTTAATCGGCTTCTTTTGCCCCGGCGACTACTAGCTATAAACACGTGTGGACTGAGCTGTTCTCTCCTCAACAAGCCGGAAATATGTTAATTATATCTTTATACAAGAATACTTCAACCTACTAACCTGTTTCTCTCTTGTACTCTTCTACTAACTCTACTAACGAAGATAACAAATAAAGTTGTTTATTAATATAGAATGAAACTCCATTGCGTTGTCTCATTTCTATAACCCTTTCTCTAGGTTGTTTGCTTTTCGAATCCCACTTTCCAGACCTGATGTCTAATGTAGGAGAGAGCGAGAGAGAAGCAGAGAGGATGTAAGAGACAGAGTGACTCATTTATAAATACACACACACACACACACAAACACACACACACACACACACACATATATATATATATATATATATATATATTCAAGGACAAAGAGAGCGGGCGAGAAAGAGATAGAGGAAAAGAGAGATATAGAGAAAAAGGAAGCGAGAGGGGGGTACATAAACACACACATACGCACACACATGTATATTATATGCGTCTATACTGGTCTTGTTCTCTATCAATCTGATTCTCTTTATGTGAGAAAAGGGTCAGTCTAATGAGAACTGCTCGAAGAGCCCCTACTCGAGAATGCCGATGGTAAAACTTTTGTTCGATCAGAATAATTTTCCTCTAGAGTGCTTTCTTTTGAAATCCCATGTTAGTAATCTTAGGTTTAATCTTCGTGTCGTGGGAAATAAATAAATAACCTCCGTTGATTTACTTTCTCGTTTTCATCCTATCTATCTATCTATCTATCTATCTATCTATCTATCTATCTATCTATCTATCTATCTATCTTTCTATATCTCGTTATTTGCACGGATGTTTTTCGATTGAGCCCTAACCTTTTAAGACATTCGTAGCAAAAATTCGTGTTGCAATCATGATGAAAAACGTCTTTTGTTTCTCGTGTGCTTAGAGCAGGTGGAATTTCTATTGACAGAGTTTTTTCTGATCATCCATAATTTCAGCAAATTCTTGTCATCAACGGTACGCTCTCTGCCCCACAAAATGTCTCGGATTGTCAACCGACATCGCACGATAGAGGTGCCTCAGACGATTAGCAATAAACACACCCGTTCTCAAAGAGCGGGAAGATAAAGCCTGGAGCTGGGCCTCTTAGAACTGCACAGAATCATATCTCAGCTCGACAGAGAACAAAGCACTTAAACAATGGCATAGATTTGTGTATGAAATGAAACCGGGAGGGATGGCGTACCAATGGCGGTTCAAACTTGACTTGCCTGAAGTTCAAAATTTGTCAGTAACTATTCCAGTACTTGTATCTAATAAGAAACATAATGCTGTCAAGTCTACCAACAATAGTAACCATTGTATCGTTCAGAAATATAATGCTTTAATGGATATTTAAAAATATTATTTTAAACGAGACAAACATTTATTTTATTTTTTTTCCCTTTTAGATGAGAGCTGGGTTCTTTCACATTAAAAAAAAAACTAACTCCATGAACATTAAGTGATGCTTGAATGAGTACAATAAAATGCAAAAAAAAAAAAATGTGTAAAAAAAAAGGTGAAACTGTCGTATACTTTTGCAACCTTTAATTAAAATGAAATATACACATCCATGTATATTAAGTAAAGTTTTAGAATATTTGTGGTTACTTGGGTCTACCTGAAAATCATACGAGATTGGTACACAAACTGATAAACCGACAGACAAGGCTATTATCCCCATCTTCTAGTTTTTTTGTTGTTTTTTTTTACCACTTGACGAAGGCCAGAGGAATACTTGGCCGAAACGTCGTAGAAAACAAACAAAAGAAAACCTAGATGATGAGGATAATAGTCCGTAATAAATATATTAATAAATAATACTCATCTCAATAATGAATTCCAATTAAATAATATATAGACAGAGAAAACTTACAACAGTATATGTATTTTTTATATACAGGATGTTTGTAAAATGATAATGTGTATCCCGTGACTATCATTCTGGACAACCTAAAAGCTAATCTGAACTATCATACCATTTTTGTTAGTATCGAGTAGGGTTCGTCTCAGTCCTACAAAGTGAACTTTTCTAGGCATCACCGTTTTCTATTGAGAATAAATGAATTAACGATCGCCTGCGACGCCCTTACAGGATAATGCAAACACATCCGTTCTCAGTTATTTTTACATTCGACCAAACTCCCCCTCCCAAACTCCCCAGCCAGAGGGCTGTTTCTCTCTATTTTCCAGACTTGTGCCGCATCTTCATAAAGTAGGAAATTATTTAAATCTCAATCCCAGTCAAATTCTTTTTTTTGTACTTATATGTCTAGCTTTTATGGACACCCTGTAGATTATTTTGAAATATATACAGTTAAAAAGATTCATTTCTGCGTGGAAGGCTTCCGTATATTTCAAACGACTGCATTTCTTAACGTTGAAAGGAAATTACATGCTGATATTTAAGGTTCAACAAAATCCGCTTTTATGTATTTTTACCTATTTTACTTACCAAACCCCTTATGGTGGTCACAAAATACATAAACATGACAATAATTCGATACTTCCTACTTATTCTAAAGTTGCATAAAATGTGACGTAATCTAAGACTGCTATTCATAAAAATTATACTTAAATATTCCGGCATATAGAGAAAGCTTGCAAATATACCCGTCATGGAATCATTAATAAAATTCGTAATGCTTTTTACAATCCAATCGTATGCGGTACTTTCTTACGGAAGGATATTGTTTATTATATAAAAACTATATTTTTTCCACTAGTATACTTCATTTATTGTTAATCGTTTTCCCTTCAGTTCTCTCTGTTTCTGTCGCTCTCTCATTATATATATATATATATATATATATATATATATATATATATATATACATATATATATATTTATATATATATTAATATGATAGGAAGATATAATATTATGTGTGTCGATGTAGTACAGCAATTCTTAATACGTGAGTTCGTAGTAAGATATGATAATATATATGAAATATATATGACAATTATGTTAAGTAGAAAGAATTTTAGCCTGATAAGTCGTTACGTGGATGAAACGCGGAAAATACTGTGTAGCTTAATTGGTATATATATATATGTATATATATATAACTACTTAATTTACTCACATAAAATTAATATACGAAAGTATAGATTTATGCGTAAACTTTAAGTATTTACTTCAAAAGTGCTCAATACGTATGTAGAGCTAGTTAGTAATTTATAAAATATATATGGCGATTAAGCTACACTGAATATTCGGCGTTTCATCCACTCTAGGACTCCTCAGGCTTATGCGCGAAAAACGATAAATAACCACAGAATTCGCGCATAAGCCTGAGGAGTCCTAGAGTGGATGAAACGCCGAATATTCAGTTAATCGCCATATATATTTTATAAATTACTATATATATATATATATATATATATATATATATATATATATATATATATATGCATTTATATATGTGTGTGTATATATAAATGTATGTATATATGTATATGTATATATATGTATATATGTATATTATATATATATATATATATATATATATATATATATATATATACTAGACACTAGTTTTCATATTCAACATATTCATATTGGCCTGTCTAAACATTGAGCACTCTTTGGTTGACACTTTTTTTTAAAACAAATAAACAATACTACTATTAATATAATATAATATAATATATATATATATATATATATATATATATATATATATATATATATATATATAGCAAATGTACCCGTCGTTGATTGGGTTCAAAAAAAGCCTATAGAAAATGGACTCTGATTTATGAAAGTATGATAGGTTATGAAAAGGAAGGGCTGTAAAGAGATAGTTTCGAATTTAGGGGTATCAAAACCAAAGCAAAATATGATGAAAGTAAAAATAAAATAGATAAACCCCATAATTTATTATACCGTACCTGTTAACACTGAAACACTTATCACAATATTCTGTGGATCTATATTAAAATAACCTTGTTAAATTTTGTGACATATTTCCATTCTATGGTGGTCAGGCGCGAACGAACACCCCATAATTTTATTATACCATATTTCTTCAAACTGAAACATAATTATCAAAGGATAGTTACGCAGATAGATATGAAATATCTTTATTAAAGTTTGTGCCTATTTCCATTCTATAGAAGCCAGGCGTGAACGCACACCCCACAATTTTATTATACCATCCCTATTTAAGTTTAAACATACTTATCAAAGTATTATTATGTACATCTATATCAAAAACACTTATAAACGTCTTTTTTTCAATTTTTCAATTTTTTATTTCCATACTTTGTGGACCAGGCGCGTACGCAAACCCCACAATTTTGATGAATCATCATTTTGCCAGATCAAACATACCCATACCTGTGTTTCAATACATCTTCTATCATTATATGTGATCAGTTTTCTATAATAATCAACCATATAGGAGCCTATTCGTGACCAGACACACACAGAGACGTTCAGCTATATATTATAGATATATATATAACAGCCTATATATATATATATATATATATATACATATATATGCATATATATATAAACATATATATACATATATATATATGCATAGGCTGCTATATATATATATATATAACATATATATATGTATATACATAGGCTGCTATATATATATATATATATATATATATATATATATATATATATATAACAGCCTATGTATATATATATATAGCAGCCTATACATATAACAACCTATATATATATATTATATATTATATATATATATATCAGTGATATGTTGCTACACATGTTGATATATATATACACACATATATGCATAAACACGTATATATATACGCACACATATATATACACACATATATATATACACATATATACGCACACACACACATATATACGCATACATATATACGCACACACGCACACACACATATACACACACGCGCACACACACACGCATATATATACATATATATATATAAAGCAGTAGCTACACATTCATATATTGACCGATCATGATTAAACCTGACATGATCATTTCCTCCGACCTAGGGATGGTACACACTATTTTTAAGGTCAAGGTCAACGGTTACTATCATATTTAGTGCGATCTTACGTAAACACCCTTACCTAAGGAGTGTTCACACCAAATTGGGGTTTGTAACCATCTCGGTGGTTGGCACCATGGCGCCGGCCAACTTCTCTATGAATTTTATTCAGATCTTCCTCCTCCACCCCTATCCCTTAAACCAATTAAACAAATGTAAGCCATTGTGATTCTTTGTAATTGTTTCATTTTTTTATGTGCAACAATATGAGTGTCAATTTTAACATAATTTATTAGCTTTAAACTTCATAGTTGGATTTCAGTCGCTCCAGGAGGTAGTTAAAAAATTTTTTAAAACATCTAAAAAACAGTTACTCTCACAACATCCACTTACTGCAAGGGTGCTTGTGAAACGGTTATCTGATCGTACAGCAAAACCCCGCACGAAACGCTGATATATTTGCTAGTATGTACATATATCAGTTTCGGGTGAAAACGTACAAATAAACTAGTTACCGAATTAGCTGTCACCGATTTCTAAGAATATAATCCTTTTGCATATTTGGGACAGGTCTGGTTTTAATAAACGTCACTAATTCGACGCCATGCGGCAGATACAGAGTCCACCCTTGAGAAGGAAACAGCCTGTGTGATTGCGAACATGGCGATAGAATTTCAGGTTTTAAAGAGAAGACAGGGGTATCAAGTTATTAGCGGGGTGCCTATTTTATGTAGTCATATACAAACGAACAAGCAGCACAATTAGAAATAGCTTTCATGTCGGAAAGTCAACCGGAAGTAAATCAATAGGGAAAAGTATATATACATAAGTATGTTTTTTTAATGACGATGAAATTTTAATCAAAATAAATGAACGAATACTACTTTTATTATACAATTCTGTGATTTATTCTTAAGATTAATATTTTGTATTTATAATTCAAATACAATTTCTGGCTTATACGTCCTCGACTCGCGCGTATACATCACTATCTATAGGTCTAATTTTCACAATTCTACGCATTAAATTAGGCGTAGAATGTTGTCTTCCAAGTGGTCTATTGTGTCCGGTTTATAAGCGTAGGTATGGGACTTTAAATATCCACAAGGAAAAGTAATGGAGTCAAATCGCAGAACGGGAAATTATTCGTTGGTTAAATATTTCTCTCAGTAAATTGATCGTATCGCGCGCTGTGCAGCATGCTGAAAAAAAAACATGATGAATTGCCAAAATAACTGATAGTCGCTAAATCTGCAAGTATAAAAAAAACATAGTTATCAATTCTTATGACTAAATATTTTTCAAAACAAAGACATTTTTTTAAAATTTATTTATTTTAAATATATAGTTTAAAAGTTTTTGTTTTTTTAATTCCACGACTATATATTGGCATTTGAATATGTATTGCTAGGTTTTCTTCCTCTTATATAAATACTTTTCTAGTACCAACGGTACTTAATTTTTTTTCACTTGAAAAATATTGTATAAATTTATTATGGTCACTAAAACTAGAATGCAAGCTAAGACTGGGCAGCCAGGGAGGTTGAACAGATCTCGACAGGGTAAAGTCGCTGTCATGAGTAATACAGGAGTTGGAACTCCTTCTTTCGATACGGCAAGTGAACCCTGTTCGACTGAAAAAAATGTTTAATGTTGGTCCCTGTGGAGCAGCATTATGTAAAACGTATGATATTCTATTCATATCTAAAGAATACAAATCCAATGTGAGAAACACATTTTTTCCTGGCTTAAATCATTCGGAGAAGTATTTGTCATGTAAGTCACAAAATTTAATTTACTTGTTATCCTGTAAAAATTTGTTTTTCAATCCCTGAAACAGTTTTTCATGGTAATAACTGAACATTGGTACTATTGTTTTTTCATGGTAAACTATACAACTACGCGGAAATTAATTGACGTACTGAGAAAATAATTTTCCGACGAAGGACATTTTTTTATATAGTTTTAAAGGAACTTCCAAGACTAATATATACATACATATATATATATATATATATATATATATATATACATATACATATATATACATGTATATATACATATATATATGTATATATATATACATATATACATATATATACATATATATACATACATAAAGAATTGTTAACCTAAAGTGCACACACACACACACACACACATAAGCACGACTGATTGAACATGACATAGTTATTCTTTCTTCCGATTTTTCTGGGTATCTTTTCGATTCACCGAGCAGTCTTTTTTTAATTTCAGTTGGCATGTTTATATATATATATATATATATATATATATATATATATATATATATATATATATATTGTACCACTTTACCTCACTTCCAAGACTAATATATATATATATATATATATATATATATATATATATATATATATATATATTGTACCCCTTTACCTCACTGCTACCAAAGTCTTTCACTTCGGAATTTACCATACAATTTGAATATGAAATTCAATACTCTTTTCATTTTGAATAAATATAATATTTTTACTTACTCTTTGATTCAAAAACTTTAAAAACTTTTAATTATGATTTTCTGTGTTTATTGTATTTAGAAAATTAGGTATAAACAATTATAATTTGCTAATATTTTCTCCTCTAAGGAGATGGGTAGACATCGAAAACATATTAGTTAAGGAGATATACTTATCGAAATGTATTTTTCGTCTTGCATATAATAAAAATTTAGATTTGAAATTTAAACAATTCACATCATAAAATTTAAATTACTAAATAATATATAATATATATATATATATATTAATGTATATATTAATATATATATATATGTATATATATGTATATATATATATATATATATATATATATGTATATATATATTAATATGATGAAAATAATGGAAATAGTATTTCGACAAAATAGGGAAATAAAAAGGAACAAACCGTGTTATGTGTTCACCAACGTTTCGTCTTTATTTCGAGACTTCCTCTGGATGAATGAGATTAAGAAACAAAAACACCAGTACAAAATATTTGAAAATGTTTCATGTGCAAAGTGTAACGCTGTTCTATTTCAGAAAACGGAAAAAAAAGACGTTGGAAATTCAAAAAAACAGGAGGTGAGCTGTTAAAGAGAGTGACATTTTTAATAACATTATATAGTCGTTAATATGTTTTTAAAAGATATGAACGCAGTTAATATTCTTTCTGGAAAGAATATATCTGTTAACATTCAAATATAGGTTTGTAACAGAAATGCGTACCACAAATTCAAGCACAATTAAACTACGTGCAGGTTTCTATAATGTAGCGCCATTAATAAGTAAACTTTTATTAAAAGAATATAATTTAATTGTAGACACCGGTTAACCTTCTCACACCATAGAAACACCCCCTGGACAAATTAATACATATAATCTCAATCAATAAATTACATTACAAATCACACTAATTTCATTTCTGTTGTTTTTTGTTTATTAATCTCATTCATCCAGAGGAAGTCTCGAAATAAAGACGAAACATTGATGAACACATAACACGGTTTATTACTTTTTTTCTATATTATAATAATAATAATAATAATAATAATAATAATAATAATAATAATATGTTTATTAATATATATATTAATATATATACATTAATATATATATATATTACTATATATATTAATACATATATTAATATATATTAATATATATATATATATAGATAGATAGATAGATGGATATATATATATATATATATATATATATATATATATACTAGCATGGGTACCCGGCGTTGCCTGAGTGGACATGAAGTTCCGTTTGAAACACGCCTGCTATACTAATCATTTTCATAATGGATAACGTGGATACTCCCACAATTTCAAAAATAAAAGAACGGATAAAAACATGTAAATGTAATCCCCCCCCCAAAAAAAAGAAGTATCTGATGCCGTCTCCACAAGCTATTTCGGCAGAAGGGATCACTGTCCTAAGAAAACTCACGATTTTGTGAACCTAAAAAAATAACGTTATAAACATTAATGTGGGCGTTTATTTTTTATTTTGGTAAATGTGTAGTTAGCGGCGTTAATTATTTGCCAGACAACAAAATATAAAAACTATTTATTTTATATAAAACAAATTGTTAGGCAGAAACGCTGAAATAAAACCAGAAAAAATTTCATTTTTATTATTTTTTTCATCATTTATTATTCGGGACCGTTACATTGTTTTTAAAGTTTGGTCTTTCTAAGGTTTGGCAGGTTGGCCTTTTTAAGCTCTTTCACGAACTATGTTTTTGGCTGCCATATTTTTTTTGTAATGAAAGAGCGTAAAAAAGGCCAAATTTGGCATTAAAATGGCCAATCTGTCTAACCTAAAAAGGTCAGATTTTAAACGTGTAAGGCGTGCACATTTAGTCTAATAAAAATGATTAAAAAACCCATAAAAATGAATTAAATTATTTTTTCAGCCTTTGGGTCTAATAATGTTTTATATAAAAATAAATAGTTTTCATAAATTTTTTGTCTGTCAAATAATTTAAGCCGCTAAACTACACATTTACCTTTATTTTTTGTAAGGGCACTATTTTTACTGGCTTTTTTTTTTTGTAAATAAAGGAAATTTTCGATTTGCTTTTTTTAGGGGGATCGATTTTCTTTTTATTTCTCGTTTATGTTTCTAATGTAATCCCCCTCCTAATTTAATTGTCATATTTTGGGGATTGTTTTGTTTATTAAATTGTTAGGTGAAAGTACAGAATGGTCTCATAAAAAATAATTAAATTTATTGTTATTTTATGCTTCCAATGTAATTCCCGCCCCTTCCATCAGAAAAAATAAATTGTATTTGTCAGATTTTGCCCTCCCCCTCAATCGCCAAGCTTGAAAAAATACTAGAAATGACATGTCTTGTTGAACGCTTAGTGGCCAATAAGTGGGTGCTCATTTTACCGTAAATTTATATAGAAAAGTGATCTCACGCTCTAACATGTTTTTTTTATTTTCAAAGTTTCTTCTCTCATAATTATAAAGGCTGTTTAAATGTATTAGGCTAAAAAAAAGTAGATCTTCATTTTCCTAGGGTTAAACGACGCTGGGTCACGTCGTATAAAGTTGCCGTTTTAATTAGAAAGATAAGTTTGTAATCGATGAAATTAACGTGAAAAAAGAAAAAAAAAGTGTAAATTGTGGAATTTAGAAGGGGGCAGTGGATCATTTTTTAAGGTATTAAACGATGCTGTGTTACATGGTAAAAATTTATCGATTTCTATATAGCCGTTTAAGGAATAAAATGAAACAAACAAATGAAATCTTTTCAGTTTTTTTTGTAAGTGTTTTTTTTGTTCGACTATTTAAAAAAAAATAAAAGCCAAACATTTTTCTATCCACACGGAATAATTTTTCAAGCTAGAAACTTAATGAAATTACCAAATGATTTTATTTGGCGAACGTTTGTTTTTTATGCATGGCATCTAGGGGCAAATAACTCTAAAAAAAAGGTTTTAAAAAAGGTCGCTGTTGGAAATATTAATTCCAAATAAATTAAATTAAATATATTATCAATATAATTGTTGTTTCAAATTTATTAAATAACAATTTTAAATATGATACTTAAAATAATTATCTCGTTAAAACATTAACTAAGATACCGCTATATAATCGATTTTTCTTAATGTCATATTAAGGTGATATGTTAATTGTATATTTTTACAAGTATAATACTATATATAGAAATATATAAAAGATTAAAGTAAGACACGTTTTGTATATATTAATCAAATTGTGAACAAACAAACAAACAGACAGGAAGACGAATTTATATATATATATATATATATATATATATATATATATATATATATATATATCGGGCAGCGTATAAGCCACTACGTAGCGTAGTAATACCGTTACCACTTTAAAATAAAATATAGCTTTTTTGTAAATAGTTTAAAAATTTGAATTTTAGTTTAGTTTATTTACGTATGTAATAAATAGGGCTAAAGGCAACTGCATATTCTTTTCAATGTTTTGACTCTTGAGTCTTAATCAGTTGATATCTTATATGCTTTTATATAGAGTGATGTGGTTCTTGGTTGATTAACTGTGTGTTACTGTGTCGGTTATATACTCGACAGTCAAAACAATGAAAAGAATATGCTGTTGTCACAGCCCTAGTAATTAATGTCGCGTAAATCCAAAGTAATTTATTGAAAATTCATTTTAAAATTGTAAAGTGACTTATGAGCCACCTTATATATATATATATATATATATATATATATATATATATATATATAGAGAGAGAGAGAGAGAGAGAGAGAGAGAGAGAGAGGAGAGAAATATGTTTATTCAATTATATTTCACCTTTTATTAATACCAATCCTTTAAGGAGGATTAGTTACCCAAAACGTGGCATGAAAAACAACTCTGGAAGGCAATAATTACTGGGGATAAGTTACAAGACTCGGCATTCCTATCCCTTAGCGGTTAATTACCTGTAGAAGGCCAGAGGATGAGTTAGCTGAAACGTGGTGAAACAGCAACAACAAATACGAAGATAAGGATAACAGTTTAATGCGTGAATGCACTTGTTATGATTGTTTAACACTTAAAAATCGAATATTGGAACTCAGTCGAGCACTTGCCATTGAAATTGCAATGGAGTAGAAAAAGAGATTAGCAACCTCTCGTCTGTGAGATAGAGACTATGGAAAAGAAGAAACCAACCATGTCTAGATTTGCGAGAAAGAAACAATTTCAACCAAATAAATTCAACAGAGAATGTGAAAACTGGAAACGCTAAAAACAACTTGAAATATAAAAATAATAAATCGACTAAATAACTAATCAATATTATACAAAAAAAAACAAAAAAAAAACTATGTCTCTTAAAGAATGATTTCATACTATTTTCCGAGACTGATATGACCTGTCTCTGGCTTCATTGACGTTCCCCAAAATGGCGTCCGTTCAAAGCAAATATCGAACACTAATTGACAAGCAATTAAGATATCCTAGCAACACCTGCGTCGCTGTCTGCAGCGCTCGGAGATACAAACGTCGAGTACAGTAGTAAATAATAGTCGACATATGTGTATGAGTTAAGTAAAAACTATCTGTAACAATCATAAACAAGAAAGAAATCACATTAAACGTCCATGCTTAAAAATTAATTCAGCTTTTCTTTGTGCATAGTTAATAATGTCGACACTATTTTCATTGAACAATTTTAAGGCGTAACCCTTTATTATGTTTATACATTTACACTAATAATTCACCACCAAACGGATATAACGTCATGCCGCTAGGGAGAAATAAAAACTTTTCATTAGGATACGGTAAATTAATGATGGAAGTTTATATATATATATATATATATATATATATATATATATATATATATATATATATATATATATATATATATATATATAAGTGAAAAAGTCTTTTCGTGTGTGTCTTTCTGTGTACATTTCGCTACCAAATAACTCTGTCAATTTTCGGTCTAGAGACTCAAGATAAGGAGTATTGAGATTTGGGAATTTTTTTTAATCGGTTTTCGGCCAAAAAATTGTCAGTCAAGGAGTCAAAGTTCAAAAAGGCCAAAGTTGAAAGAGTTGACCTTTGCAGATTCTACAAAATTCCTCTGCCAATTTGGAGTCTAAAGACTTGAAATTTTAGATGTAGGTAATTTGGACATGGGTAAAACTTTGTATTTTGATTTGAGACCAAAATAATAAATGCTAAAGAGTCAAAATTGGGGTCAAATTAAAAAAAATGACCTCTGCGGTCTCTACGAAATTACTCATACAACTTTTGGTTTAAACATTTGAAATCTTACATAAAGTGTATTCACACGTAGCTTAGGTTATGCACAGTATATACGGCCCGAGAAAAGCATGGCTAAACTGTTAGTATATCTATAAAAGAGTCTGTGTATATTCCCTTACCAAATAACTCTGTCAATTTTCAATCTACAGATTCAAGATTTGACATAAGGAGTATTGCAAAATCTTTTTAATGGGTTTTCGGCCAGAAATTTATCTGTCAATGGGTCAAAGTCAAACAATTTGACCTTTGAGAACTCTACCAAACTCCCTCGCCAATTTTGGGTCTAAACACTTGAAATTTTAATTGTAGGTTACTTGGATATGGATAAAACTTTTTAATTTGATTTGAACCCCAAAAAAGAAATGTTAAGGGGTCAAAATTGGGGTACAAGTTAAAAAAAACATTTGACCTCTGCGGTCTTTACAAAATTACTCAGCCAATTCCTGGTCTAAACAATTGAAATGTTACATAAAGGGTATGCAGAGACAGGGAAAGCTTTTAAATAGGTTTGGGTCAAATAAATATTTGACCCAAACCTATTTAAAAGCTTTCCCTATCTTTGCATACCCTTTATGTAACATGCCAAGGGGTCAAAGTTGAAAAGATTTGACCTTTCGAGTGTCTAGCAAACTACTCAGCCAATTTTGGGTCTAAACATTTGAAATTTATAAATAACGGGTATTTAGACATGCGGCAAGCATTTTAATCACTTTGGCGGCGAAAATCTGGCTGTCAGAATTGGAAGAGTTTACCTTTGCAGATTATACTAAATTTCTCTGCCAATTTTGGATCTAAAGACTTGAAATATTGGATGTAGGAAACTTGGACATGGGTAAAACTTTGTATTTTGATTTGAGATCAAAATAATGAATGTTTAAGTATCAAAATTGGGGTCAAATTAAAAATAAATTGACCTCTGTGGTCTCTACGAAATTACTCAGACATTTTGGTCTAAACATTTGAAATCTTACATAAAGTGTATTCACACTGTTAGTAAAAATAAAACACGAAATCCTCGACCAACTCAAACAATGAGTATGGAGGTCTCAAAGTGCCAGGCTTTCTACTCCAATAGCTTCCTTCCTAGAAGTACTACGCTTTCCCTGACACGAAGAAATTAAATGTTCCAGAAATAATGCCTCCTATTTTCTTATTCCGCCTGAATGGAGCAAAAAGAAGTGCAACTTGCATTATTATGATGATTGAACTTGTGCATTAATAACTTGAAAGTTTTATTTCTCTGCTGCAGATATTAACATGTGAAACTAAGAAAGCAAACTCCTGTGTTATGTATACGACATAATCAAATTGAAACATGGGTTCTTCTAAAGTCAACGAAGTTAAGCAACGTTGAGCCAAGTCAGTATAATTTGGGAATACTTGGCGGTGTGTGTTATATTCCGATATATATATATGCCTAAGAATTATACGTGGATTTTATACTTCATAGAATATTTATTTTTCCGTGTAAGCCGGATGACTATCTCGGGTGAATACTACATTAGATATTACTGAATTGTGTATTATTATTGTCGAATATTCGTATATATATATATATATTTTGTACTATAATAATTAAATACCTAAATTATTTTTACTATAATAATTAAATACCTAAAGACACTAGCGCCTCATCCTTTCGGGAATCTTCAATACAGGGTGTCACGATAAACACCAGTCGACGGATTCGAACTCAGCAACACGAACCATCTCTGGCCCGATTAGCAAAGACTGTATCCAATCGACGTGAAATAACGTTAAATTTAAACATTTTAATTTTAAATTTTCTTTACGTCAGTCACACAGTGATCTAATCGTTATACGATGATTTATGCATAAGAGCTAAATCGACCGACTTAATTCGACTGAAAGTGCTCAACGATAAAAAACGAGTTTTTTTAAGGGCTTGTCATAATTATTTTTTTTACTATAATAATTAAATACCTACGGACACTAATATTTCATCCTTTCAGGAATATTCAGTGCAGGGTGGCAGGGTGTCACGATGAATAAATGAGAATGTTCTCGTCCCATTTTACCAATTCATTTATTTTATTACTTTTAAGTTCAGACCCTTTAAAATCAATACGCTAGTTTACTCCTATTTATTATTATTTTCTCTAATCATAATATGTATATATGTATATAGACATCTAATTTACATGAGTATACATGCTGCTCTCCCCTAATCATTATATAGAGCCCCAAATCTTCCGACCATCTCGTCAATGACTATCCCTCTTGAAAAAGCCTGCATAAATCGAGAGAAACGTTGAGCGTTCAGGTCCTTCAACCTTCAATCTATTTTTCATACGCCGAGTCGTAGAAAATTCTAGTTTGGTATCTGGAGGCGCATTAACTCACTGGGAGCGATGCACCCCTAATCTTTGTTAAGACATGCATCTGTATTGTGGCAGTCATCTGCACCGACAAGGATTAGCAGTAATAGAAAATGTGGTTGGTTCTACAAAAAGCCTTCACCACTATAAAAAAAAATCATAAGTGTGATTTTCCGGAAAAGTTAGTTGCTGTGGCGGAACTTCATAAGTCGAAACCGACGGAAGAGTCTATTATATATATATATATATATATATATATATATATATATATATATATATATATATATATATTTATTTATATATATATATATACACACACACACACACACACACACACACACATATATATATATATATATATATATATATATATATATAGTGGCTTCCTTCAGTCTTGACAGACTACGGATACCCACTGTAAGAGTGCCTGCGCGTGAAATTTGTGTGTCAAAAGTTGCGCAGTCTCCAACCACGCCTCTCCTGAGTAAATATTGTTGCATACCAGTGGCAAGTTGCGGTACAGGACGACTGGAAACAATGCCAATATGAGCAGAGAACACATACAGCGCCTAGAATCCCCAAATAGTCACACATTTGGAACTAACCAGGCTCAATGTTGCTAAACTTCGGTGATCTGGCGAGAACCAGTGTGTCAACGTGATTATGCCGTATTATATATATATATATATATATATATATATATATATATATATAATTCCCAGGCATATGTATATTTCGGAAGATAACATACAGCGCCTAGTATTTCCAAAGTAAACTGACCTGGTTCAACGTTGCTTAACTTCATTGACTTAACGAGAACCGGTGTTTCAATTTAATTATACCGTGTACACCTGACGATAAAAATAAAAACATGTCCTTCATTAAGCCAAACACTAGTCTCAGTTCTAAGATGACGGATTAAAACGCTGGGATTCGAGTCGAGATCCTAAAATTGGCTTTACCTCTTTCCGGTGGTTGCGATGTAGGCTTCATTATTATAATTTTGGGTACATTTTATTAAAAGAAAAACGTTTTGCATTCGTATTCTTATTAATCTTATCAATTGAAAGAAAATTTTCCATAAGATCTTCGGAGTCATTATCTCTTGGAATGATTATTACGTTATCTAGCCGAAAACAGTGTTATATGTAGGTTTCAAAATATGTATTTATTTTCAACTAATAGGCGCTATTAAGTAAACAAAAAAAAAATGAAAACATTTTAAAATGTCTAACATACAATTTTCTCATGATATTGCCATTACGCACTTGGGGGCACCGCGGTGGGCGTTTTGTTTTGTCAATCTACAGCTGAAAAGTTGCACATTTGGTCTTATTTTAAGCACTTAACTTTCTAAGTTGGCAGCAGGCGAAAAATTCCTTGAGGAAGTCATAATTGTTTAGACCGTTTCTAAGGAGGACATTTTCAACGGCGTAGTATCAAATTTCGTTTTTTATTGGGCGTCAACAGCATGATAACAGTTGAAGTCAATTCCTGCTTCACGGCTTTGGAAATGGCTGTTAAATTTATCAGCAGAGTCAGAAAAGACGGCATATATTTCCATGATTAAAGAATCACGATGACTTAAATAGGCGAGATTACGTAATGGTTTGCAAAATAAATTATCGTTAGAAGTTATTTACAAGCGACTATTTGATGTCTTCAACAGATTTACTTTTTACACAGAGAGACAATCGTGATTAAGACTGTCAGTGCTGGCTGACGAAGGAGGGGTTATAAAGAGATAGGTTTTGATACTCAAAAATTTTACCCTAAGTAAAATATGATAAAAGTAAAGATAATTTTCGCGAAAATATATTTTTTTATATCAACTTTGTTTCCATTCGTAGCCAAGAGTGACCAAAAAAAAATGATGTTTCCTTACAAAGAGAATACCTTATACATATAATAATATAAATATATAAGAAATAAATGTTACCATAGTCAATAAAAGTTACTTTTATGGTAGAAAAGTTCATTGGTATGACTTTTTACGTAGTTTGTAAAAAAAAATGTATTTTTAATTCACGAACCGGTTTTAAAAAATCAAATGGCGGCGACTTTGAAATGGAGAGCCCCGTTTTCAATTTGAAGGAGGAGCACCTGAGCATTCTGTGTTAACAGTTCCGTCAACGTAAGGAATATTTATGAACATATTTTAATGTTTTCCTTTATTTTGTGCTTGAGGAATATTCGATTATGGCATGTGTAGTTTATATACAAATTCGTTTAAGTAGTTATCGCCTAAAGTTTCGTTTTAATTTCGGTTCGCTGAAATTATTTCTAGTAAAGAGCATCAAAAATTATTTCAAAACAAAAAAAAACATGAACTGAACTTTTATTGATTATGTTAACATTTCTTTCTTGTGTTACGTTGTCGTATCATAAATGAGCGTTTGTTGTATATTGGTTGAAACTGGAATGGAGATGATATATTAAAACGTGTCTATTTATAAAAGATTGAGTGTTTGATTATCTTATCAGAGTTAATGTCGTTGTGTTTGATCGTCTAGTGGTCTTTCTATTACATATGTTCATATGCTGTTAAGTGTAAATATGTGTGTGACATGTCATTTGAACATACCTTCTGCCATTTTGTTGGTCCATCTGGAAATTCTCGTCTGAGAGGGAGACTTGATACCTGTTTTTAGGGACGAAGATTTATTTCACACCAAGGCAAGAAATTGGTTCTATAGTTTATTTCACTTTCCCAGATGTCTTGCAGAAGGTGGAAAGTGAATTTGGCCTGTGTTGTTTTTTTCTTCTAGGTCTTATTTCTACCACGTCAGCGTTCGTTCCCCACCCCCAGCGAAGGGGAGGAGCCAACGGGGAAGCTGTCTGCTCTCTTCCAAGTCCCAAGCAAATCTCGTCGATTCAGCTAACCTGATCACATGACTCACACGCAATCAAATCAGCTGATCTTAACTTCCGGTCAACGTGTCTACACTATAACTCACACATCTCCCCCCCTCTCTCTCTCTCTCTCTCTCTCTCTATCCATTCGCTAACATTCCTTCCCCCATTATAAAAATGTATTTTACTACCCACTTTTACTAAGGGAATCCTAAGCTCGCCCCACTGGCAAAGGAACTGTCATACCATTATTCAATAAATCATAAATCAAATAAATAAAATTACATCCACAAATAATACCATGTGGCGCGAATCCTTGCGCCCTCGAAGGTCAACAACTCTGTGACCCCATGGCCTCCATCTCGCATCTTAGGATCATACAGAGATCACTATATCTCTTGTCACGCTATTACGCGTTTTCACAAGCACATGCCTCATACGAGATAAAAGTTTTTTTTATAACATTACGAGAGCATTTTCCTATGTCTCCCGCCGAATTACGCATCCGGAGAAAAATCCCACGAAAAGAATTCTACAATCATTTCGAAAATTAGAATAAATATCGACGGAACCTTTGACTCTCCCAAACTTAAGAACTAGTTGACCCCTTATTCAACCCAGTATTGTATCTTTTTTTCTCCTACACTGCTTAAATCTTATTTCTTTCTCGTTTTTAACATTCTATCATTATCACTACTATCATTATTAATTAATTAACAACATGTTCTTACTTATAAATTAATCATTATCTTAATAAACCCCACAAGGCAAAAGTTCACTCCTCCTCCATTCTGCGAAAAAAATACATGCCCAATAACAAGAAAAAACCTGCACAATTCTGATGTGAGAAAACATCAATCGCATGAAAATATAAATCGCATGAAAATATAAATTAAAAGAAAAACATTCTTATAATCATTCACAAAGTCTCATCTCACCAATTGAAAGTTACAAATAACAAAACATAGATTCGTTGAAACCCAAAATTGTCCACGTCAGCAAATTCTGATGTCGGTTAAATCACCTTTTACCACCTCACAGAATATCAAAAATAAAAAATAAAAAAAAAACACAGTCGTTTACAAAAAATACATAGACGTTTACAATCAAAATACATAGTCGTTTCCAAAAACAAAAACAAAAACCCGACTCACTTATAACCTTCAGACAATCCTTCATAAAACAAAATTCAACACAAAATAACAATCGATGGGAACTAAAATTGTCCGTGTCACCCAACACTGGAGTTTTCTGAAAATAAAAAAATATCACTTTTTACTTATCCGAGTGATTTTTATTATGGCCTCTTCTGCCATCCTCTCTTCTGCCACTTACGTCACGTCAGGGGAACTCCATTTGCTCCCTGATGTTGGACAGAAATATATTTCGCTCTGCTATATTGGAAAAACTTTTTTTCCAGGTCGGTAACCGCGACTCCCTTTCAAGGCATATAGCCCAGCGAAATATATCGGGACTTCCACCCATGGATTTTTCCATGTTGATCCTACTCGAAATCACAGAATCCCATCACTCAAAGACAACACGTGTGTTTTTTTTCTCTTTTCTTTTCTTATTTTAAAAAACATACATTTTAACATTTCATTAAACAGTTTACATACAATGAATAACATTTTTCCACACCAGAAAAAAATTCTTACGAAAAAAACCGTACAATTAGAGAAAAAACAATTTCACGCTAGCAGAAAATATCCCTTGCTTCTTAACAAAAAAAAATACATTGTCTTTTCCCAAAAGTACGCAAAGCTTTTACAATTTCACACATTTTAACCGTATATAATTGTTTAACCTATAAATTCATAACAAATTTGATTGTCGTGTTTCTCATAATTGTGACAAGTCTCTTCATTCACACTCTGTAACTAAAGTTTATATTTCTTTTCTATTTCTTTTTTTCCTTTCTGTTTTACACATTGTCTGCATATTCAATATCAACAATTTATTATCCGTATGTCGATTGATATATCTTTCTTTTGCAATTTCTTCTGTTTATTTTTCTACGCCGTAACATAGCATTTTTTTTTCTTTCTGTGTTTTCATATTTGAAATGAACAATTCGTTATTGTATGTCGATCGAACTATCTGTTTTTCTTATTTTTCTTAATTTAGCATAATATATAACTATACATAATTTTAATATGTCTTTTTTTCCGTTGCGTCTATATTTTTTTTCACCACTGTTCAATGAAAGGACCCTACGCTGTTTTCTTTTTTTCTTTAATTTTCTTTATCTTTTCATTTTTATGTGTAGTGTACAATATTTTTTTTCTTTTCATTACTTCTATATAATATTTTTTATGGTAACCACCAGGTTCGAGGATTTTTTCCACACTCTTGTCTGAGTGTTCTGTTTCAAGAACGGCACAAAATGAGCGTTTGAATAAATATACGGCGCAGACATATGTTTTCTATGTCTCCCGTCTTAAATAATTTATTCGGCCGGACCCTTTTTCACGGCCCATATGGCATCATTCAGGGATGTGGGTAAAGTAACCTCATGTTCGTTAACAGCTCTCATTCAGCTATCCCATGCCAATTCCAATATCAAGGCGCTTCCCGCCTTATCTAAAAAAAAAATTTGCCGACATCTCATCCGGCAGATTTCTGACTTCTAAAGTTCTTACGTATCAGCGGCATATATTCTATCTTTTTTAAAATTCTTTCTCCTACTTCAGATTCACTACATAGTTGCAACGTCACCACTACACGTCCGCTCTTGAGTTGGAAGTTCTGTTACTTCCAAGATTGGGCATTTTCAATCAGCCGAAGCTCACAAACGGCCCTATCTGCAAGCTTAATCTATGTGGGTGCATTCTATCGCGCACTCTCGTTGCAGCTACAACAAGCCTTTTAAGTCCATAGGCCTGCAGTACTCCCATCTTTATTGTATGCGAAGAATATGATCTTTCAACCGTAACACCGGTCAGCTTAATCAAACTACATACAGACGGCGAAAATAGCATTTTTCATAATCGAAAAACCTATTAAAAAATCCCCCTTGCAGGGTTCTGTGAATCTCTTTCAAAGAATAGGTAACCGCCTGCGTAAATTTAATCCTGTCCCCTTTCTAAAATTCTAATTTGACTAGATCGACCATTTTATCTTAATCTAATCTTCTGATTTTTTTTTCTTCCTTTTTTTAAATTATTATTTTGCAGACCCCTGGAAAACAACAATTATACATTATATAATACAATATCAAATCATCAATACACATTTTTTCTCACAATGAACATTAACTTCTAAGTAATTACATAAAACAACCTTCTTCAGTCCTTAAAAAATGTTCAAGAATGCCGTTAAAACTGGAAAAAACAATGTTCATTTTCTACAGAAACAGTCCATTGCTTCTGGCCTAAAAAAGAGCATCAATTCTTTTTTTCTTTTTTCTTTTCTTTCTTTTCTTTTTTTACCCAGTTCAAAACAAGCGATGGCCATTTCCTCTATAAACTTCTGCAACGGTGCAAATATTTCAAATTATGATTGACACATTTCCAAACAATTTCATTTATGCGTGTTCCCATTACATTTTCTTACTGTCTCATCGGTCCATTGCTTTAAACAGAATAACGTAAATATTTGTTTTTCCCTTCTAATTTTTACATTAAGTGATATTTTTCTTCAGTTCATTTTATTGTGTTTTATGTGATTTTCTTGTTTTTTTTCCTGACACGAAATATGGAAACCCAGGTTCGATATCGCATCGTCAATGCGAACTGGTCAACGGACACCAAATGAGTTTTTGTTACGTTGTCGTATCATAAATGAGCGTTTGTTGTATATTGGTTGAAACTGGAATGGAGATGATATATTAAAACGTCTATTTATAAAAGATTGAGTGTTTGATTATCTTATCAGAGTTAATGTCGTTTGTGTGTGATCATCTAGTGGTCTTTCTATTACATATGTTCATATGCTGTTAAGTGTAAATATGTGTGTGACATGTCATTTGAACATACCTTCTGCCATTTTAATGTGTCCATCTGGAAATTCTCGTCTGGGAGGGACACTTGATACCTGTTTTTGGGGACGAAGATTTATTTCACACCAAGACAAGAAATTTGTTTTATAGTTTATTTCACTTTCCTAGATGTCTTGCAGAAGGTGGAAAGTGAATTTGGCAGGTATTGTTTTTTCTTCTAGGTCTTATTTCTACCACGTCAACGTTCGTTCCCCACCTCCAGCGAAGGGGAGGAGGCAACGGCGAAGCTGTCCTCTCTCTTCCAAGTCCCAAGCAAATATCGTCGATTCAGCTAACCTGATCACATGACTCACGCGCAATCCAATCAGCTGGTCTTAACTTCCGGTCAACCTGTCTACACTATAACTCACACATCTACCCCCTCTCTCTCTCTCTATCCATTCGCTAACACTTGTATATTTATTTTTTCGGATAGTCGTTTGTTGGCTTTTCTGCTAAACACTCTTACTAAATAATATCGACGAAATATAAAAAAACAAAGAAACAAAAACAGGTTTGAAAAATAAAGAAGCTTTACTTACGTTAGTGAAATAATCCGAAATAGCAAAATGGGCTATTAAAAAAGTAAACACGTAATTACTTTAGTTTTTTAAAGGAAAGAATCGATATAAATATTAATAAAAAGAAAATAGCGCCCCTTTTAAAGCAGGACAGCTTCGTTTCAGTTTTACAGTATTGAACGGTGTAGTACTGCGCCGTATGATTTAGGGTTGTACTATTGTAATGTAAAGAACACGCAGAAAGGGTTGTAATCAACTGAATTCCTTCTAGTACATTGACAATAAAAGCTTAAACAGATATATAAATAAAATAAAAAGGTTATGTAAATGTTTTTATAAAGACACGTAATCACGTGAGCAGGATTTTTCCTTCTTTTGACACGATAACAAGTAATGTTCTTATTTTTTCTTATTTATCTATTTATCTATTGTCGAAAGAGTGCCACGTGCAAATGGAGAAGGAAAAAACAGAGTTATGAAAAATTTGTGTCGAGAATTGTCCGACTTTTTTTGGCTTTCGCGTTAATAAGAACGTGAATTCATGAGGGGAATTTATTCGACACAATATGATTCAACTAAAAAAAAATAAATAAAAGCTAACGTGAATTAAGATTAAAATTAAGGTGTTATTGTGGACCTTCACCCCTTTTAAAAAACCTTGTTAAACTTTGTGACATATTTACATTCTATGGAGGTCAGGCGCGAACGAACACCCAATAATTTTATTATACCATATTTCTTCAAACTGAAGCATATTTATCAAAGTATACTTACGCAAATAGATATTAAAAGTCTTTGTTAAAGTTTGTGCCATATTTCCAAGGAGTACAGGCGCGAACGCAGATCCCACAATTTTATTATACCCCTATTAAGTTGAAACTATGTATTCTTATGTACATCTATATCAAAAATCCTTGTAAACGTTTTTCTTTTCACTTTTTATTTTCATACTTTGGGGGCAAGGCGCAAAAGCAGACCCCACACTTTTTATTAACCACTGTTCTGCCAGATCAAAGATACCAATTCCTGATCCTCGATACATCTTCTATCATTATATGTAATCAGTTTTTAAAATAGTCAACCATATAGGAGCCTATTCGTGACCAGACACACACACACAGACACGGCGACACACACAGACACGCCCCCCCCACACACAGATGTTAAGCTTTATATTATAGAAGTTATCCATATGAGACTCAGATGCGTAATACTACGAATGAGGACGATATCACAGTGTAAACAAGAATTGAGCTCAAACGGTAGTATATATATATATATATATATATATATATATATATATATATATATATATAAATATATATATATATTTATATATATATAGTAATTTATAAAATATATATGACGATTAAGCTACACTGAATATTCGGCGTTTCATCCACTATAGGATTCGTCAGGCGTATGCGCGAATTCTGTCGTTGTTTCTCGTTTTTATATATGTTGAGGATTTTAGTTAGCCAATCAGCTTTCTAGTATTCACCACGCCCCTTCCTATCAGCCAATGGGCATGCATTTTATCGAACAAAGGATCTGTTTCAGAACTAGGTTAGTGGTTTAAGACGGACGATTTTCCTCATTTCTGCTCTTTTTTTATATATAAATATACATACATGCACACATACACATATATATAAATATACATATGTGTACACACACACATATATATATACATATGTGTACACACATACATGCACACATACATAGATATATATATATATATATGTGTGTGGTCGTTTATGTATATTCATGTTTATTTAATTTATTTATTTGTTTGTTTTCTATTGTTTTGGTTAGTTTGTAAGCTATTTTGTATCGCTATCCTAGGGTAAGTTTTATTTTGTGAACACAATTGTTTGCTATTTCTCGTCTACAGTTTAATAGATTTTGGAGTTCTTTAAAGTATAGGTTAGCAAATTTTTCATGGAGGCATAATTTACATGGGTCATCTAAATGCCTGCACGTGGTAGCTTGTCTTATTATTTTCCATTCGACTACCGGCGAATGTCCGCTTTCTTTGATTTCCCAGTATTTATTCGCTAGTGTTGTTTTTATACGGTGTTTTTTATTTTTGAATGTACTTTTGTGGTCATAGTATCGGGTTTTGAAATCTAAGGAAGTCATGCCTACGTAATATTTCTTGTTATTCGGGTTTTCTTTCGCAAATATTGTTGCTTGATAAACTACGCTTTTTGTTAGACATTTAATAATAATAATAACAAACCAACCCCGGACAAGAACAACCATACCATAAATAAAAATAATAATAACGGAGAAGATAAATGCAACTGTAGACACCTCACACTTTGCCCAGTTCAAAATAAAATAAAATAAAAGCGTAGTTTATCAAGCAACAATATTTGCGAAAGAAAACCCGAATAACAAGAAATATTACGTAGGCATGACCTCCTTAGATTTCAAAACTCGATATTATGACCACAAAAGTACATTCAACAATAAAAAACACCGTATAAAAACAACACTAGCGAATAAATACTGGGAAATCAAAGAAAGCGGACATTCGCCGGTAGTCGAATGGAAAATAATAAGACAAGCTACCACGTGCAGGCATTTAGATGACCCATGTAAATTATGCCTCCATTAAAAATTTGCTATCCTGTACTTTAAAGAACTCCAAAATCTATTAAACTGTAGACGAGAAATAGCAAACAATTGTGTTCACAAAATAAAACTTACCCTAGGATAGCGATACAAAATAGCTTTAAAACTAACAAAAACAATAGAAAACAAACAAACAAATAAATAAATTAAATAAACATGAATATACATAAACGACCTCACACACACATATATATGCATGTATGTGTGCATGTATGTGTATACACATATGTATATTGATTTCGTTTGTTCTTCCTTGTGAAACCGATTTTTAATTTTTAATTTTAATTACAAATAAGCAATCATCTTGCTCAATATTAAAATAGCTCTAGGATATATATGCATATCGAGCTTATTATATATCTACATTACAACGAGCACTGTTTCTTTTATTTTATTTTAATTGTATTAATGAATTTACAAATACATTAAAATATATACTCTACTCTTTAGACTTTTGTTCTAATCTACTTAAAATTATATGTATATATATATATATGTATATATATATATATATATATATATATATATATATATATATATATATAATCGAAATTGTTTTAGGTGCCCGAATTCCTATATATCACGTTTCAAGTTTGTTTAAACTTTTCTTAAGTTTTATTTTAAGAGAGGAGTTTGACTGATACCATCCCGCAGACACAAACAAGATCACTTATATATATATATATATATATATATATATATATATATATATATATATATATATATATATATGTATATATATATATGTATGTATGTATATATATATACATACATATATATATATATATATATACGTGTGTGTGTGTTCATGAGCTAGAACATTATCGTTCTAAATGCTAATCATTTTTAAACAATTTCGAAAATATGCATAAAAACAAAAAAAAATTAAGAAACTATAAAAATGATTAAGTAATTAATGAGCGTCATTTTTTTAAGGAAGCTGAAAATTGATTCCCCTTCATGAAATCGCTCGCATATTCGTAACTATAAAATAAGAAGTTGGTTTTAATAAATTTTGAATAAAAAAATAAGGTTTTTAATACCAATGTAAGTGCGAAGAAAAAACTCAACTCCATATCTCTCTCTATCTTTCTATCTATCTATCTCTCTCTCATATATATATATATATATATATATATATATATATATATATATAATAAATTCCACAGCAAAACAACGTCGCAGCCCACAAGAGCCATGACAGTCAAAGAGCTGGAAGTCCAAGACTCGAGTTTCGCCCTCATTTTGGCTCATCAGTTAGACACATCCGAACTCAGGATTCGAAACCCGAGCCTCTTGCATGCAAGGCAAGCACTCTACCAACTGAGCAAACGCCCTGCACACAATAATTTCTATTAACCAACACAGATCAAGCAAACCGCGCCGAAATCCGACTGTGAAATGAACCTACTTCGTCTCGACAAGGAACGCGGTCATCCAACCAGCTAATAACTCCAAGCTGATGCCTCACAAGTAGGAGTTTTAACTCGAAAGTACGATGCCATCCAGCAATGTTAACCAAGCGAGCAACTTATGATAGGGTTTTCAGAATGTGAGAGATTGTATATAATAAATTCCACAGCCAAACAACGTCGCAGCTCACAAGAGCCATGACAGTCAAAGAACCGGAAGTCCAAGACTCAAGTTTCGCCCTCATTTGGGCTCATCAGTTAGACACATCCGAACTCAGGATTCGAAACCCGAGCCTCTTGCATGCAAGGCAAGCACTCTTCCAACTGAGCACGAAGTAGGTTAATTTCACAGTCGGATTTCGGCGCGGTTTGCTTGATTTGTGTTGGTTAATAGAAATTCTTGTGTGTAGGGCGTTTGCTCAGTTGGTAGACGTATATTTGAAAATCAATGGATTATATTATAATTCCTTGTTTAGATTTGATAGATCAATATGTATTTTTAATTTATTCAATTTTATATTCACAAACTATTCTTTCTATTTCATATATCTATAATATAAAGCTGAATGTGCGTGTGTGTGTATGTGTGTGTGTGTGTGTGTGCGGTCACGAATAGGCTCCTATATGGTTGACTATTTTAAATATAATGATAGAAGATGTATCGAGATACAGGAATCGGTATGTTTGATCTGGCAGAACGGTGGTTCATTAAAATTGTGGGGTATGTGTACGCGCCTGGTCCACAAAGTATGGAAATAAAAAATTTAAAAAAAAAAAAAAACGTTTACAAGTGTTTTGGATATAGATGTACATAATAATACTTTGATAAGTATGTTTTTACTTAAATAGGGATGATATAATAAAATCGTGGGGTCTGCGTTCGCGCCTGGCCTACATAGAATGGAAATAGGCACAAACTTTAATAAAGACTTTTCATATCTATCTGCGTAAGTATACTTTGATAATTATGTTTCAGTTTGAACAAATATGATATAATAAAATTATGGGGTGTTAGTTCGCACCTGACCTCCATAGAATGGAAATATGTCACCAAGTTGAACAAGGTTTTTTTAATATAGATACACAGAATATTGTGATAATGTTTCAGTGTGAACAGGTATGGTATAATAAATTATGGGGTTTATCTATTTTATTTTTACTTTCGTCATATTTTGCTTTGGTTTTGATACCCCCAAATTCAACCCAAATTTACAACCCTTCCTTTTCATAATCTATCATACTTTCATAAATCAGAGTCCATTTTCTGTAAGCTGTTTTTGAACTCAGTCAACGACGGGTACTTTTGCTAGTATATATATAGACAAACACACACACACACACACACGCTTATATATATATAGAAAGAGAGAGATAGAGAGGGGGAGAGGGATGGATATGTATATATATATATATATATATATATATATATATATATATATATCCATCCCCTTCTCTTTCTCTCTCTTTCTCTGTGTGCATATATATATATATATATATATATATATAAATGAAGAATAAAAGTTACATATTGTATTGTAATCCATGAAATACTTTTCTAAACCGGATAGAACTTTATTATTCCTTTATTAAAAATAATAATATAGTTCAAGTATTACTGTTTTAATTTTCTTCCTTTGCAGATTGTAACGCTGGGTATGGAGTAGCCAAACCAACTGCCAACATTTCCCTGCTTTTTATTGAAACCAACCGATGTATCTGTATATATATATGAATATGTGTTTTCGCATTATCGTTTAAATTCTAGAACTGTACATCAAGAAAACGGGATGAGTCAAACACAATTGAGATTCTTCCGAGTAGGGGCGTGGTTCTCTTAAAGGTTGACCTAAATTGCAATATTAGAATAATAACTTTCGTTGAATGTAGATCTGCTGTGATTTGATATAACCTCTAGCAAGTTACGATGTTAATTTCATTATTTAATCATATACGAAACGATTAAGGAATTCAGTCTCTGCAGGGCAATGTCCAAGTATCTACATGTAATATACTCAAATAAGTTGACCTCTTTGTTATATATACTAGCCTGGGCGCCCGGCGTTGCCCGGCGTTGTCCGGCATTGCCGGGTGTTTGGATGTGTATGTTAAGCAAAAAAAAAAAAAATGTGGTAGTAGGAAGGCAGGCTCGAACCCGTACCGCAAAGGAGGAAAAGAACGGGGTAAAACCTAACGTTTATGCTGTTACGACCACCGCCAAACCGGAAGCGACATTTTTTTTTAAAATTAAGGCTAGACAATCTAAAGGAGAGGATAACTTTAAAAAATATCGGCGAAAAATGCCCCCCTGTAGAAAACTGCCTAGTTGAAGGGGAAGATATTAATGTTTTTAGCCAATTTTTCGATATTTGTCGTATGAAAGATTGAACTTTAAAACTATACTGATCTTGATAAAATCCGTCGCCTCTAGTGAAAGTTTAAGGCAGACATGCAAACAGACATACATGCATACATTTATATATTGGTAACTAAAAATTTTCGACCCAAACTGATGAAAAAGCTTACCCTATCTCTGAATACCCTTTATATAAAATTTCATATATTTAGACCAGGAATTGTCTGAGTAATTTGGAAGAGACCGCAGAGGTAAATTTTTTTAAAAAACTTTGACCCCTATTATGACCTATTAAAATTTATTGTTTTGGGCTCAAATCAAGTTATTAAGTTAGATCCATGCCCAAGGAACCCATATCTAAAATTTCAAGTGCGTAGACCGAAAATTGTTGGAGGAGTTTGGTAGAGTTCTCAAAGGTCAAATCGTTGAACTTTGACCCCTTAATCGCCAAATTTCTGGCCAAAAACCGATCACATCGATTTTCCCAAATCTCAGTACCCTGTATATCAAATTTCGAGTCTGTAGACTAAAAATTGACAGAGTTATTGCGTAGGGAAATGTACAGAGACACACAGACACGTTCACTTATATATATACATATATATATATATATATATATATATATATATATATATATATATATATATATATATATATAAGAGCAAACAGTTAATAAAACATGTTAAAAAAACACGTTGAAAAAGAGTTAAAAACATATTTCATCTGAAAAGGAAAGAGTTGATAAGGGGATAGTCCTTAATCCCTGGAGTTTTGAAGAAATACTTTCCTTCTCATCAGAGGGTAGGAATTAGCAAAATGAGGGATCGGATTTTGCATACAAAAGTATTTGATGAAACTGCAAGTATATAATATCAGGCCGCCCGGCATTGCCCGGTCGTAAAATACGCTTAAATATGATACATTGAATAATGCAGATTTCGTATTTATCATTATATTACATTGGACCCAATATATAGTAATGATTTGAAAAATCAAAATAAATGTCTCGTGCGCCACCACCGAGAATCGAAACCAAAACGGTTAGCTTACGATATGCTTTTTCCTTTGACGTTAATGCCTTAGCTATCAAGACATTTTTGCTGCAAAGCTAAAAGTTAAACCATGAACCAATAACTATTACGTCACACATGCATATTCATGCTTTCACCTAGCAAATTCCATTTTTTTAAATTTTCACATTTTTGCACCGACTTTTCCCAGCTAAAAGCCAAATATAAAATTTCGCATGGCTTTAGATATTCTATGTATTAAGTTTCATGTGTGTAGACTAAAAACTTACAGCGGAATTAGGTAAGCATTTTTTAAAAAAACAAATATATATATACATACATAAATATATATAAAAAGAGGTTTGTGTTTACTAGACCTTTTTTACGTAGATATTACGCAATTATAAATCATGTAGAATTACACGTAATCGATGAAATTTTCAGGGTTGGCTTGAAAAGATGGTAAAACTGAAGATGCTTAAAGATGCGTAATGAAAACATTATGAGTTCTGAATTCGTTCTTGTGTCGCCGGACAAAATAAACGAACCAGAGCATTCGCTTATGTTCATTGTATTTGCGGATTAACAACGGTCTTCGATTTGCAAATCAACCTACATAAGTAAATAGATTTAATTGCACTAACCTAATTTCAGAAAATATTCACCCAAACTTTCTGAATTCTTACGATGAAGACAATTCGAGTGAATGTTGTTGATAAGACATTATCGGGCGGATATCCCTGTAGACGTGACGTGACATGTGTGCAAATTCTTCATATTCACGACAGGCACCTGTCGACCCTGTCTGTTGCTTCCTCAGATGCGAACGGACACCTATTGAAATTAAGTGGTTTTGCCTTGCAGAATAGAAACGATATTTGAAACTCTTTAACCTACTTTCGTCTCTGTGCGCATTCTTTACACGTTTGATAATTACTTCCACTGGTAATCACTTGCTGCACTTCTATTGAATCAAGTATTTGCAGATTCGTCCACATATCGCTATTAAGGGCTGTGTCGGTCTGCTGAAGATATAGCATTATCAAATGAAAAATTGAAACAAAAAATATTGACAACTTTAAACAATGAAAAATAAAAGGTTGGCACAGATGTAAATTTAAGTATTTTCGATGAAGGTTCTCATTAAAGAATGGCACTTGTTTGTAAAATGCCATTAAGTACAAGTGTTTGTTTCGGCTGGCACCACATGCATTTATCTATGTATAAATGGGATAAGTATGAAGTTGGATTCCTATATTAGAGTTATTGGTTTCCATGCGTCTGTTTGTATTTGTCAAGGTCCGTTTAATTCAAAAGGTATTTTTTTAAAATTCCATTTACACCCCAAACAAGGCACACTTTGATGTGGGAGGCTGTCGTGATATAAGGCTGCCTATAAGAAACATAAGTTGCAGAGGTACTATGAAAGGAGTTGATCAGCAAGATGTCTGTTCACATTGCGCTTGAACTTCTGCATGTCAGTACAGTTGGGAAAGTGGAATTCCGGAAATGAGTTCCAAAGTCTAGCAGTTCTGTGGAAAAAAAACTATTGGAGTAGAATGCTTTCTTACATCTACGGATCTCTACTGTGTAGGGGTGGAACTTGGCTACTTGTCGGGTTTGTGTGGGGTATTTACATCGAGGAGGTACAAGTGCTTGTGGGTCTTCAGAGCATTCACCACTAAAATACTTGTAGAACAGGCAGAAGGATGCAACATTTCGTCGATGAGACAGACGTTGAAGCTTACATGACAGTTCAGGACCTATCAGGTTAGCGACTCACTTTTGAACCCTGACCAGGAGTGAGAGACTAGTAGCAGATGCACCCGCCCAAATGTGACAACAATACTCCATACGTGGGAGAATGTTGGCCTTATAGAGGTGCAGCATATTTTCAGGTGTAAGATGGTTTCTAGCTCAGTAGAGAGAGCCCGCCTTCCTCGCCAAAAAATGTGTTGTCTTTGAAAGAAGAGAAAGAAAGATAAAGCGATTTGCGTGGTTGTAGTTTTCTACAACGTGCAAGATTTCAGGATTGTTTGAAAGAAACTGTTGATTTGATCTTTTGTCCAATCAGGAGTTGATACGTAAAATAATATAAAACAAAAAAAAAAAAAAAAAAAACGAAAGTGATATTGAAGTTAAAATTCTTATACCGTCCAATTCGAATAATACCAAAATGTTGTTTAAATATAAAAATTAGTTGTAGCAGTGATATTCGCAGACTAGTAGCAGATGCACCCGCATGCAGGAAGCATGAAGATAATAAAGCATCAAATGAACAATCGAAAAAACATAATTGGCAACCTGTTAAGATAATGGAAAATGAAAGGAGGTAGAGATGGAGAGTACCAAGTGTCTAAATGAACGTCCCAAGTGAAAAAAATGTGTTTGCATGTAAGAAGACATTGAGTACACATGTTTGGCGATTAACAGAATGAAAACAACATGACATGATAAATATATATATAAATATATATATATATATATATATATATACATATATATATGTACACACATATATATACATATACATACGCATATATATATACATATATACATTATATATAAATACATATATACATTATATATATATATATATATATATATATATATATACATATGGTAAAGAGGGGAAAGTAAATCTTTGGCTATTTTGTAAAATTCTCAACATTTTGTCCTCATTTTCGAGAGACTTCTTCAGGAAAATGATAAGGACGATTGAGGAAAATAGAATATATCAACGATGAAAGCAATTTCTATTTACCTCAATCATCCTGAAGAAGTCCTCCGAAAATGAGGACGAAACGTTGAGAACCTTCAGTTACAATCGTGACCGAAAACAAAACATGAATAAATACTTGAATAAATTAGTCATAAAAATATTACTGGAGTGCCATCAGATATAATCGAAACCGAAACCAAAAAATTTGAAGAATTCTTGGTAAAATCATTTATTACAAGAAATGGAAGTCCATCTTCTATAATATAAATCTCATCTGTCTTTTTAAATGTATGTATGTATGTATTTCGACAGCGGCGACAGATTTTCACGAGATTGATATAATTTTGAAACACGATCTTTTGGACGACAAATATCGAAAAATTGGCCCAAAACATTAATTTATTTCACTCTCAATTGGGCATTTTTCTACAGGGAGGTGTCGCTCTTTTCGCCGATATTTTAGAAAGTCATCCCACCTATTCGATTGTCTAGCCTTAATTCCAACGTATGTCACTTCGGGTTTGACGATGGACGAAACGGCAAAAACGTCACGTTTTTTTCATTTTCTTTTCCTCCTTCGCGGTAAGGATTCGGGCCTGCCTACCTACAACCACTTTTTTTTTCTCTCAGCACACACCTTCAAATACCCGGGAAACGCCGCGCACCAAGGCTAGTCTATAATACAAAGGGCAAAAATCTGTTTAAATGTATGTTTATATGTTTGTATGTATGCCTAAAACTTTCAACATAGGCGACGGATTTTCACGAGGTCGGTGTAATTCCGAAGCTCGACCCTTCGGACGACAAATATCGAAAAAATTGGCCAACAACGAATTCTTTCATCCTCAACTCGGCAGTTTTCTACAGGGAGAGTCGATTTTTCCACTAACATTTTTTTCAAGTCATTCAAATGTCGGATTCACAACGTCGCTTATGCGAATGCGATATTTAGACCGCCCGTGACGTCAACCACGGTAGGCACATCGGTAAGACAGTTTTTCTTTTCACATCTTTTTTCTCTGGTGCCTTACGGATTTGAGCCTGTTTACTACTCCTTTTTTAAATTTTTTCTTTTGCGCTCGCAAATTTCTTTGTTCTTTTTTGTTTTTGCTCAACCAACACCACATTCGATTCGATTTGGCCTTTGGGTCAAGATCAAAGTGTAGTATCTGTTCTTCAGATGCTACACTTAAAGTTCTTGTTCTCTGTCAGTGGAGGAGAAATCCTTCACGGCTGAGACAATTTTTATTTTTGTTCCTTTTCTCCACATTAAAAGCAGCCCTGGTGTCTAACTCTGTCCCGCGGGGAGGCATTGTAAATAGGAACCAACACCCTTACACACACCTCCACTTTCTTTTTCGCCTTCGCGTCACGGGTTCGAGCCTGCCTGCTTGCTTACTACAACTTTTTATTTTTTTTTACTCAACACACATCTCCAAACACCCGGGCCACGCCGGGCACCCAAACTAGTCTATAATATAAATATCACCTGCTGTTTAAATGTATATATATATATATATATATATATATATATATATATATATATATGTATATATGTGTGTGTGTGTGTGTGTGTGTGTGTGTGTATGTACGTTTGTATGTCTGCCTAAAACTTTCGATAAAGATTTTTACGAGATTGGTATCCTTTTGAAAATCGACCTTTCGGACGACAAATGTCGAAAAATTGGCTAAAAACATCAATTCCTTCATCCTCAACTGGGCACTTTTTTACAAGGAGGGGATCATTTTTTCGCTAACATTTTTGCAAGTCATTCAAACCTCGCGTCAATGACGTCGAATAAAAGACGTTATTTCAACCGCCCTTACGTCGCAGTCGCGGTAGGCTCATCGATAAGACCGTTTTTTTTTATCTTCCTTTCCTCTGGCGCGTTACGGGTTCGAGCCTGCTTATTACTCCTATATTTTTCTTTTGCGCTCGCAATTTTCCTTCTTTTTTGTTGCTGTTTAACCAACACCCTTATCTCCACTTTTCTTTCCGCCTTCGCGTTACGGGTAAGAGCATTCCTGCCTACTACCCCCTTTTTTTGCTCAACACACACACCATCCAAACACCCGGGCAACGCCGGACACCCAGGCTAGTCTGTAATATAAATCTAACCTGTCTGCTTAAATGTATGTATATAAGTATGTATGTATGTTTATATGTCTGCCTAAAAATTCGATAGAGGTGACAAATTTTCACGAAATTGATATTCTTTTTAAGCTAGAGTCTTCGGGCGACAAATATCGAAAAATTGGCTAAAAACATTAATTCCTACTCCCTCAGCTGGGTACTTTTCTACAAGGTGGGATCGATTTTTTCGCTGACATTTTTGCAAGTCATCTAAACCTTGCGTCAACGACGTCGCATAACACACGTTATTTCGACCACCGGTGACGTCACAATCGCGGTGGACGCATTGATAAACCGTCTTTTTTCCCTTCCTTTCTTCTGGCGCGTTACGGGTTCGAGCCTGCTTATTACTCCTATTTTTCCTTTTTTTTTTGCCCAACGAACCGCCTTACCACTTTCTTTCCGCCTTCGCGTCATGGATAAGAACCTGCCTGCCTACTACATTTTTTTCTTTTTTTTTTGGCTCAACACACACTTTCAAATATCCGGGGAACGCCGGGCGTCTAGACTAGTAACAATTTAACGACAGTCACTCATATGTAAACGTGACACACAAAATAAATAACGCACACGCTATCCTATTAATATTAGTAGGATAGGTTATCCCAATATTCCATGAGAATCTTTCACTTAGTGATACAAGCACCAAATTGGTACAAATGACGTTTGGAACATACATTTTAAGAAAAGAACTTTAGCCATCAGAAAATTCAAGATGGCTGCCAGTTTTCAAGATGGCTGCAGAAGCAAACCTGACAAATTTCAAATTTTGAAGAGGAACTCCGATTAACACAATTTCTTTGTGGTCCAAAAATAAACGAATGTATTCTCATGTAATGACGCTAATTATGCCTTGAAAATTTCAATATGTCTACCATTTTTCAAAATGGCGGCTCATAGATTACTGTATGTAGTGACGTTTTCAACTATAACTTGCCTGTTTCTATGCCCAGTGCCGAGCCTGTGATGAAAAAGTTTACTTCCGATTATTTGTTACACGAATGTAGTTTAATATTAAAACTTTTGGCTTGTGATACCTTAAAAGTGATGTCAAAGCACAACCAGGGCACACGTCGGCTTGTAGTGCACTAATTGTAGTTGTAGTTACTAACTGATGTGGTGGTAAACTAACTTTAGACAGTAGTATCTGTAAGTGTCTCAAATGCTATCTATTTATCCCCTTATGCATTGCAACTAGAATAGTAGTTAGTTGTAGTTGTTAGATAGCCGCGCTTGAATTGACAGGGTGTGCCAAAGCGGGAGAGCCGAGCCAAGAGTAACGGAGATTTAGTTACCCAGAATGTGTACAGATCACGCGGGATCTAAACGGCATTGGATGGACGATCGGATTAGGTGAACGGCAACAGATGACTAAGCCTAGTTGTTGTATCCCATACTTCAATGTGCTTTGATGTTTTGTCCAGTTAGGCGGTAAAAGGATAATCCCTCGGCCTTCAACTGTATACGCAAAATGTCTGCGAACAACCCAATTAGTAGAAGAGGGAAAACTGATTGGGGGAAGTGTTACCTCTGTAAGACACGAGAGAGGAGTTGAAATCTCCTCATGCATGATATGAGTGTAGTTCTGATGACTATTCCATGCTAGCCAGAAACATACAACAATTTCAAGCAATCAACCTGTTAATAATAAAAGTAGACTTATTTTGAGTAGATGATAGAGGAACTTCCAAAAGAAAGCATATGATTACCACTCTGCAGAAGAAAACAGAGTCCTGGATTGAGACACGAAGGAAGGAGAGCCCTCAGTTTCAGTTCTGGGAGCTTGTTCTGCCAATGGATTTGGTTGTATTCTCGTCTAACTTCAACTTGTACTGTCAAGCACTCTCTGATCTAATCCCCTTTTTGCCAACAACAATGTCAACTATGCTCGATGGCACTCCACCCACCTCAGAGACATGGTATCCTTGGAACAAACTCATCCCGCAGTGTTCCGTGAATTCCAACTTGGAAATTTTATGGTCCACATAGGGAGTTTTCTGATATAGCCATTGACCAAGCCCATGAACAAGCTAATCCAGTGGTCAAAGGTGATGGTATTACTGAGGATGCAACTGCACTGAGGCGATGGATGGTGTCTGGACCAGAGGTTAGCGAGCTGGTTCACCAATATGACTTCGCTTCCCAGGCCAAATTGAGGAATGAGGATATCAGACATCATGAGCAGACTAGCCAGTATCAGAAATTCTTCACTGACGAGGTCAAAAAGTTGTTTAGTGCAATGAAGGATCCAGGAAATCCTTTCCAGGAAGAGTCCAAATATCTCACACTGAACACAAAGATCTTTGCACATTCCAGTGCTTGTCAGAACTCACATTGATAAAGATCAAGCTGCCTTGAAAGACTTTTTCAATAGTCTTGGGGATGAGGTTTCCTTCTACAACCCCATCAAAAAGAACAAAACAGACTTCTTCCACCAACAAGCAGCTGTAGCTTCCACTGTTAAGAAGAAAGTAATGAAAAGTGACTGCAATCTGTTCTCACAGCTTTTCATGTCCTGTGAAGCATGGAAATGTGATCTGTTAGAATTCTTCAGGCATGAGAATCATCTTTTCCTGCAGCACTGAGTGACACAGGGAATCTTTGGCCTGGAAAGAAGTCTGACTTTGCTGGCATTCTGGAAAATATCGTTGCTCTTCTTGATTCTCAGCCAGAATGTGATGTCATCATTATTGATGGTGCGGCTCTTGTAAACTCTCTCTCTCTCGCCAAAGACCTCAAATACATTTGAAGTATATGCTGTCCGTGATGTAGTGCCAAAGATTCGGAGTTACTAATCGAAGTATGAGCGACCAGACAATATTTTTGATGTCTACAAGACTTCAGGCCTCAAGGCTGAAACGAGATCAAAGCGAGGCAAAGGAAGTGAGCGTAGAATGACAAACAAAAATAAGCTGCCGCCAATCTGGTCCAGTTTTCTGAAAGACAGTGACAATAAGACAGAACTGTTTGAGTATCTAGCAGACAAGATTGTATCCATGTGTTCCGACAATGTCGTAGTTGTGACTAAAGGAGAGAATGTCTTGTCAAACAAATCCATCAACTTTGAAGTTCTACAACCTTGCAATCATGAAGAAGCTGATTCCAGGATTTTCATACACACAGTTAATGCAGTCAAACAAAGTCAAAGTCTGTGTTGATCAAAGCATGTGACACAGAAATCTTTGTCATAACAGTTGGTGTCTTTCCGAGTCTTCTGAATGTTGGTTTAGAAATGCTTTGGCTAGGATTCGGCCTGAGACAGTCCATTAGATGGTTCCCAATTCATGACTTGGCAATGAACCTCGGCCAACTGAGGCTGGCAAAAAAAGGTAAAGCCTGGAAAGTTCTCTGGTCAACCTTCCTACCCATTGCTTAGTCCTGTCAACAGCTGAGAAAATGTTGTTGCACGGGTGAATGTCACAAAACCATGCACATGTTATCGCTACACCCTGAAGTGCATACTTATGTGTAGCGGTAAATGCAGAGAATGAAACAATGATCCAGGTTAAATTCAAGCAAGTCACTTCAGTCTGTTGTAGTATGCTGTGCTTCTGTAACAACAATTTGAGATACAACATCGGTAACTTTACTGAGACAGTATTAGTTCATATAATTGCCATCATATAACGCTTAATGATATAGAAATTTTGATTGCGGAATTCGATTCATCGTGGCAAAAACATATTTTGATGTACAGATCATCAAAATGTCATTACTTTGACAATATTTAGTGCAAATACTGGTACGAATGGCGGCCATCTTGGAAAATGGCGGCCATTTTGTTTTTGAATGTGGTTAACGTGTTTTTGTGAAAGAGATTCTGAATCACCTGTGTGCAAATTTTGGTGCTTATATCACAAGTGAAAGATTATTTTAGCAATCGGCTCCATATATATAGAAATATATATATAGTGTAATATAATAACTTTTACAATTATTACAATAATGTTTCGTTAGAAACTAACAAGTCAACACAAATATATATCTTCCTCGCATTTTGAGTGGATTACTCATCAGATAAATTCTCTAAAATCATAGCTATTATATTGCTCTATATATGCTCTTAAAAGATATTCATTGATCTTGAACTTTATCAATTTTATATATAGATGGCATTTCTAATTGAAGAAATAACTTTTTAGTAGGAGAGATATTTTATATATAAAAATATTTTTTTAATCTATTACGACTGGCATATACAAACTGATTTACGTTTTAAGTTAATGATTATATATATATATATATATATATATATATATATATATATATATATATATATACTAGCAGAAGTACCCGTCGTTGACTGGGTTCAAAAACAGCCTACAGAAAATGGGCTGTGATTGATGAAAGTATGATAGATTATGAAGAGGAGGGGGTTGTAAAGAGATAGGTTTTGATACTCAAAAATTTTACACTAAACAAAAAATGATGAAAGTAAAAATAATTTTCGCGAAAATATATTTTATTATATCAATTTTGTTTCCATTCATAGCCAAGAGTGACCAACAAAATGATGTTTCCTTACAAAGAGAAAATGTTATATATATAGTAATATAAATATACAAGAAATAAATGTTGCCATAGTCAATAAAAGTTACTTTTATGGTAGAAAAGTTCATTGGTATGTATTTTTAAGTAGTTGATAATTTTTTTTAATTTACGAACTGGTTTAAAAATATCAAAATGGCAGCGACTTTGAAATAGAGAGCCCCGTTTTCAATTTGAAGGAGGGGCACCTGAGCATTCTGTGTAAACAATTTAAGAGAGTTCCGTCAACGTAAGGAATATTTATAAATATATTTTAATGTTTTCCGTTATTTTGTGCTTGGGGAATATTCGATTATGGCATGTGTAGTTTATATAAAAATTAATTTAAGTAGTTATCGCCTGAAATTTCGTTTTAATTTCGGTTCGCTGAAATTATTTAAAGTAAAGAGCATTAAAAACTATTTCAAAACCAAAAAAAACATGAACTGAACTTTTATTGACTATGTTAACATTTATTTCTTGTATATTTATTTTTTTTCTGGTAGTCGTTTGTTGGGTTTTCTGCTGAACACTCTTACTAATAATCTCGACGAAATATTGAAAAACAAAGAAAGAAAAACAGGTTTGAAAAATAATGAAGCTTTACTTATTTAGTAAAATAATCCGAAACAGCAAATGGGATATAAAAAAAAGTAAACACGTAATTACTTTAGTTTTTTAAAATCAAAGAATCGATATAAACATGAATAAGAAGAAAATGGTACCCTTTCCATGCATAACAGCTTCGTTTCAGTTTTACAGTGTTGAACGGTGTAGTATTGCGTCGTCGGATTCAGGATTGTGCTATTGTAATGTAAAGAACACGCAGAAAGGGTTGTAGTCAGCTGAATTCCTTCTAGTACACTGACAAAAAAGCTTAAACAGATATATAAATAAAATAAAAAGGTTATGTAAAAGACACGTAATCACGTGAGCAGGATTTTTCCTTCTTTTGACACGATAACAAGTAACGTTCTTATTTTTTTTTATTATTTATCTGTTTATCTACTTTCGAAAGAGTGCCACGTGCAAGTGGAGAAGGAAAAAAACAGAGTTATGCAAAATTTGTGTGGAGAATTGTCTAAAGTTCCGATTTTTTTTTTTTGGCTTTCACTTTAATAAGAACATGAATTTATGAGGGGAATTTATTCGATACAATATGATTCAACTAAAAAAGATAAATAAAAGCTAACGTGAATTAAGATTAAAGTTAAGGTGTTATTGTGGCCCCTCACCCCTTTTAAAAAACGTGACATATTTACATTCTATGGATGTCAGGCGCGAACGAACACCCAATAATTTTATTATACCATATTTCTTCAAACTGAAATATAATTATCAAAGTATACTTACGCAAATAGATATGAAAAGTCTTTGTTAAAGTTTGTGCCATATTTCCATGGAGTACAGGTGCGAATGCAGATCCCACAATTTTATTATACCATCCCTATTTATAGTTAAAACATACTTATCAAATTATTTTTATGTACATCTACATCAAAAGCCCTTGTGAACCTTTTTTTTCATTTTTATTTCCATACTTTGGGGGCCAGGCGCGAACGCAGACACCACAATTTTTATTAACCACCGTTCTGCCAGATCAAACATATCCATTCCTGTGTCTCGATACATCTTCTATCATTATATGCAATCAGTTTTTTTTAAGTAGTCAACCATATAGGAGCGTATTCATGACCACACACACACACACACACACACACACACACACACACACACACACACACACACATATGTTCAGCTTTATACATGATAATATATATATATATATATATATATATATATATATATATATAAGAGATAATGGTCTAAAGTCAGAACATGAAAAAAATATTTTTCTAATTAATTATTTACCGAACCCTTATAATATAGGTTGGAGGATATGAATGAAAACCACTCATCCGAAATATTGCGGATATTTAATCAGCTCAATAGAGGAGACTTAAATCCTCTAAACCCAAAATAGATTAAATTGAAGATAAATGAAATTAATAAATTGGTGTGAGTTCATTTACATGTTTAACTCTCACCTGATGCTGATGAGGAGACTATCTTTAAATATACTCGATATCGTCTCTGAAACGATCGTACGCTATCTCTAGTTTATTTTTTTAAATAGACAGATGCAAATGTATTAGTTTATTTTACATCACATTTAATCTGTCTATCCCTCTCTTTCTCTCTCTCTCTCTCTCTCACACGCCCACACACATTGCTTCATAAGCATCTAACTACACTAGCATTTAAAATTTAATTCCTGGTAGCCGAGAGAAAAAACATAGCCCGTAATACCAAGATCGGCATTTTATACTGGGTTCAAGTCTTCTGACCAGCAGTAATTATCACTTACTTCACTGAAAATTGCGTAAACATGTACCACTATACATTGTATTGTCTGAAAAATATTATATATATATATATATAAGCCTGAGGAATCCTAAAGTGGATGAAACGCCGAATATTCAGTGTAGCTTAATCGCCATATATATTTTATAAATTACTAACTAGCTCTACTTACGTATTGAGCACTTTTGAAATAAATACTTAAAGTTTACGCATAAATCTATACTTTCGTATATTAATTTTATGTGAGTAAATGAAGTAGTTATATATATATATATATTATTTATATACAATAATTTTTCTAATTAATCATGATCTGCAATTAATTTAACAAGTAGGAATTTATTCTTTCATGTGTTCATGTTTTTTGTTTCATTTCTTATCAATTGTGATGCTTCTTTTATTACGCATATCCGGCTTTATCAGTTGGTTTTGATTTGTGGTTATCATAGCAAACCTCTGTCAAAATTACGCAGCGGTATAATGCATCTGCTGACAACATGCACGCTCTTTTTAATATTTCTCCTTATCGTAGTCCTTTCATATGGTAAACATCTTTAGTGTTTAAAACTACATGTATTTTGAAACGCACCGACATTCCCAGTAGATGCAGTTATCGAATGCGTTGGTAGAAAACTCGGTCTAAAAGATTACATCATTCGACATTTATTTCATAATCCATCTTCTCACAGATTACACAGCCATAAAGATTAAAAGAAATAACATAAACTACTATCAGGGAGACCCCATGTTGCCCGTGATTGAATGGTTATTAACGAATGTTAACTATTCCATAATTTTTATTATCATCGAAATCGATGAACCTGCCCATTTTCAATCAAATCAACTGATTGCCTGCTGTAATTGGAAAAGCGCTTAGGTACACCGAGAGGAAGCTTAACTTAACTAAAGTGAATTAATACATTCTAGGTTACATTGCACTGTAGATAACATATTGTTGATTTTATCAAATTATTTTTATATAATGGTTTGAATTAAAGTTTAAAATGCAAAAGTCAAGTATCATAACTAAATTTTTCTCTAAATCGAAACATTCATTTCGAACATTCCCCTGTCATATCAGAGAACCTACTCTTGAATTTATATGCCTGGCCTTTATATTTGTGCAGTGATAGAGGCTTCAATTTAAATTTTAAATGAAAAAGTACAGTATTATGGTGCACTTATGCTTTAAACAGAAAAATTCATTTCGAACGCGCCTCTATCATATCAAAGACCATACTGTTAATTTTATGGTTCATACTTTTCGGCTTGTGTGGCAATAAAACTTCTCAAATACACTTGTGATGTTAGGCTGTGTAAGGTGTTAAATTTGGTAAAATCGCATGTTCCTTCTTTTATCGGATTATTTCGATTATCGATACTTATCGGAAACATTCCGATACAAAATCTATCTAATAACACCGTCAGGCACATACGGTACCTTCCTGTGAAATTTCATAAAAATCGACCCAACCATTTTCGAGTACGTAAGAAACGAACTCACACAAATACACACACAAAGTTCTTTTTATGTAATAGAAAGATAGATACAGACAACTCGGTGTTGTCGTGTAATTAATTACTATTTTTCACTTTTCATTCATTTATTTAATTACGTCACCATTTTTTCGTATAGATCAGTTCATTCGTAGGTAACACAGGTAGTTCCGCCACACAGTATTTTGAATTCTATCTTTTTTTTATACGTCATTCAATTATTGATGTCATTTCATTATGTAATTGATACTGCTAACACTACTACTACTCTAAAATTATCAGTTACTTATTTTTTACTTGAGTCATTTATATATGCAATCTTTTTACTTAGCTGATGCTACGATTTTGGCAATAAGAACTATGGGTTGTTAGGCACTATTGTAATCTGTAGAGTGCGATGACAATCGGTTAATATGTTTAAAAAAGTGGATGTTTTAGAAGTAGCTTCTTGAATATTCGAATGGTCAGGTATCAGCCAATAAAAATGGACGTAATTTGAGAATGGAAAATTTATTATTTTTGAATCGGGAAATGGAAAGTTATGTGTATGTATGTAATAACCAGTTAATGGCAGTGCAACCACAATATCGTAGGAAAATACAGAATTAGACCCAGTCTCAACTGGTAACGGTGGGAGCACTAAATATTGAGAGAGAAAAATTGGAACTTCTTCCTCTATAGATGTGGCGATTATGACGGTGTTGCCCATCGAATGTAATGTAGCATTTTATCATCACGAGTAAATGTGGCAGAAATGGTGGTCCTAAGCTACATTCATAGTGGCTGTAAAGGTAGATGTAATGGATTTGTATGTGGCATATGTTGTTGCAAACCTACGGTACTTTGGTCCAGAGGGGAACTTCTGCAATCAAAATATTATATATGGAGATAATGCATGTCATTGTGTATAATTTATTTGTAAAAAAATATCGTTGATCTTTGGAAATTAGGCGGTGGTTAATACCAATGTCTATGCTTTTCTAACGAAAAAGAGTTGAAAATAACTTACAATGATATAAGATATTAAAAAAATGGATTATATTAGTTAAGATTGACGTGGCTTTTATTATAAGGAAAGTAAGAGAACCCCAGAAATTTTAATAACAAGCCAACGTTTATTGCTGATAATACTTGAGTACATAGATGTCTAATGCTCTGTAAGATAATGTTTATTCTTATATGGTTCGCAACTATCAAAGGAATGAGGGTGAAAGCCACTCAGTGCAGATGATTGCTGCATATAAGAATCTCATAAAAAAGCAGATGTCTATCAATCAAACAGCTAAGTATTTTAAAATCAACAAACAATTGTTAGTCAAGAGAACGTATTGGAAAAACCCTCTCAACGCATATGTTCGGAAGCTAACATTGCTGTGTGGTTCTCATGGAAATAAGTTTTCAGAGTGTATCAAGCTGATGGAAGGTGATGGACTTTTGAGGAGGTCAAAGGCAGTGAGATTAAGTTTGTTCAGACTCACAGTAAAGAAAACACTATTCCAGTTACTCCAGTGTTTACACTTCCTTTGGACCTCAGTTCAGTACTTTTATCTTCAGTCTACACATCAGGACCCTTTTCCCCAGATGTGCTTGTGTTGAATAGAAAAAGACAAGAAGTCTCATTCTAGCATTTAATAATAACTTTATTGGTTATCCTCGTTAGCGACGTAGATTAAAGATTAGAAAGTACCGTGAGAGAAGGAGAGTTGTGTGTATAGAATCAAAGTCCATGTGCGACGGTAGCTTTTTTGAATTATGTTCATGACTTAGTCGACTCCTGGGCCCGAAGGGCCGGTTGATTTCTGTTGAGTCCTAAGAGAGAAGTTGAGGACAGGTCCATATCACGTGGAATTGTTATCAGTTCAAGATTCTGGAAGTAACAAAGATAGTAGCCGTGGTTTAACTTTTCGTCACGTGTTCAGCTCGCCAGAGAGATGGCGTATGATTGGACAAGCCAGAAAGGAATTTGACTGCTACAACCAATCAGTAATGCTGTTATAAAATAAACATATCCAAAGTCTTAAGCCGCGAGTATATCTACTCCTGCTGATAAATCTGTTTTTTTGCTGACTTCCTCATCTCCATTCGATCATGGAAATATTTCTTCGCCAATCAACTGACCCTTCTATTTAAATCTGCAGCAAAAGGGATATTATTTTGCGGAAAACTATTCCGACATGCTGTAGATGTGGTAGAGTGGATGACATTAACTCAATGACATCTGTGATCCCTGATATCACATATCGTGCAACGGCATCGACATTTTATTTGAAGACCTTCAAAATAAGGAATGCCTATGTGATTTTTACACATAGTTCTTAAAGTCCTAGATATGGTGCGTATTGGCCCTATTGACTGAAATTTGTAGAAATCTAATCTGAGATTTAAAAATATTTCATGAATATATATATTATTCTCTGACGAACACGAAACAATTATTATTTATTTAAACAAGGCCTCACAAATATAGATTGTTCATGATAATCCCCCCCCAAAAAAAAACTAGAAGAATTATTTTGATGCAGATAAAACAGAGAGTCAATGAAGAGATGATATCTAATGTCCCGAGCTACGCTATAACATATAAATCATCCTTTAGATTAGCTAGTGCTACTATTGTTTTCGAATGTTCAGTTATTTTATTGACGTCATTTATGTCATTCATTTTTACACAGCTGATGCTACTACTAGTACTGCTATTTTAGAGTTATCAGCTTCTTCTTTATTTATGTCATTTTTTAATGGTATTTATTTTTACGCAGCTCGTGCTATTACTACTTCTACTTCAATTTTTTTAATATTCTCTTTATTTACGTCATTTATTTATTTACGCTATCCTTTCAATACATATGATACTACTTTTACATTAGAATGTTATTTTCTTATTCCTTATTTTTACTGACGACAGATGTGCTTAATAAGGATTTTCATATACTTTTTTTTATTGACGTCATTTATATATTTACGCAATCCCTTTTACGTAGCTGGTGCTACTACTTAGATTTTTCCATTTTTTTAAAATTGTATTTACATTGTATACTTATCTCCCCTTCACACACCTCTCCTTCGTTTTTTTTTTCTTATGATCGAAAACAGCGATCACGATCAGGTCACATGCCGTTCATCTTAAAGATACACAGGTTCAAATCCTGTACGAGTTTCATTTTTCAGGTTATGGTTTGTTTTGCTAGTTTCCAGACCCGTGGACTAAATTAACCGTTTAATGAATGGTATTACCTACACAAACTTAACTGTAGCAAATAAATATTACAAGTAGTCTGAACAATATTTTTATTTAACTTATTTTTAATTTAATTTATTTATTTGGGTCTCAACAGGTATTATCATTCCTATTGAATTTGGTTTGTTTTGGTTGTTTTGTTTACGGCATATCAACCCTTTTTTAGTTATTTCATGTAGAATCCGGTTATTTTGCTCATATTTTTATGCTTCAAGTCCTTCAGATATTCAAATATTTATTCATGACTAGCCTGGGTGCCCGGCGTTGCCCGGTTGTTTGAAGGTTTGTGTTGAGCAAAAAAAAAAAAAAAGTGGTAGTAGGAAGGCAGTTACTGTTGATTTTATAAAATGTTTTTTTTTAAATATATAATGGCTTGCATTTATGTTTAAAATGCGAAAGTCAAGTATCATGCTTCAACTGTTTAAACCGAAACATTCATTTCGAACGCATCTCTGTCATATCAAATAACCTACTGTTGATTTTATATGCTTGGCCTTGCTGATTGTGCGGTGATAGTGGCTTGAATTTAAGTCTAAAATGAAAAAGTCAAGCACCATGGTGTAATTGTTCTTCAAACAAACATTGATTTCGAACACGCCCCAGTCACATTAAAAGCATCTTGCTTTTATATGCCGGACCTTTCTGCTTGTGCGGCAATAAAACTTCTCAAATGCACTTTTGATGTTAGGTTGTGTAAGGTGTTAACTTTGGGCAAAATCGCTTTTCCTTCTTTCATCGGATTATTTCGATTATCGATTATGGATACTTATCGAAAATATTCTGATACAAAACCTATCTAAGAACACTGCCAGATACCTGCCTGTGAAATTTCATAAAAATCGACCGAACAGTTTCCGAGTTCATAGGGAACAAACTCACACAAAGTTCTTTTTATATAATAGTAAATAGATGTTATAAAGACATGTAACATTATTAAAGTACGTTTATGTTTGCTTATTCAATTTATAAATGACAAACATTCGTGAATACGAATCAATATATAAATTTCCATAACCACTCGTTGTCCATAATTAAATCACTACTAATTTAATGCTAATAAATATACCTGCTAGCACAACACCCCAAAGTAACCGATTTATTGTGGGTACAATAAGCCAGTATATAAATAAGTAATTTACTAATAATTAACTAGCGATTAAATAGCATTAAGAAATGCATTACTTTAATCTTGTTCTATTATTCTTCAGTAAACAAAAAGCGATTGAATATCTGATCATATTGCAAATTGCATTTTCACTATAAACACAAGCAAATCCCAAATTAAAAACGAGAAACTAATTACAGTTTTAAAAGCAGTAGAAAATCATTAGCGAGTGTTTACGAAAAGGAACCATTTTAAATTTCTCACGCATATATTTTTTTCTTTGACCAATTGACATTCCGCTTTTTGCGATTGTTAATAACTGATAGAAAGAAAAAGTGCGCCAAAAAGTCCCAAAATATCTCTTTTTATTTTCTACCTACTTTCTTGCATGAGTTTGATCTTTAAAGTATTTTAAAGCATTCATTATATTTTCATTATTTTAATTGATATATATATATATATATATATATATATATATATATATATATATATATATATATATATATATATATATATATACTGGTAACCAAATTGAATATGTAAATGTTCATATCTTCGATTCCATGGGACGAAACTACATGACAATTTGAAGGTTTTTTGAAGATTATAGTACTATTCTATAGTTGATATTTTGTTACCATTGGTTAAAAAACGTTATATTTTTAAACCAATGAAATATGCCCAAATTTGCCTACATATATGTATATATATAAGAGCAATATCAAGAGTACTTTAGGCGGAAATCTCTCAAGAGCCCGTTTCGGCCATCCTCTTATCAGGAGAAATTAGCAATTGAAATAATATTAATACCGAAAAAAAAAGAGCATTTGAAGATCTTTTATAAATTAAAGGTATCAAAAGAGGACGATTAAAACCAATAATGTAAAAAAGCGGTTAAAATAGCACACCAAGGGAGGGAAAATGGGGAGCTGGTCAGAGTTCTCCGAAGAGATTTAACGCTTTTAACAATTCCTTTTGCCGACACAAAGAAGGTTTACGAATGGCAATAGAGACAGATTCTAAATTTTTAAATGATTTTTAGAATCCGCCGTATGAAGTGTCTCAAACCATTCTATTTTACACTTATTGGCATAACAAGAATTCTCAACCAGATGTTGGCCAATAGCGGAGTCCAAAAGGAAGGGAGACTCACAGTTCCCGCTTTACCTTGTCTAAACTTGGATGGAACATGCTGGTTTTTATACGAGTCTGCAAATGCAAGGAAGTCCGCCCGGATGCTGGTTATGTCAGGCGGACTTTTTAGAATTTTAGAAATTTTAGAATCTGTCTCTATCGCCAATCGCAAATCTTTTTTGTGACAGCAAATGGAATAGGAAGGTGCCCGATATCATAATAGGGATGCGACGTCCAGCGATAGAGAAACAAAATATTGATACTGTTTGGAGGTTTATTGCTAGTATTTTAGAAGCCGTCTTTGAAATTATAACTGTACTTAAAAGAAATATAAATAATTAAAAATAATAGTGAGATAATAAATGCGAGAGAAATAAATGATAAGGAATACAATATAGAAAGATTTTACAATTGAATAAGATAGAGAATAAAAAGATGATAGAATAAGGAGATAAAATACAAAGAGTATGGGATTAAATAAACATAGAAGAAATGTAGAGTAATAATATATAATAAAATATAATAAATAATGAAAGGGTAAGAAATACAAAGTTATTACATATAGAAAATAGAGGAATAAAATGGATATAAAAATAAGTAAAAAATATAAAGATATAAATGGCAAAGTGGAAAAAAGTAAAGAAAAAAATGAAAACACGACAGCAGAGAAAATATACAGTAGGAGAAAGTTCTTGAAGTCCGAGGAGTGGGGATTTTTACAAAGTTTTTAGGTCCCCGTTGAGTGCAAAGCAGTATCGGAATATAAACAAAAACAAGTAAATAGAAGTTCCTCTGTGAGAAGTATAGTACCTGTCTATATATATATATTTTACAAACATTACAGAAACATCTGATCAGTGCGGCTAAACATAACTACTTCAAGCCAGGATTGAAACCCAAGCGCCTGTACGACAGTCAAGGCTCCTAACCATTACGCTAATTGGGCAATTCGTAATTTAACGATGTTTTGACATCGACCAAAATACCTAAGCTTGATTTGTTTACACAAAGAGCATCGCTTTATACGTTAATGGTAATTCGTGTATCACTACTCAACATGCTCAACTCAAGATGAGGAGCATTATAGTCATCTACAAACGGTACTGTTTCGCTGTTTCACAGCTCATCAGTGCGGCTAGACAGGCAACTGTTGTCTAAGCAGTAACTTTCAATTCCGATTCAGACAGAATGGCAGTGACCCAGTGAAGAAGAAATATGTCTGAAACATTATATATATATATATATATATATATATATATATGTGTGTGTGTGTGTGTGTGTGTGTGTGTGTGTGTGTGTGTGCGCGTATGTATATGCATATGTACATATGTATATATGTATATATGTATATATATGTATATTTATGTATATATATGTATATATATGTATGCATGTATATATATACATATATATATATGCACATGTATATAATTATATGTATATATATGTATATATATATCCATACACACATGTATATATATGTATATATAGATATATACATATATGTATGTATAAATTTATATGTAGATGTATACATATATGTATATATATGTATATGTAGATATATATATATGTATATATACACATCTATATATATATATGTATATATATATACATATATACACATATATACATATATATGCACATATATACATATATATACATATAATTATATATATGTACATATACATTCATAGATGTATATATATGTATATATAGATATATACATATTTGTATATATATATGTAGATATATACATATATATGTATATATGTATATATATACACATCTATATATCTATGTATATATACATTTTTGCCATTGCTTATGACCTCACTAAGATTGTTTGCGAACCCACCCGTGTGCCCGATACTACTGGTCAATATGCAAGCCTCCTAGACCTTTTTCTCTCAATTTCCCCTGAGCTATGTTCATGTTCTGTTTATTATCCTCTAGGATCCTCCGACCACCCCGTCGTATCAGTTAAGATAAAAATGAAATGTAATAAGTCCCCAGACGTACCCCTCCACCGTACTGTATACCGATACTCTATGGCTGACTGGGATAGCTTCCGTACATTCATATCTGATTTACCTTTGCATTCTATGTTTAAAAAGAATGTGTCCTCTATAGTATCAGATCTGACCGAATGGTTAATTGTAGGCATAGACCAATTCATACCATCTTAAAAATTCCAACAAAAACCTAACAGTCAGCCATGGTTCTCCCCAGAATGTGCTGCTGCTATCGCGCACAGAAATCACTTTTTCCATAACTACCAACGTAATAGATGCACGGAGACTAAAGCTGCTTTCAGGAACGCCAGCAACCACTGTAAAAGAGTAATAAAAAATGCAAGAGAGCTATATGCCCAGTCTGTTAAATCCAAGGTAGCTGATCAGCGGCTTGGTTCCCACCAGTTTTGGCAAATAACAAATAGGATCCAGAACAGAAGTGTGCGTTCTATCCCAACCATTATCAATGGACCAGAGGTCATCTTGTCAGCGTCAGACAAGGCCAAACTATTTGCAAAGAACTTTGCAGCTAATTCTACCCTATGCGACGAAGGCCATCAACTCCCCATATTTCCTCCTATAACACAGAACACGCTAAGTAACATACAAATATCCGTACATGAAGTCGCCAAGCTAATCAAGAACCTAGATTCCAGTAAAGCAACTGGCCCCGACGGCATCCCAATTATAATGTTAAAAAAGCTTCAACCAGAACTTGCTCCCATACTTACGAAACTGTTTAAGCGTTGCCTTAAGGAGAAGTGCTTTCCGACTCCTTGAAAAACCTCATCAGTATGCCCTGTATTTAAGAATTCAGGTGATAAGTCATCTCCCTCTCAGTACAGACCAATAAGTCTCCTGTGTGTTATGAGTAAGTTGCTGGAATCCATATTAAATAGAGAAATAGTCAACCACCTCAGCATAAACAACCTTCTTAGTGACACACAATATGGTTTCCGTTCTGCAAGATCTACCACAGATGTGCTACGGTTATATCTCACAGGATTAGTGAATCTCTTGATAAAGGCTTCATTTCTAGGGCAAGTGTTCTTGATATATCAAAGGCCTTTGACAAGGTATGGTATAAGGGTCTACTTCACAAGATTTCCAGCTACGGTATATCTGAAAATGTTTTCTCAGTCATTAAATCATTTCTCTCCGATAGGCTCATCAGAGTAGTGGTTGATGGACAAAAATCAGAGGCCTGCAGTATTAATGCTGGAGTTCCTCAAGGGTCAATCCTGGGCCCAACTCTCTTCCTGATCTACATCAATGGCCTCCCTAAACACATGCTTAAATCATTCGTTGACATCTATGCTGATGACACGACCATCTACGGCAACACATCAAAGGCTGTAAATGACAAAGTTCTCTCTGATTCTCTCTCCTCAGATCTCGAGCGCGTGGTTCAGTGGGGGAAGATGTGGCTGGTTACCTTTTATGCATCTAAAACCAAACTCCTATCTTTACATCATCAACGCTCAGATCCCCATCTGGCATCAATTGAAATGGATGGCTCTCGTCAAGGAGAAGCCTCGTGTTTTGACAAGCTTCTGGGTTTGACCTTTACTCCTGATTTGGAGTGGAACACGTGCATCAAGTCTGTTGCCAAGGTCGCTGGAAAGATGGTGGGATCCTTCTACCGCTCCAGAGGATATCTCACTACTAATGCAATTCTCTATCTATATAAAAGCCAAGTACGTCCGAGGATGGAATACTGCTGCCATATCTGGGCAGGAGCTGCTAAAAATAGCCTATCCTGCCTTTACAGAGTACAAAATAGACTTCGTGGCTTAGTGGGGGATGCCCTTTTCTCTACCCTGCAACCTCTCTCCCACAGAAGAGACGTTGCGAGCCTATCCTTGTTTTATCGTTATTTCCATGGCAGGTGCTCGTCTGAACTCCAATCTCTGGTTCCCCCTCGCCAATCTTTCACGAAAAACAACCGTCTAGCTGAATCCACTATGAAAAATTTCCCCCACTCTATATCTGTACCTAAATCAAAACGTGGATTCCATGAACAAAGCTTCTTTCTTAGAACTGCCCGCCTGTGGAACTCTGTTCCGTCTGCCTGCTTCCCACCTGACTACAACTTGGATGTCTTCAAGTCCAACGTTAACAAATTCTTAATGAACCACCCTCTTAAGTAAACACTTCATTAAATCTCCACACTAACGTACTGTATTTGCAATAACCCTCATCCCTGAGTGCCTTCTGGGCCTTGATAAGTGGCGACCACCGTGTAAAAAAACAAACCAAAAAAAACATATGTATATATGTATATATATATACATATATACATATATTTATGTATGCATATATATACATATATATGTATATATACACACATATAAATATATGTATATATACACATATATATGTATATATACATATATATATGTATATATCTTTATATACATATATATACATACATGTGTGTATGTATATATACATATAATTATATGTATATATATGTATATATACATATATATATATTTATATACATATATATATGTATGTATATATATATATGTATATACATATATTTATATGTATATTTACGTGTATATATATATGTATATTTATGAGTCTGTTGACTGGAGTTAATCGTGACGCCCTGCACTGAATATTCTGGAAAGGATGAAACACTAATGTCTCTAGGTATTTAATTATTATAGCAAAAAATAATTATATATATATATATATATATATATATATATATTATAGTAAAAAATAATTATATATATATATATATATATATATATATATATATATTATAGTAAAAAATAATTATATATATATATATATATATATATATATATATATAGTCATCCACATACAGTACTTTTTCGCAGCTCATCAGTGCGGCTAGACAAGCAACTATTTCAAGCCAGGATCGAAACCCGATCGCCTAAACGACGATCTTAGTTTCTAATTGTTGCGCTATACTGCTGCTGCTATGCGGCCAGTGAATTAACAATGTTTTGACATTGTCCAAATACCTAAGCTCAATTTGTTTACACAAACAGCATCGCTTTCTTCGCTAATGGTAATTTGTATATCACTTTCCAATATGCTACAACCTAAGATAGGGAGCATTATAATTATCCACATATAGTACTGTTTCGCTGTTTCACAGCTCATCAGTGCGGCTA
>NC_136509.1:48307290-48357290 GCF_053919585.1 Euprymna scolopes
ACACCATCTACAAAAGCTAGAGGAACAACACGCCGAATTACAGAAACAATGGTCAGAGCAACTAATGAAACATCAAAGACAATCATCCGAGCGCAAACAATGCACAGAGGAACTACTGACATAGATTTTTAAGAGTAACGCGCACGCGGAAAATGATTTCGCTTTTTCCCAAAATACGATGTGGTCTGCAATAGATAATTTCAAGTACGAAGAAGATGAAAAATCATTCACAGCTTATTTCAGGAGATATAAAGACTTTTTAATATCGACTGCGGTAACTGGTCTAATCAGAAGAAAACTCGACTGCTACTATGTAAGCTTGAAACGACTGAACACGACAAATTCGTGAAGTGCATCTTGCTACGGAAAACCACGGAGTTATCGTTCAACGATACGGTAAGCCTGCTAACTGAAGTATTTTCCAATAGAACGTCTCTTAACTAAGAGATGAAGATGCTTAAACGTAACCAAAGACGATAATGACGACTTTGCTACGTACACAGCGGTAGTCAACAAACATTGCGATGATTTCAAATTGTCGAAATTAAAAGGAGACAATTTTAAATGTCTTATTTTTCACGAGGTTTAACCTCAAGAAAAGATGCGGGGAGAGTCCTAATGAAGTTAGAAAACGAACCTAACTTGACACTGCAAAAAATACTGAGGATTGTCAAAAAGTGGAAATAATAAAAAAAACAATGTGAGAAATATCGAAGCGAGCATCGAAAATGAAAAAAAAATTACTAAGAAAAACCGCCGACCTACAATCCAAGACAAAACAACTCCAAAAGTCTGAAAAACCAAAACCACCGAGCCCTTGTTTCAGATGCGGTGTAAATACTGTCTGTGTGTGTACATTTCCCTACGCAATAACTCTGTCAATTTTTAGTCTACAGACTCGAAATTTGATATACAGGGTACTGAGATTTGGGAACATCGATGTGATCGGTTTTCGGCCAGAAATTTGGCTATTAAGGGGTCAAAGTTCAACGATTTGACCTTTGAGAACTCTACCAAACTCCTCCAACAATTTTCGGTCCAAACACTTAAAATTTTTGATATAGGTTCATTGAACATGGATCTAACTTAACAACTTAATTTGAGGCCAAAACAATAAATTTTAAGGGGTCATAATAGGGGTCAAAGTTAAAAAAATTAACCACTTTTTTTTTTGCTCAACATACATCTCCAAATACCCGGGCAACGCCGGGCACCCATGCTAGTATATTATATGTATATATATATATATGTTTTTTATTACATTTTCACCCAAACAAGGCACAATGCCACGTTGATGTAGTGGGCTACTATCAGGGACATAAGCTACAGGGGTACTATGGTGGGGAGTTGGGCAGCAAGATGTCGGTTCACGCTACACTTGCACTTCTTCATGTCAGTACAGTTGGGAAATCAGGAATCCGAAAGGGATTTCCAAAGTCTAGCGGTTCTGGGGAAGAAACTACTAGAGTAGAAGGCTCTCTTACATCTAGGGATCTCTATTGTGAAGAGGTGGGATTTAGCTGCTTGTCAGGTTTGTCGGAGGTATTTACGCCGACGGGGGATCGAGTGCTTGCAGTTCGTCGAAGCATTCACCGTTAAAGTACTTGTAGAACAGGCAGGTTGGCGATTCTCTTTTGAATCTTGCCTAGGAGCGAGAGACTAGTAGCAGATGCATCAGCCCAAATATGACAACAATACTCCATACATGGGCGAATGGTGGCCTTATAGAGGTACAGGATACTTTCGGGCATTAGTAGCTTTCTTGCACTTGTAGGGAGAACCTACCTTCTTCATATATATATATATATATATATATATATATATATATATATATATATATATATATATATATAATTATTCTTTATACCTGCATACAGTAACATTTTATGTTTACGCAATCATCAGTGTATGAGATGACAATTCCTGCTGGTCATGAGATTCCAACCCAGCCATGAACCCACATTTTGATCAATTTGCTAAGCCTTTACCCCAGGGCCACCAAACAATTGCCACGGAAATAAAGAAAATTAAGAAGTATGAACCGCCGAATTAGGTCGATAATATTACAAAATGTAGAGTGTTCGAACGAGCGTAAGTCGTCAACATTACATAAACGCTATTTGAATGCCTTTTTAATTATTATTGCGCAGACAGTGCCCATTCTTTAATATTCATAAGGGGCATAATTATTATTAAACAATAATTATTCTTTATACCTACAGACACTAGTGCTTCATACTTACGTAATCATCGGTGTAAGAGCCGAGCATGAATTGAATCCAGCCCAGAAGCCACCTAGTGATAGGATTATATCAATCTTTTCCCGATTCCAGTATAGTTATCAATTCTGTTCTAAATTACCGATTCTGATTCTTTTAAATTATCTATATATTTAGTTATAAAGTTGTTGAGTTTATTGCTTCTTTTCAGATTCCTGTATGGTTTTCAATTGAAATTAATTGATTAGTTATGATAACCGATCGTAATGATCAATCGTTCTTTTTTTTTTTTTTTTTTAGCTTAGTTTACTTTCGTATATACAAACATGTATAATAGTTTATAATTCGTTGGTATTATTTTCTTAAGTATGTATACACAAATTAGAATTAATAAATTTACTAATGATTTAATAGAACGTTTTGGTAGAAGATACATAAATTAATTAAAATTGTTAGAACGAATAGTTGGGTTTAATGACTTTGATAAAAAATCAATATGGCATAATGGAAAAATAAAAAGGTATTGCAGCTTCTCTTCCAATTTTCGGATTTTAATAATGTCAAATCACACTTCCATTCCTTTTGACTGATTGATTGTTGCTATTTCTTATGATGAGTTAAGAGCATAATAGATTCACTGATTGATATAATAATTAAGTGATTGATTTTGCGCTACGAAACAGATAGTTTTAAGAACTGTATAAGTCAACTGAATTAAAGGAATAAATTATGAGATAGTCAACAGGAATTTTGGAATATAACTTTTTGTCATTTATTCTCTCTCTCTCTCTCTCTCTCTCTATATATATATATATATATATATATATATATATATATATATATATATATATAATTTTATGCGAGGCACAGCATTTCATTATTGCAATCATGACAGGAAGGCCCGTTTTGATGTTAATTATTAAAAGTGGGAAATGAAAAAAGATTAATCGGGGAGGCCAGCGGATCGGTTTCGCCCTCACTTTTCGTAAGCTAGATTGAGGGATTTCCTTGTTTTATTAATAAAATAGAGTGAAATGGGAGATGATACGTTTAAAATAAAATGGGAGACGATACTTTAAAAATAAAATAGCGATATGGTGTATTAGAAAAAAAAAACGGGATACATTATATGTCTAAAATAACGATACGTAGACTGATCATGTTCAAACTTAAGAGACATTCCCTCTGCGTGCGAATGTGAATAGTCTCCAAGATCTTCAGGTGATAGTTCGAATGAGCATGACTCAGAATAGTTAATGAGTCAGTGCTAAAGTTTGTCGCACACGCCGGGTTTTTAAGCAAATGTCCAGCTATAGAAGAACGTCTGTTGGTAGGTAAGTCTCATTCCTGATTTTGCTAGATACGTGCTCTTTGATTCTACTATCAAGTCTTAACGACGTTTAACCCACGTAGTCAGCACTGCAACTACATTTAAATGTATAAATTACAATATTATTATGGTGGGGATAGGACGCCTTTGCAACAGGATATCATTAACGTATGAAGGAGAGTGTAACTTTAATTTTCCTGGATGTATTTGTAACAAAAACTCCCTCAAATTACCTGTCATCAATATATCGTAAATCCACATTTACAGCATTGTATGTATGGGATTTTTTTTTGCCCTACCAAATCAAAGATTAATTTAATTTGGACCCTAACGCATCGAGCCCTTATGATTGTTCTAAAACAAAATTGGATGAAGAACTGAAAATTATTATTGATCCATTATCCAATAATGGGTACCCCTCGATGTGATTAGGTCAGTGATCAAAAGAAAAATAACTGATTTTTCTCAAATAAAAACCAGCACGGTGACTAAATGCCCGATTTATATTCTTTACCGTGGTTAGTATGAGTAAGTGAGAAGGTTGCCAAGCAAATCAGCTCAACAGTGGAAAAATGCTATTTTGCGTGTTATGTTCTTCATATAATTATCTCCCAAAATACGGATATGAAAACATACAAACAAACAGAGAATGTGCCGCTTTTATTATAAGTGGATTGTATTTCAAATGTATGGGATCAGCGCCTTATCGACTTTCAGCGCCAGGTTAAAAAACGTAGTCTCTATGGCATTTCTTCACAAGTGTTGATGCCTCTGGCCACACAAGATGAACCTAACCCTTTCAATCTTGTAAAATAAAAGGATGCACTTCCTGACAGGAAAGCAACCTGGGGATGAGTATATCTTGGAAAAAATATGTATTACTACCGAAAGACGCTAATTTCTCTCGGCGATTTCATGATATTGTGCGACACTAATTTCATTGCGAGCGACTCAGCGCTTTATCAGAGTCAGTTACAAAATGACCGTCGTTCTTTTGAAATTCCTTCACGAGTACGGGGCCTTATAAAAAAATAAGGAATCTACATATTTTATTTTCATGATTAGTTTTCTCTCATCAGGTTCAAAGCCACACAAAAGTAAGGGTTAACGCGATGTATAGATTGCCAATTGAATGATGGTGGATATTATGAGAAGAAATCAAATAATGAATGTAATTAATAAAATTTGATTAGTTCCGAGAACTGTTTATGATTGTCACTAGATTTGAAGATCATCGTGCTGTAACTCACAGAGAAACAATCCCGTGTTAATGTGTTACACAAATGTGGATTTTATTCGGTGTTAAAAAAAGGCCTTCTAAATTTTGGTCTGTCTAAACTACTCCTAACATCAGAAGGCATCTGTGCGTATTCTTACATTTTAAGTTGTGCTTACGAATGAGAAAAAAAAACTGGATTTCAATTCTCTCTACTCCAGCATATTATCTGAACAGTAGTTCATTATACAGATGGGGGTTATTGTTGTGTAGATAACACGCTGCAGTAGTTGACGTTGTGAAGAAGTTGCATTCTTTCTCCTTTTTTTTTTGGTTATAAGCATATTCCACTTCTGTTTAATAGAAGCGGCTGTAAAAGTTAATAATAATGATGTCACACAATCATTTTGGTGTTTTGTGGAGCAATGCGTTCAAGTCCGCAATGGAACAGGGAAGTGTCACTTGAGATAAATAAATATTCTGTGGGTAGATTTCTTCTTACTTCGGTGGCAGTGAAGATTTATGGGGTAGTTTTTCCTCGTTCAATTGCATTTCTCCTTTGGTGGGATTGCGTCACGTTTTAAAATGAACTTTCCAAAACAAAGTGACTATGATGATCTCACACTTGTGGCAATCACTTTAGCATTAGCATGGTGGTAACGCGTTCATAGCTAAAATACCTCTGTTATTAATAAAATATTTTCGTCTTTAAAGTCACTCGAAGATGAGAATTAACGAGGTGGATACATTGTAAGCTTAGGAATGAAGAATATTATGAGAGGTTTGAAAACGATGAATTTAATTAATAATATTATATTACGTATGAGAATTGTTTATGACAATCATTTGTTGACATTGGATTAAAAGATTACCGTGTTTTAGTCTGCAGAGGAGCAGTCCTGTGGCAACGTCTTCCGGAAATCTCTTTAAAATAAATTAAGTTTATGGAAATTACGCTCGACTCAAAGTTCATACAAGAAGGAAAAACTAGTAGTAGAAGAATAGCTTTTACTGCGAATGGTTTGCAAGGATTGGAATTTATTTTCATTAAAATTTCACCATGCCAACAGTTATTCATAAAAATAATATTTCATATTTACAGATGTGACCGATAACGTAGGATAATCATTTAACTACGATATCCTTAATTGCAGAGATGATTGACAAACAGGTTGGCGTTGTTATAGTGTAAGTCCGTCTACTTATTTCGGGAAGAAACAGACTTACCGTGACACTATAAATACAATTGCGACTAAGCGTCGTGGTAATTATTGATGGCAGTTATGTCACAGAATTGAACATACACTTTCTGTAACATCTTTTTATTAATACACTTTGGTGAATCATACCACTATGTTTGCCTTCATTATTACTGGCCCTTCAATGTCACAACACTAGCGACGAGGATTCGAGTTTTATATCACATAGCACTGGCGTTAAGCATGTATTTGAACATGACGCAAACCTGCGTCGCACAAAACTGGAAGCAAGTATCCGAAACCTACATATCACGGTAATTGCGATGAGTGAAGAATAACGCAAGGTTTTAAATGAAGGTTAAACTTAACATGCAAAGACTATTGAGAAAACAGTTATAACACATCCCTCAATAAGTTCGGTATTAACTAGTAAAACTGAGCTCAAACCGGTGAACGTCTTCCCTCAACACCAAAGCCTAAAGAGTGTTTTTGAAATGACCCTTTTCTTGTTGCCTTTGGTATGTTGCTGCTCTTGCGTATTTCTAGGAGAGTCACCCTTTCAGGCGTTGCTTTCTCTTTGATAATTTGTTAGTTTTGATAATCGCATGTGGTGCATCTATCAGAGAATACAGACGGGGGTATCCAGGATTTTTCTTTGCAAGCTAAAGTGCTCTTAAACCATGGCCTTGGCTCTACGATCCCAATTTCTCAACCTTGTGTCGCATCTTCCCACTGTGGGATGGGGATGACTAAGAAAACAACACCTTTTAAGAACAACTCGACTTTGTTCCCTAACACAATCTCCTTCTAGCTTCTCTAACAATTCGGTAACTTTGTGTAGAACGATTTTCTTTGGACTTAAAATTCGCCTCAAAATATAACTAATTCATTGGAGCCAAATCTCTTTGACTGGATCAATTTTTGATGTTTGCAAACAACCAGTAGTCGCTGGAGATTAGAGTAGATGCAACAGTAATTAAAAGGGTAATTCGTGTAATTTTGCTATCGTTAACATACATTTGTGACACGGTGCATTGTCCGGGTGAAAAAACATTTTCCTTTATTTGTGGCAGCTTTACGGCGATTTTTTTCTTCATACACAACCATGTGCTACACAATATTCATTATTGATGGTCTTTTTTTTTCTTAAGGTAATCAATGAATAAAATATCTTACACATCTCAAAATATGGAGGTCAAAGTCTTGCCTGATGATGTCAGTCGAAACGAGTTTGAAGACTCGTTTGGTGTTTTCCGGGGCAACTAATGATTTTATACAACCTAAGCGTTCAGCATCATTTGTAAAACCGCATTTTGAAGTTGACACACCGCTTTTTAACTGTTGTTTTTAACCGTGCAGAGGTCGAATAACACTTATGAAGACATTATTTTGTTTGAACCGCATTTTTCTATCCGAATAGAAATACGAAATTTTTATTTTTTTTCATTCTTTTGAAAATTCCCAACCGTAGCTTCACTTAAACAACTGTAATTTATAAACTAATGATTCGATTGGGTAGAAATTTTGGCAATGTCATTTGAAGGAGAGTTTAGATTTACTAAGCAAAAACTAATATAATTAAGGATATTATTTGGATTCATCGAGCTACTATTCACGTCTTGAGTTCAAATAAGACAAACAACCAATCCTCATCTAAAAAAAAAAAATCAGAAACGTAATATGATTCTTATATGAGGTTTTGCGATTCGTATAATTAGGGTTATCTGGACCCGTGGCGTAATGGATAATGCACTTTGTTATATTCAGCTGTAAGTTACACTCTTCTGGATGTTGAAGGTTTAATCTTAAGTGCGGGTGGCACAAAAACATACAATTGAAAATTACTTAGAACTACTATCCAGTTATGGCTGACGGAACAAGGACATGCTACTATACATCACGTATGCATATAACTTTCATGTTCGGAAAACGCCGGGTGCTTATTTCAGTATCAAATATAACAGCATAGCAATTTAGTTGTCTGCGAATATACTTTATTTTTTTTTGTTGCTGCCTTTGTCTTTTAGTTCTTCTAATTTCATTTCTGCGAGAAAATACAATTACCCTCTGATCTATTCGATGTGTCCATTCTTCGCAAGAATATCCCAGACATTCGTGAATAAAAGCTCCCAATTGGAAGAATATCTTTCTTCTAAATTGAATTTACGTCCCTTTCATCTATGCTGTTTACCATTATCCATTTTTATATTAGCGGGAAATATGATCATACTAGCAGTGAAACTCTGCGTTGCCCAGGAATAAAAGTGGTCGTAATATATGAAAAAGATGAAGAAGATGAAGAAGCTGCGTTTTAAAAACAACACAGTAAGCTTTGCTGTATTAAAAAATTTTTCTTCTCTTTTTTGTTTTTTGTTTACGTATTTTAACACCAAACAAGTCATAGGTATTGCCTTTTTGGCCAAGATCAAAGTGTAGTATCTGTTCTTCAGATGCGGCACTTCCATTTCTCGTTCTCTTTCAGTGGAGGAGAAATCCTTCACGACTGAGACAATTTTTATTTTTGTAGCTTTTCTCCACGTTAAAAAACGACCCTGGTGTCTAACTCTGTCCGGTGGGAAAGCATTGTAAATAGGTACTATTTAAGATCGTGTCGAACAGGAGACTGCGCGGGGTTGAGCAGCGAAATATCTGTTCACATTACATTTAAACTTTTGCAGGTTATTACAATCAGGGAAGTAGGAAACGAGGAGGGAATTCCAAAGTCTCGCACTCTATGGGAAAGTAGTGTGTTCATCAGAGCACATTCCATTAAAGTACTTGTAAGTTTCTTTTTATCAATTCAAAGAATGTATACCTTCCTCCCGATGTGAAAAAAGATGAACTAAAACAATATATTTTCACTCCAACAGGAGTGAGATAGCAAATATATATATATATATATATATATATATATATATATATATATATATATATATATATATATATATATATATATCCAGAAAAGATTTCTTCAACTTTATAAAAGCGGGTTTATTTCTAAGGAGATTTATGATAGAATCCGACCCATTGGCTCTCAAAGGCCTAGAATGTACGGTTTACCCAAGGTTCATAAACCTAACATTCCTCTGCGACCCATTTTATCTTTGTTGGGTTCTGCACAGCACGAACTTGGGAAATGGTTGGTTGATCTTCTTAAACCTGTGCTTTCTTTTTATTCGGTCCATTGTATCTCGGATTCTTTCAATTCGTGTCTCATATACAAAAATTATCTTTATCTAAAAATACCGAGTTCTTAGCTTCCTTTGACATTAATAGTCTTTTTACTAATATACCTTTGGATGAAACCATTGGTATTTGTGCTGACTATCTATACCGTGGCCCCTCAAAATCTCCACAATTTCCTGAACGAATTTTCGTTGAACTGATGGAACTTGCTACTAAATCAGTCTCCTTCAGTTTCAACAACATTATGTACCGGCAAATTGACGGGATATCTATGGGTAGCCCTCTTGGTCCTTCGCTAGCCAACATTTTCGTTGGATTTTTGGAAAACGAATTATTTTCCAAAATTACTAAGCCAACATTCTATACACGCTACGTTGATGACACTTTTGCATGCTTTCCCTCACGGAGTGAAGCTGAACAGTTTCTTCGTCTTCTTTGCAACTTGCATCCATCGTTACAATTTACTATGGAGGTCGAGGACTGTGGCTCTCTCCCATTCCTCGATGTTCGTGTTTCTAAAGTTGGTTCTACGTTTGAGACCTCTGTATACAGAAAACCTACATTTACAGGGCTCTATCTTAATTGGTTTTCCTTTGCCCCTCAGTCTAGAAAAATAAACCTCATTAGCGCTCTTACACATCGTGCATTTATGATTTGTTCACCAAACCGTCTTGATACGGAACTTGGTGAAATTACAAATATTTTTCTTAGCAATGGATATCCCATAAATATAATAAGAACTACTATTGAACGTAAAATTGCTACATTTAATAGTGTTAAACGTATTGGTCCATCACGTTGTCCCATTTATCTAAAATTACCATGGTTGGGTCCTGATGGCCTTCATATTGTTAAAAGGATTTCTTCTGCTACTCAACGTTGTTTTCCAGCTACTATGCTTAGAGTAGTTTACACAACTCGAACCTTTTTCTCTTCTTTTCGTAAAGATGTTTTGCCAACCATTCAAAAGAATTCTGTTGTTTATAAATTTGTTTGTCAGTGTGGAGCTGACTACGTTGGCAAAACATCCCAAATATTAGAAATGAGAATATCCCAACATATCCCTCGGGATATTCGACTACACCAGGTTTCGAGAACATCCAGGCACTCCCAAGCTCATGAGTCCGCCATTGGTAATCACCTGTTGAGTATAAATAGGTGGTCTGATCAATATTCCGATGGGTGGTTTTCTGTTTTATACAGTGCGAGGTCGAACTATCATCTCAATATCATTGAGGCGTTAGTCATTAATAACTCTCAACCTAGCCTGTGTAGACAAAAGATTTTGAAACATCAGTTGGAGATATTTATTGATTTAAAACCACCTGAACAGTGAGATTTTTTTTTCTCACAGGTCTTCCAACTGAAACCAAATTCCCTTCTTTCCTCATTCGTTTCTTAGTTTTTAATTTATCATTCTGACGTTTCCTCTTAGAGGGTCAGACGATAAGGCCTGAAGGAAATTTTAATAATTTCACCTGCCCGTTTTTTTTTTGTTTTTTTTTGGTATTTAAATTAAATTATGTTTCCTCTGAAATTTCTCCTTCCATTTTGCTGTACCAAGAATTTACTCATATATATATATATATATATATATATATATATATATATATATATATATATATATATATACACGCAAAATATACTTTACCTTATGCTAAAACACACACACACAGGAACATGAATAAATAATAATAACAATAACAAAAACGATAATTATCATTATAATAGTAATAAAAAATAAACAAATGCAGTTATAAAATAAAATGTAAGTGAAAAACATTCAGATTAAAGCAAAAAAAAAAAAAAACCCAGAACCTCGCCAAAAAAGATAAAGAAACAGGTGAATTAGACGTTAAATTCCGTTTGCCCGATAAGCGACTGATAAATGTATGTAGATAACAACAAATCTGATTGAATGACTTGCGAACTCAGTATCACAGGAACATATAAAAACACTTAGAAGCATCGACTCGATACAATAGTCTGATGAATTCTCACGATGACGAAATGCCGAAAATTCTGTGTAGCTTAATTGCCATATATATTTTTAAAACTTACTACCTAGCCATACTTACGTATCGAGTACCGTCGAAGTAAATACTGTAAATAGATATATAAAATTTTATGCAGACACATAAAATAGTATATATATACAGTGAATTTAAGTGTTATATTAAATTTAATTATTTAAAAACCTTTTCTTCACCTCATACAAATGATATTGACACCCACGCGTACGAAACTACTGTAAATTAAAAATTAAGCTGATAGGGAGCATGTTAAGGAGAATTGTGCTGCAAAATGTTTGTTCACATTACATTTAAATGTTTACATGTTGGTACAGTCAGGGAAACAGACATCAGGGAATTTCAAACAAAAACAATTGGAAAAAAGATGCTAAAATTTAGTTCGACATCTGGAGACTTTTCGGCTGAAGATTTGGGATTTTTACGTCTTGTCAGGTTGATCGGGTATTTACGTTTAATGAGCCCAGTTTCATTAAGTTCGTCAGAACACATTCCATTAAAGTAGTTGCAACACACGCTCATGGATGCAGCATTTCGGCTGGAGCTTGATGGTCAGTGCGAAACCTACTAGGTTAGCAACTCTTACGCTCTACCCAGCGCGCACCAGCTCACATATGTCAATAATACGCTATGCATGGAATAAGTGTGGCTTTACAGAGATATGGGATAGTGACATATGACAGAAAGAAGAAGATTTGGTAGTAACTTACGTGTCTTTATTTCAATTCATGTTACCTGTAAAGATTAGTTCGATGAATTTGGACGTTGAACTCTAGGGAAGCGTGTTAACAAGCATACCAATCGGCAGTTGGAAAGGTTTATTATAATTGTTAGAAAGGAAAGATTCGTCTTAGTAATATTAAATGTAACTATCTATTATTGACCCCTTTAACTATAAAGTTGCTATTTTTACCGTAAAAACACTTGTTAAATGTGCAGATATTTTCTCGAACATAAAAACACATACGCTGGAGGTGATCTTTACATTTTAGTTTTACTGGTCGTTTAAAAATCAATAAATATTTGTCATTTTATCATTACTACAAGCTGTGGGGGATTTTGTTTTAAACAACATCAAATAAAAAAGATAATTAAAAGAATCGTTTTTAGCATCGGAAAATGGGCACATTTTTTTCCGATTTCGATACCGATTCCGATACCACTAAAAGTTTTAATTTTTCCGATTCCCGATTCCGATTAATCGTCCCAACACTAGTGTTTGCTGATATAATATGAAAAATAAATTAAAAAATAAATAGATAATTGTAAAGAATTATACCCGGACTATTGTCTTCGATTGTTTATTTTTGTTTATAATCTTTTTGGTCATTTTTAAGTATTAATATCATAAACTCCCACATATTTATTTACCAGCAATGCTTCAAGCAAACTACCATGGTCTTTACACACGTGCATACATATATTATATATATATATATATATATTTATATATATATATTTACATATATATATATATGTATATATACGTATATATATAAACATATATATAAATATGTGTATACATAAAAATATGTGTATATATATAAATATATGTATATATATAAATATGTATATATATAAATATGTATATATGTAAATATATGTATATATATAAATATGTATATATATAAATATGTATATATATAAATATGTATATGCATATGTATATGTATATGCAGACATATATATATACATATATATGCTTATATATATGTACATATATATATATATATATATATATATATGTAGTAATCGATTACTTTGTTTGTATCTACTGTGTAAGTATCTGGAAGTACTTTACTTTTTTATATAATAGTTCTTAATAACAGATTGCGTTGATATATATTTATATATGTATGTATTAATATATATATATGTATATACATATATATATATATGCATGTGCATATGCGTTTATGTTTATTTATTTAAATAAATAAAATAAATGTTATAGAAATTGATATATTCATGTTTTATCACATGGACATTATCACTTATCAAGGCCAGATCGTCAATCATGCGTAAGGGTAAATGAGTGTCAATTGATCGGTGAGAGAACTCCGTAAAGATTTGGGAGAAATTATGTGTAATTCGATTATTTATTATGACGGGTCAACAAGGATTTATTTACAATGGACTTGAAAGCGACTATGTTGTAGTCAATTAGAAAACAGCTTCGCAATATAGAGTTTCAAAGGCGTATTTCTCGAAATAAACTTTGTTCATTGAATTTGTGTTTAGTTTTAAACACAGATAGAAAGTATGGCACATTGTTACAATGGTTGTAGCTAGACGAGTTTTGATGTGAATTGTAGACGTGGATGGGTATAGTTTGAAGCTCAATCAGAAACTTGCCATGAAAATAATGAGAGATGCGTCTCTTCTGTGAGAAATGGGTTGCAAGAAGAAAATGGCATCGCCTACTATATTTAAAAGCTAGTTTGGAACCCTATCAAGAATGAAAAAGAGTGCTCTTGGCAGCCCCTTCATTAATGTGGCAACAGTACCCCATGTTTGAATGTATTTGGCTTTTATACAGGTAGTGGATTGCATCAGAAGTGAAATAACTTCTGGAGCGGTAGAATGATTCAACCATTGTTTTTAGCGACAGAAAATTTATTTCACTACTGATTGGAATGTTTTAGAAAATTAATGACTGATTTTCCCTCAATTTCTTCTGGGAAAGTTTAATTATTGATTCCAATTATTGCTTACTTGGGAGACAACTGGAAAGAAAGGCGTATACAAACATTACATGGCCTCTCTCGAATAAAATTTTACGAAGAATCAAATAATCGTATTCATTTTTTATTATTTATTTTATTTTTACAATATTATCCTGCTTTGTTGATTTTGCTTTGCGAGCAGTTCATGTCCGTACGAGCAAAGAGTTTTTTTATGTTCTAATAATAGAAACACAGTCAATATCAGCTTTCCTTTTGTCTTTTGTCTTTTAGAAACAACAATCTTCAGGTGCAAATATTGATTATCTGCGTCGAGGTTTTGATCTCTGTCATTTGTTTCCCTTTTCATTGCCTTACATGTCGAAAGCTGATTTGACGTGCCCCACGTACATAAACTTTTGGTGACATTTCTTTTCTGTCTTGTCTCTTTTTATTTATTTTTGTCTTCTTTATCGACCAGTAAAAAAAATAAGTATGTGCGATGAGTTTGCATCATTAATTTCGTAGCCAACTTCAGTCGTATGCTATTCTAGCGAAAACCTACCATTCGTACATAGTTTTGACAGAGAGCGCAACAACAAAAATAACAAAGAAGTTGAAAATGCTGTTCTATTAAAAATTTACAACAGTCCAGATTAAAATAAATTGCTCAAAGCAATATTTTGCTATTAACCGCCCTTTATAAATCTGACTTTTTTTTTCTTTTTTTTGTTTTATTTTACTTCAGTCGAAGTTCTCAGAAATCAAGTGGCCTACTACTTGGAACTAATACATGAACTCTATATGAAATACATAGATATTCGGATGCTTAATTAAACCTCTTAATCTCTCAAACACCGAGTTAGTAAAGAAATTTAGATACGTTTCCCCAATTAACCATTTTAATATGTTGTAGTATATCTTTCATTTTGGTTTCTTGGTCTTACTCGATTCCAGGACAAGAATTTATCTAGTCTGGTGAAGTATCCAGCTTTGTACTATTACTTGGGGTAACATCACTTGGATAAGGTGCATTATTCCTCATAAAATCTAATGTGAGTTAGCCATAGTGAGGAGATCTTATTTGAGCTGCGAATACTTTGTTATTTTGAATATTTGGTCAGGATTTACTTCTTAGGAAAAGTATCCTCATGCCAGGTTATTCTGACAAACCCCTGTACAGAGAGACCGTAAACACTCAAAGATAGTGTCTAGTAGACATTCAAGTTTTCTCCAGTATGCATTGATGTTCTCTCCAGTAGGCATTCATTTTCTCCAGTAGACATTCAAGTTATCTCCAGTAGACATTTAAGTTCTCTCCCAGAATAGATAATTTTATCAAATACCAGACCAACACCGCTTATGACTCCCCCCCCCTCCTGAGTGAAAAATAGTGTAATCTCCATGGCTGGCTTTTCACTTATTCCCATGATGGAGCCTTTATACGCCTCTGTTCTCTCAATAAATTCTCTATTTTTCAATTTGGTTTAAAGTTCTTATATTCCAAGTACCTATTTTGATGCTCTGATTCATTCAAGCAGTTGCAGAATCAGCTGCATATCATGTCGGTCCCTACCAGCTGAGACACCACTAATGTCAAGCGGCATCTGATTTTTTTTTTTTTTTGCAAACTGTTTCTAATTGTAAAATCATATTCTCAGGACATATTTACCGTCAAAAGAGGTATAGAACATCTGGTATCGATTATCAGAATGCCAGAATCGAAATAGCATTCGACCAAGACACACTTTGATGGACAATTTGATTGATTAGACGGGATTATAATCAAAAATTGAGCTGTTTCAGGCTATTGATAGCCGCCCGCACTGGAGAGCTGTGGTCGCCAACGTTGTTAAACAACACGGCCGCCGCCGCCGCCGCCGCCGCCGCCGCTGATGCTGCTGCTGCTGATGATGTTTTTAATATTCACCCCAATTAAAGTGGCCGAATCACAGGCGATTGTATTAATCAAATCCAATTAAATTGAAACTTATCAGTAGCCTATGTTTAATAGTTAAAATGTTCTATCCAAGCACGTCATTGACGGATAACTGCTGCTACTAGAACGTTGAAATTGTTGCTACTTGCAGGTTCGTTTGCACAGTGGGTAGAGTACAGGACGCTTAGCACTCTCGTCCCAGTTTCGAATCACACTACGCTTGTTTAATCACATTGATAAATTGTACAGACGACAAAACATATTTTTAATAATAACTATATGTGTGTATCCTATTGTGTGTGTTCAGGGGAACTCTCATAAACACATGAAATCTTAAAGTAAAAACCGATCATTATGAATTTTAGAATATATACTAGCATTTCAGCCGGAGTTGCCCGGACGTTTGGATATGTATGTTGAGCAAACAAAAAAATAAGTGGTAGTAGGAAGGCAGGCTCGAACCTGTACCGCGAAGGATGAAAAGAACGAGGAAAAAACCTGTATTTGCTGTTACGACCACCGCCAAACCGGAAGTGACGTAGGTTTAAATTAAGGCTAGACAACCGAAAGGAGAGGATGACTTTCAAAACTATTGGCAAAAAAAGCGACTCCCCTGTTGAAAATTGCCCAGTTGAAAGCGAAGATATTAATGTTTTTAGCCAATTTTTCGATATTTATTCGTCTGAAAGGTCGAACTTCAAAACGATACTGATCTTGGTAAAATCCGTCGCCTCTGTTGAAAGTTTTAGGCAGACATACATACATACATACATACATACATACATACATTAGTAACTAAAAATTTTCGACCGAAACCGATTAAAAAGCTTGCCCTACCTCTGAATTTTTTTAATATAAAATTTCGAATGTTTAGACCAGAAATTGTCTGAGTAATTTGGTAGAGACGACACAGGTCAATTTTTTTAAAAACTTTGACCCTTATTATGACCCCTTAACATTTATTCTATTGGGCTCAAATCAAGTTATTTAGTTACATCCATTTTCAAGGAACTTATATCTAAAATTTCAAGTGTTTATACCCAAAATTGTCGGAGGAGTTTGGTAGAGTTCTCAAGGGTCAAATCGGTGAACTTGGACTCCTTACCAGCCAAATTTCTGGCCGAAAACTGATTACAAAGATTTTCCCAAATCTCAGTACCCTGTATATGAAATTTCGAGTCTGTAGACTTAAAATTAAGAGTTATTGCGTAGGGAAATGTACATACACACAGACCCACAGACACACAGATACACAGACACGTTCACTTTTATAGATATATAGATTCTCGGCAACCCAGTTAGTAAGATTCGCACACTTTTTTTGTAAACTTTATCATTGAGAACGTCCAACAAAACTCACACTTGCCTCCAAAAATTTTTAAATATCCATTTGGGTTTGTTATTATAAAATCGTTTGTCACAACCTCAAACACCCCATTGAGAAGGCATTGTTTCTGTAGCTACACCTCAATGGCGTTTTATTACGTCATTGTGGTTTCACTGGATTGACTTGACTTTTCCTATTTAAAATTATTAAAGGGAACTTCTTAATATACTCAGTCATAGATATGCTAGCGACTACATGAAGGTTAACTAATTTGCATACTACTTTAAAAACGAGCAGTATAACTTATTCATTTTTTATGGTTTCTTATGAGAAGATTGCTTTCATTTCACTATTACGTTGAATTCTATTTATGCATAGTTTCTACATTCTGCATAATTACGTAGAATTTAAGAGAAAACGTCCTAGTACACACACACACACACACACACACACACACACACACATATATATATATATATATATATATATATATATATTTATAAGCAGGGTGGCCTGAGCTTGCCCAGGATTGAATATTTCATACTCCTATATTTTTATTGTCATCAAAATCTAGGAGGAAGTTTTACATGCCCCCATGCAGTAACTTAGTCCAAATATATGGTATTCTACATTGTACTCTGGAGAACCTACTGTTTCTTTTATAAATTCATTTTATATAAACTTTTATAAATTCATTTTATATAAATTTCTTTCTTTTTAACGAAAAAAACATTTAGAAATTTACGTGCGGGGTTTAAATCTACAGACCACGTCATGGGGAAAAACAAAACAAAAGAAAAAAACACGTAAATTTTAAAATCTTATAGAATTCTTTCCAATTATTGAAAAAAAAAGAAATTTACGTGTGGAGTGTGAACCGTGATGCAAAAACAACCCGCCCCCCCAAAAAAAACGCTATCAACTTATCAACAGCAGAATTTTCACATTTATCATTGTTGCTAAGCGACGACATGGAAAAAATGGCTTTATCGATTATAAATAAATTAAAATAACGGTTTCTATTATCGATTATCGGTAATCATCGGGGGTATTCTGAGAAAAAAATTTAACTAAGATAACTCCCAGACTTATACACTTAAGTTCTGTAAATTTTAAAGAAAATCTGTTCAGCCGTTTCGGAGTCTATAAGAAATGAACACACACAGAGAAAAAGTTGCAATTACATAATTGTAGATATAAATAGATAGATAGATAGATAGATAGAAGTGAACTTGTTGGTGTGTACAGAAGATCTCTATTATAAACTCTTATCTGAATATTTAGAAGAATTTGGACCTGAATTATGTTTTCGATTTGGTTTTACTTGGTAAAATTGCTACTAAAGGATCAAAATTAAAAAAAAAAAAAAAAAAACACTGATTTTGACCTGGCCTTTGTAGACTCTGCACGTTTCTTTCTGTACCCGTAAAAGTTATAGGTTTAACAACGTTATTTTTTTTATTTTTTTTCAGTTACTGTACGTTAATAAAGTTAGGTGATACACTAACGGGTAAGGATGAAGAGCTATAGGTTTTGGTTTCGATTCTAACTGATGACACACAAGTCAATTTTGTTTTGTTTTTTTACTTTAGAAATAATTACTATATATTGGGTATTTTTTAATGATCGATAGAGAATTGATTGCATAATAATAAATACGAAATCTGCATGAATCAAAATATAAATATATTAACCGCCTACTAGTATATATATATATATATATATATATATATATATATATGTATATATATATATATATGCATATATATATATATATTATAATTTAGTAATATTTTTTAAGGTTTTAAAACTTTAAAAACTGTTAATTATGATTTTCTATATTTATTGTATTTGTCAAATTATGTATAAACCATTTATAATATTTGCTAATATTTTCTCCTCTGAGTAGATGGGTAAACATCGAAAATCTATAGGTTACGGAGATATACTTATTGAAATGTATTCTTTGTCTTGCATATAATAACAATTCTAGATTTGAAATTTAACCATTTCACGTCATAAAATTTTAATCACTAAATTATGATTCATTTGCTCTATCTGGTATTTTGAGCAATTTTTATTTAGCTGGGATTGTCTTTATAAAATATTACAGCCAATAATATTTTGTAAGACCAATAATCACTGGATTCCCATACCAGTAGATCCACTGCATTACTTTATTCTGAAGTATATATATATATATATATATATATACATAATTATTTTTTTTACTATAATAATTAAATACCTACAGACACTAGTGTTTCATCCTTTCGGGATTCTTCAGTGCAGGGTGTCACGATTACTACCAGTCGAACGATTCGAACCCCGCGACACGAGACATCTCTGGCTCGATTAGCGGAGGCCGTATCCATTCGGCTACCATTAATCATGTGAAATAGCGTTGAATTTTTAAACATTTTAATTTAAATGTTCATTACGTCAGACAGACAGTGATCAAATCGTTATACGATGATCTACGCATAAGAGCTAAATTGACCGACTTTTTAATTCAACAGAAAGTGCTCAACGATAAGAAACGTATTTAACATGTATTTTTTACTGTAATCGGAAATAAATAACAAAGGTGTTATTATATTATTAAAGATTTATAAAGAATCGGAATCAGAATCGGTAATTATATCTGAATGGGGAATTTAGTACGGAATCGGTAATTGCATCGGAATCGGTAAATATGTATATATATATATATATATATATATATATATATATATATATATATATATATTGTAAGACCAATAATCACTGGATTCCCATACCAGTAGATATATTGCATTACATTATTCTGAAGTATATATATATATATATATATATATATATATATATATATATATATATATATATATATACTTCAGAATAATGTAATGCAATATATCTACTGGTATGGGAATCCAGTGATTATTGGTCTTACAATATATATATATATATATATATATATATATATATATATATATATATATATATATATTTACCGATTCCGATGCAATTACCGATTCCGTACTAAATTCCCCATTCAGATATAATTACCGATTCTGATTCCGATTCTTTATAAATCTTTAATAATATAATAACACCTTTGTTATTTATTTCCGATTACAGTAAAAAATACATGTTAAATACTAAAATATTTTGTCATATGTAAAACTAAACTTGTGAGATATGATCTGTAGATTCTAGTTCTAATGTTAATTTAAAATCAATTATTAATATTTATTAATATTTATTAATATTTAATTAATATTTATCATTTTATCCTTACTATTAGTGAGTTGTGATGTGTAATAAAAAGTGGATTCTTTACAACAACCGGTGACGCTCAGCTCAGTGGTTAGACGCCGACAAAGATCCACGACACATTCCAAAGCCAGAGTTGCACCAAAAGCAAATCATGCTGACTGTTTGGCAGTCTGCGACTGGTCTCATCCAGTTTTTTTTTAATGCAGACGAAACCATTACGGTAGAGACGTACTGTCAACAAATGGATGAAATGCACCAGAAACTTCGACAAAAACACCCAGCATTAGTCAACAGAAAAGGCTCAGTTAAACTTTACGACAATGCCTGACCCCACGTTGCTAAACCGACCCTTCACAAGTTGAAAGAATGGGCCTACTAAACTCTGCCTCATCTGCCACACATTCAAAACCTTTCACCTACTGACTATCAAGTTTCTCCACAACTTTCTGCGTGAGAAATGCTTGAACCGAATCGATCTCACAAAGCCTTCAGCGACTTCATCTTCAGCAGAACGCAAGATTTTTACGTAACTAGCATAAATACACTTGTTTTGTGTTGGTAAATGTGTGTTGATCTTGGTCGTCCTTAATACGATCAATAGATTTTTTGTTTGAGCCGATATATATTCATCTTAATTTGAAAGTTAAAAACCGCAAGAACTTTCTTGTCAGCCTTCTCTCTTATATATATATATATATATATATATATATATATATATATATATATATATATATATTAGTTTTACAGAAGTTCAGAAATCATTGGTACCGTCGGTTTCAAGCCCAAACACAACGGGAAACCGTTAATGGTAACACGTAAATAATGTTCGGCTCTCGTCAGCCATCTTGTTTTCTGCCCCGGGACATTTTTTTTTCAGGTCCGCATATGTTTGTTTATATAATGATGTCTGTTTTTATTTATTAGACTATAGCTAGTTCCTGTATAATTTATTTAAATCCGGTATGAATTTTCTTCTTTTTTAATTTTTTTATTTAAAATACAGTAAGCATATATATATATATATATATATATATATATATATATATATATATATATATATATATATATATAATTATTCGCATTCCTTTCTGTTTGTTCACAATTTGATTAATATATACAAAAGGTCCATCAGTTTAATATTTCATTTATTTCTATATATATAGTATGATTTATTAAAGATATACGATTAAGGGGTCACCAAATTTGTTTATTATATTAAGGAAAATCGATTTTACTAAATAGCTGTATGTTAGTTTAAGTTTTTAGCGAGAGAATTGTTTTGGGTGTTCTATTAAAGATTGTTATTTCATCAACTTTCCATAGCAATTATATTGATAATATATTTAATTTAATTTATTTGGAATTATTATTTCCGACATTGATGATTTTTAGAAACGGGTAGAGTTATTTCCCCTGATGAGTTTTTTTATGTTCCGAAGTTCGAAAGATAAAAAAAGAAAACTCTTCCCAAATAAAATAATTTGGTAATCACAAGAAGTCTCTAGCATGAAATATAATTTCATGTAAATAGAAAGATGTTTTGCTTTATTTTAAAATATTCGGTACTCTTGCATAATTTGACCCGGATTCTCGGGAATTCCCGTCAAGTATGGATCGGGCGAGACCAGCAATCATTGGTTGAAGCCGAGCGTTGTAACAGACGATTTAAAAGTAAACAAACTGGAAAAATACAAATGTAAATAATCAAAAATAACAAAAAACTACCTTTAAAGGACTGAAAATATTTTATTTATTTTATTTTTTTATGATTTATTTATTTTTTTTGCAAAATATTTATCAACAAATTTTTTTTTCTTCAAGAAAAGATGAAAGTTTTAATTTTTACACCATAAATTTTATGTATAAGTAGAAGTTTTTTTTCCAAGACTTTTTGTTCTATCAAGTTTTTTTCCACAGAAATACACACACACACACACACACACACACACACACACACACACATATATATATATATATATATATATATATATATATATATATATATATATGTAAGAAAATACGTAAAACTATGTTTACGAAAAGCGTAAATTGTTAGATGTAATACAGGAAAAAAATTATTTATTTTCTCAAGAAAACTTAATATCTTTATTCATTTTCTTTTTTCTTTTTATAGCCATTCATTGCTGGTGGTAGAAGTTTCTTGAGATAAGGATATTTCCTTAGGAATCTTTTACTTCGGTCGACTATTGAACGGCCATCGACGGCAAAGAGGGAGGAGATAGGGTAAAGGAAATGTGTAAGTGTGCTCTGATATAATACCGCATTTTCTCCACATATTTTTAAGAGTAGCCATTTCGGACGCCCATAAATAAATGAGTTTTACTATTGTTGAAATCTCCAACTTGGATCACGCAAAAAGACGATCCTGTGCGCAAGGATATCCATTGTATGCACTGTCCATTTTTGCATATCGAGGAGAAACCATTCCTAACAGACGACCTTTTTTTTAGTAAGGATTTGTGTTTACAATTGTTACAATTCGAAAGTCGTCGGCTTCCATTTCAATAGCGTTTTTCATTGGCTAATCAAACACCTAGCCAATGAATTACAAAAAAAAAAAAAAATCAGAAAATAACAGCCTTATTATCACCGAAAAAAATACTAAAAACATTCCGTAAAAAGAAAAAAAAATTAAATAAAAATAAAAAATCGATTTAGCGTTTCAACATTTGAACAACGTATGGCGTAAACCGATGATTGCCGGTATCGCCCGATCCATGCTTGACGAGAATTCCCGAAAATACGGGTAAAATTATGCAAGAGTACCAAATATTAAAAAAACAACAAAAATAACAAAAAAAAAAAAAAACACTTACGAATAAACTCCAAAGATCTCATTTGTTTGTTTTTATTATTCTTAAAACGACTATATAGAATCTTTTTTTTTTTACATAGGCATCAACACTTATTCCTTAAATTGGACAATATAGTAATCGTTAGTAATGGAAATTCGGTAAATTTGTAAACTTATATGGAACGGCTCATTAAAAATCAGGAAAACGGAAGACAATTCCATAGACATGCAGTTTTAAGAAAGAAGCTTTGTTCATAAAATCTATGTTTAGGTTTAGGTACAGATAAAGAGTGGGGGTAATTATTGATAGTGTTTTCAGCTAGACGAGTGTTTCTTGTGAAAGTTTGGCGAGGAGGGACAATAGATTGGAGCTCAGTCGAGCACTTGCCATGAAAATAAGGATAAAGCAGAGATAAACTCGCAACATCTCTTCTGTGAGAAAGAGGTTGCGGGGAAGAGAAAAGGACATCCCCTACGAGGCTACGAAATCTATTTTAAACTCTATCAAGGCAGGATGTCCTTTCTAGCAGCTCCTGTCCATCCAGATGTGGCAACAGTACTCTATCGTTGGACGTTCCATCTTTGAGCGTTCCGGGAATTGAACCCCTCTCCAAAAGAAATGTCGAAAATTTTCTTTATTTACGAAAAAAAAAGCCAGTGAAAAAAGTGGCTTTACAAAATACAAAGCAAAAACAAGCCAATAAAAGACATTCCATTTTCAAACCCTTTAATGTATATAAACGCTATTATTTCTACAGTGGATATGCAAAGTCGTTTGCAAATTAGGTTTTTCCTTTATTCGCGTTTCAGGTTGGAATCTGCCTACACGGCTATTTTAAAAAATTTTTTTAGGTCCCTCCGGAACTCGCTGCTATTTTATTTGAAACAAAAGTTATTTTGGTTCATTTTTTTTTTGGGGGGGGGGGTCCAGCGCACAAGCAACAAAAAGTGCTCAGTATCGGGAGAATAGCTTATTCTCTTTGTATCCCTTCTGCCAATTATCTGGTGGAGAGGGTATCACGTACTTCTTTTTTTGGGAGATTACATTTACATATTTCATCTGTTGTTTTATTTTTGAAATTGTTGTTGGGGGAGGGGGTATCAACGTTGCCCCCGATGAAAATGATTAATATCCTTAGTATAGTAGATGTGTCCAAAACGGAACGTTATGTCGACCTGGGCGACGTCAGGTACCCATGCTAGTATACATACATACATATATATATATATATATATATATATATATATATATATATATTTTAAAGAACGTTAAAATAATCCAGCATCTAAACAATGCTTCTTTGTACCTACATGAACATTAACGTAAATTATTTTAAAGTTACAGAAATATTTGCGATAAAAAAGTATTCAATTTTTTTAAAATTCCCGTTTAGCCGATTTCAACCCTAACCCTAACCCTTACCCTAGTTCTGTTTATCCAATTTTAATCTTTGCTTCATTCAAAAGAACCCGAAACGAAAAATAAAATAAAGATTTTTTTTTTTTAGACGAGAGGGAGAAAAGCGTTATTTATTTCACAAAGAAGCTTTAGACAGAAACCCCCTTTCCCTCCCCCATCGTTTCCCATTTGCTGTTTGCTAAAATAGTTCATATCTATTTGCTTTGGATGCATATATATTTTTTTAAATATATGTGAAAATTTTCTTTTTCGGTTGAGAAAATTAAAATCCACACTGCAGTATATAAATTCGTATTCTGTTAGTTACCATTCCTTTTAATTTCATTTTATACTTTTTCGCTGTAGAAAGAAAACAGACATTTATTTTCATCAAAGCGACTAGCGACACTTCCTCATTATATATATATATATATATATATATATATATATATATATATATATATATATATAGAGAGAGAGAGAGAGAGAGAGAGAGAGAGATACAGACAGACAGACTGATTTTGTCCGTTAGTCACAATTTTTTAAGCATAATGTATGCAGTAATAATTTCAGAATATCAAATATCTTAACTACCTTTAAAAATGGAGAATATTGCATTAATTAATTTCGAACACGTAAAACGGATGCCATAACCAGTAACCGAAACCGAAACCTTCAGATCTTCAGTCTGAAGTTCTATCAAATGGTCTATTCTGACTTTCTTATTAATAAAGTTTAAAGCATTACCTTAACAAAATAATTATATTCGGATTTGTGTTCCTTGGTAGAAGCGTTGGTTGAATTTGAATAAAATAAATATGTATTTTTGGAAGCCAAAACAACGCATTATTACAAAATAAACAGATATTTATTTTGTTCGAAATATAATTTGTAAATTTCAATATAAATTTCAAACAAAATAAATATCTGTTTATTTTGTAATAATGCGTTGTTTTGGCTTCAAACGTATCTAATATGTATTTATTTTATCAAAATAATTATGGCTTTGCTGTGACGTCATAGATGCATGATTTACTCCTGTTTCAAAACATGAATTCAAACATTCAGATATAATGGACACAAGTTAACGGTAACGATTTTGTTTAACATATAATGGCCCTGTTAACAAGAGTAAAATAAGAAACAAAGCACAGACTCCAAGCGAATTAGCAAAGAGTACAGCTGTTTAACTGGTTTAATTGAAAACCACTTGGATTTGTACGCAATTAAAGCATGTGATTATGGCAGAACATTTAACTGTTTTCGAGGTTTACGTCTGGATGGATTCTGGAATGAACAACATAATACGTAGAATGTGGATGGAATCGTTCGATTATAAAGCACACATGTGTAGGATCCGATTACTAAGTGACATAAATTCTAGACCAGCCACGTATTTAAGCGCTGAACGATAAAAATCAATCACGCTAAACAATATCATTTCCCATATTTATGTAACATCAAGCGACGATTGTTTTGACGCGTAATATCATCTACGACCAAAACTAAAACCATTTCAATAAGATTGCATGGTGGTGGGGGTGGTCAAGTGGTTAACAATATGAACTGATGATCTGGGATTCTCAAGTTCGAATTCAATTCATCTTATGAAATTACTTTCATTTAAGATGTTGGTAACATTCTTGTGGTACCTCTTATAAGTATCCGATGTCTTTCTAGACAGAATTTTTACTATAAAATTATCGGGGAAATTAATGCCAACCATAATGTCACACCATATCATGATGCTTATGAATTGCAAAGATGAACATACGTTCTTTCTTTTAATATCTCCTCCGGTTGCAACTTTTTCCTTTGGCGTTATTAGTAGGTGGCAGTATCCAAATTATGTTATCAACTTTTACTGATAGTTGATTGAGTTGCTGCGTTGTTGTTGACGTTGTTATTTATGATGATAATGATGAGGATAATGAACGAATAAAACGTCTGAGTCCACGACAAGAGAGCCTCAAAATTGTATGGTCTGAATAGTCCTCTCCCTTGTGTAGCTGTGCATTATACCTACACGCTTGCAGATTTTTACTTCCAACACTCAGAGCAATAAAGTCAAACGGTTTTATACGGAATTGGTTAAGGTTTGGTCCAGAAAATATAAAAAATGGCGATTGCAAGCAAGAAGTCATGTTTGGTTTGCAGTTTTACGTATGACACATCCTTGCTAGCCACACGTGAAGACAAGATCGATCAGAGGACGACAGATCCTGGTGTTGACACTGGAGCCTTTCTATCTAGCTTTCTCTGACACTACCACGTGTCACCTCCCCTACCGCAACGAGAAAGGGGCGGTTTACAGATGAAGAGGACAGGTTTTCGCACGTGCTAACATCGGTTGGATAAATGAATCAGTGGTTTCTATGGGTAAAATATATGGTTTCAGCACGCATTCGTAAACAATCCATCATTGGATCATGCCAGAATTTAACGTCCTGCCATTTAGCGAAAACTATCAAAATAGAAATAGCGGTGGAAACAAACACGAGATAAAAAGCAGTGTTGATGAGTTTACAAGCAGATAAGGAAAACTCGTTATCCCTGTCTGTTTTATAAACTAATCAATAGTTTTCGGTCAAGTTTGGCCATTTTCACCTCGTAAAACCATTCAAAATTTTCTTAACCCTTTTTGATCACCGAAATTCTCCGTGGAACACCAGAAACAGACGCGTTCACTCATTTCTGTATGAAACATTGTCCATCTGATTGTGCGTCTGTTAGTCTATCACACCTTAATATTTAATGAGATTTGTATTTACCGTCTTGTGAAAAGGTCAAATACAAGATCAGGTGTTAGGTGTGAGAAGTTTAAGTGACATTTTCATCACGAAACACACAAATTGGATAGATGTGTGTTACTTTACAGGGAATTGCATCTTCCTTCCGTATAAATGTCATGCATTGATTCGCTAATAAAATTCACAGTAACTTTTAGAATCGAACCATAATTAATACAAATAGTCTCAGGGTTACATCGGAGTTCTCCATAAAGTTTCAGTTATTTAGTTAGTTTTTATTTTATCACTGCTTAAACAAACTGCGGACACGCACACACATTTCTCTCAATCTATTTGTCTGTCTGTTCAACCTTTTCTAGCAAACTACTGAACGAATCTGACTGAAATTTTGTATGCACTTTTGCTATTATAAGGTGCAGCGATCTAAGTATTATGGTATCCGTTCAGTACACATTTGAGGAAAACATAGGTATTAACAGGGATCAGTAATTAATCCGAAAATGGATAATTTAATTATATTCAACCATCATTTTATCATAAAACATCTATTTTTAAAGAACGGGCTATACTGTTTGTCTGTTTTTAACAGAGCAAAACTTTTTTTTTTAGTCATGTTCACTAACAAAAAGCATATTAGCACTTGGACGTAAGAGACTATCATTCGGGACCATGTTTAGAGACGATCGAGATGTTATATTTAAACTCCTGCATGTCAGTAGAGTCAGTGGAGTAGACAAAAGGGAGGAAATTCCAAAGCACAGTGGTTGGATGCCGGAGAAGCTCCACAACACTTCCCTAAGCCGAAATTGCACCCAAAAAAGGTTATGGTGACTGTTTGGTGGTCTGCAACCGATCTCATACATCACAGCTTCTGGAACCCGGGCGAAACGATTACGGCGGAGAAGTACTGCCGACAAATTGACGAAATGTACCAGAAGCTCCAACGTATGTGCCCGAGATTGGCAAATATGAAGTGACCAATTCTTTGCCATGACGACGCTTGCCCGCAATGTTGTACAATTGACTCTACATAAGCTGAACGAATTGGGCTACGAAACTCTGCGTCATGTGCTATATTCACCAGACCTCTCGCCCACCGATTATCACTTTTTCAAGCATCTCGACAACTTTCTGAGTGAAAAATGTTTCAAAAGCCGAGATGATGCCGAATCGGCCTTCCATGACTTCATCGCTTCCAGATTTTAGGATTTCTATGCTAATGGGATAAATAAACTTATTTCTCGTTGTCAAAAAATGTGTTCATGCTAATGGTTCTTATTTCGATTAATAAAGTTTATTATGAAAGGACTTATGATCTTTTGAAGTTGAATGTCAAACAACGACATTACTTTGCACCAACATAATATATATATATATATATATATATATATATATATATATATATATATATATATTAAATTTAAAGTTTAAATAAATTGAAGTAAAAAAAAACAATATTTTTTCAAAATTGGTCAATACATATGTAAAGCTTTTATCAATACAAAATTATATACACACCAGAAAAATCCACACTTGGATAGATCTCCGTTTCAATGGCGCAATCGTCTCGTCAGAGGTTCAACAATGACCAATATAATTAAAGAAAGGCTAATATACCTCAAAATAAATAAAAAATAAATTCTAAAGATATTTGCAAAGTTGACATTCGGCAAACGGACACTATTAACTATCTTACTACATATTTTCATACTTAGAATACTCTCTAAAAATCTGTCTCCAATTTGCAGTGACCCCTCACATCTCAGTAGCAATATGGCTCATTTGTGGTGAATAGAAGTGTTTAAAAAATATAAAATAAATTCAATATATAATATGAACTAGGCTCTTCTGGCCGAGACAGTTTAAGTAAATGCATTTTTCTTTCTTTTTTTCTTTTTTTTTCCTCCTCGGCATCTCCCAAATTGCATTCATCTTAGAAGAACATCACCCATTCTCCAAACATTTTCTCTCCATTTTTTTCTTTATCCCATTTATGGTCTTACTATATATGTACGACAATTTAAAGCACGACAACGGGGGGGTCATGCTGATGTTCTATTCGTGCGATTTAGGCAGGTCATTCGAGCAACCTTTGACGCCAGATATCTCGACACGACCACTAGTTGGTGCTGATTCTATATTCAAGACCTCTCGGCACATAAACAATAAAACTTAAAGATTGGCTTGCTTATTTTCCGTTCAAAATAAACAGGAAAACAGTGGGCGGGCTATTATTAAATAATGGTTGGGAGGTTCTTACTAAGCAAGTTTTTATTCTTTGTGTTTCTACTCAACTCTCCAATAAAATTGTTGTAAATAGACACATTAATTTTCAATAACATTTTTAACTATTTATGAAATTTTAAGTAGGACGGCCTGTGAAGTAAATGTGGTATTATGGTGATTGATGATTCTAGTTAAGAGTAGGCTTAAAATGTTCTAGTCATGATGACCAACGATGACCGACGACACCCATCTTCCTACACTTTTGAATTGCTTTGTATCTAATTTGTTCAAATGTAAATATTTTATATAATTTGTGCAGATAAATATTTCAAGGTCTAGCGTTTGTTATTCACATCATTAGCGCCATTTGGCGCCGGAAGTTCTCACGCAGTTATCTCCCTTGAAAACAATTTAAAATACGAACAGACATGCAAACACACAGAGCCCATGCTGCTTGTATTAGAAATTGATTTAAAGGTAAGATTTAAGTTTATAGCTATAATTTCTGACTTTTTAGTTTGGTAATGGGTACTTCAAGAAATCAATCTAATTCACGATCCATTCCCAAAATGATTGGAGAGGATGTCCTTCACCCACCTCCCATGACCGCTCAAATTAATATGAATGAAATTGTTCGTGTAAACGTTTTGCGCTTAAGTTATTGTCAGTAGAGTGTTTTGATGAATAGTAATTCCCCTTGACGGACGGCAAATTAATAGTCATGAATAATTCCCGAGTTTGCTTAAACATATTGAAATCTCTTCATCTGTGATAGTCAGCCTTCAATTGCATCGCCATCAGATAAGCGGCGGCCATCTTTCTTTTTCTTTGCGATTCCCACTCAACGCTTTCCCGCCTTTCATCCATCTTGATCCCCTTTTACTGTTTCAAGCTGTCTAAACAAAAGGAAAAGGAGTTATCGCTCACATCTTTGTTGTTCTAGCTATTCCTCCCTTCATATTTCTATACAAACCATACGAGTTAAGGATTTCATTTTTTCTTCTTTTGCAATCCTTTCGTTGTTTCGGAAATGACAGTTATGGCTTTATTTCTTTCATTAGTTAACTCAGATTGTTTTGGAATAAATATTCTCAAGATACGCCCATTCAGTCTACGTGTTTATCAATAAAAATGCTCATTCAAATGTAAGCATAATTGGATGAATTAAAGAACTAAGAGAAACAAGTTTTAAGTTAACACCTTACACAGCCTAACATCACAAGTGCTTTTGGATAGTTTTATCATTATACAAGCCGAAAGGCTCGACAGATAAAATCAACAGTAGGTTCTTTGATATAACAGGGGCGCATTTGAAATAAATATTTCTGTTTAGAGCACAATTGAAGTAGGATACTTGACTTTTATATTTTAAATTTAATTTAAGCCATTATATAAAAAATTTTTCTATAATCAACACTAGGTTCTCTACAGTGCAATGTAGACAACAATGTATTGTGAACCAAGTCACTGCGAGAGGCATACAAGATTCTTCCCGGTGCACCGCGATGGATCCCCAACTAGAGCAGGCAATTAATCGATTCGATTGAAAAATAAGCGATTTCACCGATTTCGATGACAATAAAAATACGGGAGTGTGAAGTTAAGGCACGGCAATACTTTTAGTGGAAAAAAATAGCATGTCATTCTGTATAAATACAAATCGGTTTATTCGTGTTCTTGAAATAAAAATCCCAAATAATTACTCTGAATATAATTCTGATTTAATTTTGCGCATATTTGTCATTGTGTTACAAATAATTTAATTTCCTTTTCTAGGTTTAAAATAATTAGAATTTAGTTTCAGCAAATTTCTTTTGAGGTTTTGCCAAAAATAAACTTTTTCATATAAATTGTTATGGCTGTATATTATAACTAAATCGGTTTTATTGTTTACGTGACAAGATTGCTTGAATATCGAATTAGTACCAACTAGTGGTTGTGTCTAGTTGTCTGGCGTCACAAGTTACTCGAAGAACGTGCCTAAATCGCACGAATAGAGAATCAGTTGGATCTATTGTCGTGCCTTAATATGTCGTACATATATAGTAAAAACCTATTGCAATATTTTTGATATAATAATGGAGTATGAATGAAGAAAATTGAAAGGTTTTATTCATGTAACTGACCAATCAAATAGGGGCAACGTTCTGCAAGCAACCAATAATACAAACTTATATAAAAACAAAAACAAATAAAAAACTTACAAATAATTTCCATACGTAAAAACTAAGGGGATTCAGTAGATGTTTTATTTTAATGCGTTTTATATAACTGATGTGTTTCTTTTTTCAGTTCTCAAGTGTTAATTATACTGAACTTTTATCGAGACTTTTTATAGAGGTGTGTGCACACACAAGAAAAATGCCATTTCAAAATTAAGTCTGGCGCACCGACAATCATTAAACTTTAAACTAGGCACCGCCAAAAATGGCCGAAAAATCAAGTTGTTGTTGTTTTTTAAAACGAAATTACATTTATTAAAATCCATTATTTCTGAGTAACTTTTTTTCTAGAAAGATAAAACCCTGAATTTTATCATATAGAAATCAGAATAATGTAAAACTTTTTCTACTATTTTTAATTACATTTTAAATGTTAAATTTTCCCACAAAGTTAACAATTGACGTTTTTTGTTTTGCACAAAAACGTATATAAATAGTTTAAAAAAAAAAAGGTTTTTGAAATAATTAATTTTTTATTTATTGTATAACTAAGATTTAGGGTGATTTTCTATGAGAATATGAAAAAATATTATAATATAAGTACCTGGCGCACCGACAATCATTAAACTTTAAACTAGGCACCGCCAAAAATGGCCGAAAAATCAAGTTGTTGTTGTTTTTTAAAACGAAATTACATTTATTAAAATCCATTATTTCTGAGTAACTTTTTTTCTAGAAAGATAAAACCCTGAATTTTATCATATAGAAATCAGAATAATGTAAAACTTTTTCTACTATTTTTAATTACATTTTAAATGTTAAATTTTCCCAAAAAGTTAACAATTGACGTTTTTTGTTTTGCACAAAAACGTATATAAATAGTTTAAAAAAAAAAAGGTTTTTGAAATAATTAATTTTTTATTTATTGTATAACTAAGATTTAGGGTGATTTTCTATGAGAATATGCAAAAATATTATAATATAAGTACCTGGATTTAAAATAATTCCACTTATTCATATAGGCAACCAGTTACTTCGAGTCGATTTGATTACTGTTTACATTTGTACTTGATAAAAAAGCAAACTACGGAAGACCAAAAAGCCAAAAAAAAAAGACAATTTATTTTTCAGTGACGAAAATTTCAATGTATTATTAACGCTGAGGCTGACCAGTACCAGATGGGTGACCATTTGTATGAGTTTGGTTTTTTATGTGTATGTGTGTGGGGGCCAAGCTCTCCAAAACCGGGAGGGGGCAATTTAAAGCAGAATAAAAAAAAATTATTTCAGCGCGTTTGGTCCACTGTAGTCGAAAGGCGGCAAACGTTTCCAAACTTGATCGAAAAAATAATGATATTTTTAACACAAAGGGCACAATATTTATCGAATTTTTTTTTTTGTATCGATTCTTCAAAGCATGGCCTGTTTAATAATGATCATGCATTATTCGGCTCGCTAAAAAGAAATTGTTAATTTATTTATCAAAGATTTTAAAATGGCTTTTTTCGTATAAATATTAAATTTTTTTTTTGTTTTGCTTAACTTAAATTAATTATGTTACTTAACATATTCACCGAATTTCACACTTCAAAACTCAAAAGCGGGATAATTAAACACAATCGAAGTTCTGATATTCAGACATCAAAATAAGGTATGCAAACAATTTTTTTAAATCTATAATCCCGTCCCTTACAACAACATAATATGTTTTGTTCAGTTTCAGATGATTATTTTAAGCATATTTGGAACCCCCTCAAAACAAGGGAGGGTTTGTAAGCAAATATATATATATATATATATATATATATATATATATTGTTTATGAAAAATAAGTACACTGTTATAAAGTTCATTCTTCTCTTAATAATCGCTGAAAATTTCGTATTGATTGTATAATTATCTGATTTTTGGTAGATTTTTAAAAAGACGGTCCGTCAAAAAGTACTTACCCCCTCCCCCAGTTTTGGCGGTGCCTACTTTAAACGCTGGCCGGTCCACAAACAGGCAGTGTCTGGTCACGTAACAATAATTTACTATATAATCCATAGAGATATAAATCATTACATATGCAAAAGCTCAGCTAGGTCAGACAACGGGAAGTGAGTCAGGAGCATTATGTATTGACCCCCCCCTGTATTAGTTTTATTACAAAGGAAGATTGATCGAATCCTGTTTTTTTTTTGTTTGTTTTTTTTTACTTTTCAGATAAGGATTGATTTGTATTATTTGGATTATTCGACTACTGTTCTCATCCTGGGTGTTTTTCGCACACCGTTTTGTTAAAGCACACCGATTGTAACGTCTGAACTTTTTTTCTGGTATCTCTTATTGAACGCGGGAATCTTTTGTCATATCAGGGAATCTGTATGAAATTTAAGATGAAACCCTTTATTTAATCTACGGAAATAGTATACCATAGTAAAAAAAAATTATAATTGCATTTTGAGTGCTGCCCATGCGGAGAATTGATCCTTTACACGTAAAGGCCCTGTTGACACTAACACTTAAGAGGATAACAATAATACGAATAATCCAATGGATTTAATTGTTCTTTGGTTTTCCGTTATGTGAACACTTTTCGAGTAATTTCATGCCGACTAAAATACATTTTGAAAGAAATCAGCTTTATTAAAAAGTCAACGGATTTTTTATTAGGTCATCAGAAACTATTAAATGATCTATAATATAAACCTCACCTGTCTGTTTAAATGTATGTATGTATGTCAGTCTAAAACGGAGACAGATTTTCACGAGATTGGTATCATTTTGACGCTCGACTCTTTGGACGACAAATATCGAAAAATTGGCCTAAAACATTAATTCCTTCACTCTCAACTGGTCACTTTTCTACAGGGGGGGTCGCATTTTTTGCTAATATTTTCGAAAGTCATACCCTTTTTCGATTGTCTAGCCTTAATTTAAACTTACATCACTTCCGATTTGGCGATTGACGCAACAGCAAAGACGTCACATTTTTCACGTTGTTTTCCTACTTTGCGATGCGGGTTTGAGCCTGGCTGCCTACTACTGCTTTTTTCTTTTTTTTTCTTCGCTCAACATACACCTACAAACACCCGGGTAACGCCGGGCACCCAGTCTAGTTAATGTATATGAAAATAAATTACTCACATCATTCTAAGACTTTATATTAATATTTAAGTAATATATCTGGAGAAATAGCAAGTGAACACTGTAGAAACATAATTTTGCCGACATTTTTTATTTATGACTTATACTAGTATTATAAACAATGACTAGAACATTGCTTCGGACAAACTTAGTTATAGTTCTACATCGATTTATATTAATTAATAAGTTAACGAACAGGCGCAATGTAATAGAGCCGCTGACGCTGGGGGCCGGAGAAGCAGTGGTCTTCAGAGGAGTGGCGTTCGAGACGTGACGAGAGAAGCAAGTGTTAGAGTCGTGACCGGTGCTCGAAAAAACACGTGTTTGAGATACGTTAAAACAATGAATTGTTTAAATATTTAGAAACAAAATGCGTTGTTGGAAATACCAGATATAAATGGTTTTGTTAAAAAAAAAGAAGAAAAAGTGCGTCGACTTTTTTCTTTTCTTCTGTTTTCTTGTGACACAAACTGTTTAGTCCGTTAAAATAATAGTGACACCGTTAAAAAAAGTAGCACTACGTTACAGCTACTGTACTAATTAACTTTAACCTTTAAAAACATATTAAAAATAATACGTTGACTTTGTGATTTCAAAGCATAGCCAACACAGCAAAAAAAAAAAAAAGATTAAAAATAAATATACAACAATAAATGTTACCAAAGGTAAGCTAAGTCACTATTTTAGTTACCTCGATAAGTTTTTTGTTTTAACTTATTTAAAAACGATTTTACTTTAAAATGAAGGTAATGTATATTTTTACAAGTTAGAAGAAGAAACAAAGTTCATAATCATGCCTCGATAATCGCTCAACAATCAAAAATTGAACAAAATACTGATATAAACACATCTAATAAATTTCACCAATCGTGCGAAAATGTAATCTTCTATCAATTTCTATCGTCTGCAAACATTTACAGCACAAACTCGTCCAGCTACCACTTTTGCATAGAACTTTCCTTTCTTCCTCTGTATATCTGAAAACATAGTTACTTTCCTATAACTTCCTATCCGTGGAACACAATAACATATTTCAATTCTTACCACAACAGGGTCGTATTAAAGTTCAGCGTCAACAAATACTTGCCTAGCAACTCTAAGTAATAATATCCGGCCCTTTCTACCTATAGCTTCGACTCTTCTCATAATAGTGTTCACCATTCAACTTACAATCTTATCAACCCGTATCCTTGAGTGGCTTAAAGAAGGCTCTGAGCGCACATCTCTAGACATGGCAACAACAGTGCACCTCAAGATGTTTTTTTACGTTATCAATTAAAAATATTCTGTAAAAAACAAAAAAAACAAAAAAAAACAAACAAACTAGTCCACAATTGTCTATTATGTATTTATTATTTGTCTGGTCTAGGTTTAGAATATATGAATAAGCCAAAAAGAGTCGCGAAAAATACAGCCAGACCCTCTCTTGCAAAAACTAGAAGAATGGGCCAACTAACAGTGTGCTAAGTATTTTCTGGATTAATTAACCACGGACTATATGAGTAAGGAAGACTCTAAAGACTGATTAAAAAGAGGATTGCTCCCCTGTAATCAGGAGAGGGTTATAATATCTACCTAAGATCAAGCCTCGATGTCCAATACTGTTAAGATTATGAATGGTTCAGTATCGACAAGTGGAGAGTGAGAGTCACCTGTGCATATGCAGTTATAAGGTCCTGCTTATACTGGTTAAACCCACACATAAGATACGCTAATATAAAAGAGATTTTCTCTGGTCTCAAATTAGAGCCAGTGTTAATGTACAGTGTAACCCGGATATAAGAACCTCGTATATAAGTGAGTCATATGGACCGGAAAAGAAGTCACTTATATCCGGTTTAAATTGTACAATGCGACACAATGAATTGTGTAAACATCTCTACTAGACCATGTGTAAAAAGTTGAATATCGAATACAGTAGCAAGTCGTGGAAGTATATAACAGAAAGTAAATTGCAAATAAATCATACACTATCCACTATGACGATACTATTTCTACAGCTACATAAAAAATGGAGCTATTAAACATGAAATAAATAAAATATTAGCGTAATATTAAGTCAGAGTATATTTCTGTTGTAACAGACACATAAAATACAACCATTAAACTGACATATTCTACAAAAAGAAACATAATAATTTCGTATCGAATCTAGAATTGGAAATTGTCTTTTATATGACGGAAACGTAGCGTACTTGACTAATGCCTCAAATAGAAGATATCTGCCAAAAATTGAAAAAATATCAGGTGGATTAGTTTTGCCAGTCATCGCTTGCAAAGTTAGACAAAACAAATCTCAGAAAATTGGCAACTATTTTGAAGGTAACTGAATATAACGCAACAATAATAATATTAATAATAATTTTTAAAAATTCTTGTTTGTTTTAAGTGCTAAACAAGAATATTAGATAATTATGTATCAATTTTTAAGCAGAACAAGTTAAGCATGCACGGTCCCCCGTGAGTGCACAGTGAACGAGGCATAAAAAATGACTAAGATCAGCATTTTCCCCATCCCATTTAGCCCCAGGAGTCCCCAGGGACGTCAAATCCTGGGTGGAAATGAAAAAAATGGTGCAGTTTTAGATCTTGACATATCTAAATTTGAGTTCAGCACCATACAAAACTGCTAAATAGACATACACAGAAAACTTTGGGCGAATATGGTAAAATAGTCCCCAAACTGGAGTGTTTTTATTAGCTCTAAAAGAGCCACCCAAGAGTTATCGCGAAGTATAGACAAACAAAATAATATGGACATTAGTTAGTTACAATTTTTAAGAGAGTTTTATAAAATCCTACGCATCAATTTTTATAATAAGCACGAAAGTGTCAATTTTAGCCATTTTAACCCGAAATGCACCCCGAGGGGATCAATCGGAGTTTTCCCGGAAAATCTGTTCTGTTACTTTTTTACTTATATCATGTTTAATGTTTGTGAAAATTTAAAAAAAAAATCCAAGGCGTAGTTATTGAGAAAAGTGCGGACAGACGAACGGACTAACGGACAAGGGTGAATTTACAGGTCCACCCTCCTTTTGTGGGGAACCGAAAATACTTAAAACACCTCTACTACAATCTCGTTTTAACACCACCTGGCATTATTACTTTGCATTTGTGCTCTGCCTTGCTCAAGCGAGTTTCAAATTATCGGCCATGTTTTCAGATTGCACGAAGCTTCGCAATATCTTCGATTATTTATGGAAACGAAATATCGGCGAAATGAAACTAAATTGCACGAGGAAACACTTAATGGCCATTCTGAAATAATTAGAAATTGCCCCCCCACAGTAATTAAAAAAAAATAGCATTAATAATTATACGGTGAGCGTCTGTGCATTTGTTCACGCTGTTTGGTCATAAGCAACTAACAAACTGAGGACAAATTATGACCGAATAAAAAGTGACCTCCGTTTTTTTGATTTGAGACAATCAAAAAGAGCCGGTGAATCGTATATTTTAATGAACCATTCAGATTATTTCATTTTTTTTCAAGCAAAGTACCCGTCCCTGGAAAGTTTTAGTCATTTTCTATAATTATGAATCACTATATATTAAGACTAACAGCCATTCGAGGATAAGGGTCAGTTAGATTTTCAACTGGATAATGGAACAGTGCCATGGAAGGATAAAGAATTACGATTACTTCATGAGACAACATGAGAGGTATTTGTTGACATTAGACTTGAAAACGTACACATTGTAATCTGTATAGAAACTTAAAATTTCCTGCCGTAAGTTATTGGAAAAAAAAACTCTGTTCATGGAAGTTTCGTTTACTATCACAAACCATAACATTATTTAAATTATTTTTAATCATCTTTGTAATATACTTGTTCAAAACATGGTAGAAGCAATAGTTGATCATGTGACTTGATAACATTTAAGATGGTTATGTGTTTGGTGAAACCTTACTTTTAATTGAAACCATGAGCTACAGAGGAAAACAAAGTGAAAACGAGAGTTTTTTTGTTATTTGTTGTTTTTCTTTTTGTTTTGTTTTCGATCCGTTTTACGACGCTAAAAACGACTCTCGAATATGGGTTAATAAGATTTGACGTTGGATGATGAAACAGCGCTATGAAAGAATCGATAACTTTAATTAACTCATATGTTAACATGGCAGATATTTGTTGACATTGGCTTTGAATATGACCATGTTGTAATCGGGAGGGAAATGTATTCCACATGTGAGACATTTTAAGAAAGAAACTCTGTTCATGGAAATTCCATTTGATTTTAAGTACACAGGGATAAAATATAGAGGTTTTACAATACTGATAGTAAAAAGAGTTCTTGCTTAAAAGTGTGTGTGTGTGTGTGTGTGTGTGTGTGTGTGTGTGTGTGTGTGTGTGTGTGTGCGTGTGTATGTGTGTGTGTGTGCGTGTGGAAGGTTCAGATCTTGAAGCTCAGTCGAACACCTGCACTGGAATGGCGACAGAGTAGGAAAAGACATCTGTGAAAAGGTGACTTGCGGGAAATTCATTGAAAAGTAACAAAATCGACTCACAAAATCTTGTCCTGGGCATGACCCATAATTTATCCGGCATTGAGGTCAATATTTAGAAGGTTTTTAAATCTTGAGTTGCTATTATTCTCAGGTAATAATACTTTCGCGAATTCCGTGCAACATCAAAACATGGTTCATATTCTGTTATTAAGTAAATAACAGAATACGAACCTAACAGTATTTTAAATGATATTTCTACATTTTGCGTTAATCTCACAGGTTATATAATTGTTTCATTTTCTAACGGCATTTGCTTACACAAAAACACCTTTTACCACTAAATTAAATATTTTATAAGGTTTTGAAACCATTTTCCATTTGAAAATGTTATATTTTCAAATATTGATAATTTTTTTTAACCATATTATTTTATATTAAGCTAACTTGCTTAGTCAGATCTATCTCACTTCTTGAAGTTCTCTACTTTACTTATCTTTCAAATAAAACCATAAAGAAATGAAAAAAACAGATTAAATCAATTCGATTGCGATGATATGTATGTATAAATATTTTCTTTTGCTTAAAAACTTTTAATTGAATTTAAAACGATAAAAAAATTGAAAACAAGTGTGAGAGAGAGAGAGTGATAGAGAGTGAGAGAGAGAGAGTGAAAGAGAGTGAGAGAGAGAGTAAGAGAGAGAAAGAGAGAGAGAGAGAGTGTGCAAATACTCACTTTTACTACTTTTTGAACTATTGCTATCTCTTTCTTTCTAGTTAGTTCAATTTAAATAACGCCCTGAGAAATTTATCTGTGATTCTTTTAAGAAAGAATTAGATAATATTTTTATCAAGTCACTTAAATAATTAATAAAACTCTTGCATACATATGACTAAAAGAGAGTTATAAAATTACAAACAAATAACAAAACATTAAATTATTATGAATTGTTTAAAAGAGAATTCTGCAAATTGAACATGCAAATAGCTGCATCTGATCTTTTCATCCGTTATATATATATATATATATATATATATATATATATATATATATATATATATATATATATATAGCGTATGTATACATATAGCGTATATATATATATATAGCGTATATATATATAGCGTATATATATGTATATATAGCGCATATATAGCGTATATATTTTAAGCGTATATATAGCGTATATATATAGCGTATATATATAGCATATATATATAGCGTATATATATATCGTATATATATCGTATATATATATCGTATATATATATCGTATATATATCGTATATATATATCGTATATATATATCGTATATATATATATATATATATATAGCGTATATATATAGCGTATATATATAGCGTATATATATAGCGTATATATATAGCGTGTATACATATAGCGTATATATATAGCCTATATATATATATCGTATATATATATCGTATATATATATCGTATATATATCGTATATATATATCGTATATATATATATATCGTATATATATATATCGTATATATATATATCGTATATATATCGTATATATATATATATCGTATATATATCGTATATATATATCGTATATATATATCGTATATATATGTATCGTATATACATATATATCGTATATATATGTATCGTATATATATATATCGTATATATATATCATATATATATATCGTATATATATATCGTATATATACATCGTATATATATATATATGGTATATATATATCGTATATATATCGTATATATATATATATATCGTATATATATATATATATCTTATATATATCGTATATATATATATATCGTATATATATATCGTATACATATATATCGGATATATATCGTATATATATATCGTATATATATATATATTGTATATATATATATGTCGTATATATTTATCGTATATATATATCGTATATATATCGTATATATCTATCGTATATATATATCGTATATATATATATCGTATATATATATATCTTATATATATATATCGTATATATATATATCGTATATATATATATCGTATATATATATATATATATATCGTATATATATATCGTATATATATATCGTATATATATATATATCGTATATATATATCGTATATATATATCGTATATATATATATATCGTATATATATATCGTATATATATCGTATATATATATATCGTATATATATATCGTATATATATCGTATATATATATATCGTATATATATATCGTATATATATATATCGTATATATATATATATCGTATATATGTATATGTATATATATATATATATATATATATATATATATATATATATATATATATATATATAGCGTATATTACCACCACTTATACCTAGATATTCATTATGATCGATTAATTAGTTTAGTATCGAGGTTTTCACATGCAGCAATATAAACATACTAGCAGGTCTGCATGGCGTTTCGCGCTCTTAAATATGTATTTTAATTTACGCAGATTTTTGTATTTATTGTTTTATATTATATTGGACTCAATATATACTCATGATTTAAAAAAAATACATATATGATTTGAGTGCCATCAGCTAGAATCGAAACCGAAACAAAAACATATCAAAAGATAGTTTCATGATGTAAACTATGTCTATAAGTTAAGCAAATTTTATTTATACTCGATGTGGTTGAACTGTGGAAAAGAGTGGGAATTTTATTAAATACAAGATGGTTTCCATAATAACAATAATGGTGATAAACAAGATGCACGCAAGGGCGGTTGGACGGTTCACAGAGTTTTACAATAATATAATTTTATATAGCGACGGCTAAAAATAGTCTGTTGTATTATTCATTTAAATGACAGTAATTCGTTTTTATGATAGTATAGGAGCGACAAATGAAAAAATTATACTTATATTTATTCTTTTAGATTTGTTAAATTATATTAGATTTTTAAACAGAATGTTCCTTTTAATTTGATATAGTTCTTTACATCTGTTTTATTAACACCTTCAGCGTTTTATTAAAAAAGAAAAATGGGATAAGCATGAAGAAGACTGCCATTTTTTTTTTATCGATTAATGTTTATTCGTAGAGATGACAATACAATTACTTGATCGTACAAAAGTTGGTCGCAATAGGCAGCCATTTTCTGGCTAATTGAGTATTCAAGAAGAATTTAATTTTTTTTCTAATTTTTGTAGATTTGTTTCCCCCCCCCCGAAATATGATTAAAGATTAGCGTTTGTCAGCAATTTAAAAAAAACAAAAAACTCTCCTAATCCTATCACTAATCCTGTGCCCTGTTGACAATGCCATTTTACCATCCCTCCCCTTCAATATTCTCTCTTATAAGCTACCGTCTTTCTCAGAGTTTTAGGGGATGTAACGTAGTACACGCACGTTTACACACGGACCCAACACATTGTGCAGAGTACATCGCAAGGAATATAAAACAAGTAATAACTAGGCTCTTTTTTTCGTAACATTTACATTTATTTCCTCATTCTTCCGCCAAGCGTGACTTCTCGTTACGGTTGCGACGCCTCTTACGAGATCGTACTCTCTATTGTTTTTGCCTTTACTTTACCGTGACGTCATTTAGTACACCGATTGATATTTGCATACGCTCATCTGCACCCTATTACAGGGATATCACTCGGATTAAGGGCTAGCGGTAGGGTTACTGGAGGATATATGGAGTGAATTCTTTGAAATCAAAGGAAATGACAAATCAAACATCATATTATAGAATATTGTGGAAATCTTTAAGACGACGAGTATTTACATTGTAATCTAAGTATTTACTTTGTAATCTAAGTATTTACTTTATAATCTAAGTTGACCATGAAAAACAGACAAAACTAATCAATAAAAAATGATAAAATATTGTACTTCTACAGAATTTGAACACTCAACTAACACTCGACTAACCCTGAGTTTGGCAAAATTGGATTCGGTTCGGTTCAATTTGTGTAGAAGCATATATAATATACAAATTCGCGTACACAGAGCGCATATATTTGCCACTGTATATAAATTTGTAAGTAAATTTAGAGTTTGTTTCTTTATACATTTTCTCTTCTTGATTTTGCTCCTTTTCTTTCTTTATTACGCTGAATATTTTTGTGCTTTCAACTAATTTCAGTTCTGCCTTTTCTTAATGAACTGAACTTCATACGACCTCGTATAACATCGAAACGACTCATCTTATAATTCCCACGAATCCATGTTTTTAACCACAATCATCAGCATTATTGGGTCACAAAGGACAGTGGTAGTAATAGCAACAGTAAACATTTTATAACTTATTTCCTTTACCGTAACAATAAGACTACATCGTAAAGATGAAAAAAAAATGTATCTGCGCAGTAAAATATTGCATTTAATAAGTGTTACGAAACCACGCCCTCTTTTGCTTATAAACTACGGAAGCACAATTTGTAATAATCTAAACCCCCCAAAATAAGTTTCTAAATGTTATAGTTTTTTTTAAATATTAATAAGATTAATTTCTGGGAGGTCAGTCTCTTATGTTCTCAATATTTTTTGCTGTTTTGCTCCACTTTTCAGCCTTTAAGTATGGTAGCAAAACATCAAAACCTTTTCAGCGCAGTCGATGGCTGGGCTTTCAAGCCTCTTAATTTCCTATTTTTAGCTTCTGAAACTGCTTAACTAGGAGACCAATACCTCTAGTATTAAGGCCTAATGGCTGACCCTTTTAAACGTCTGTCATGGTAATAGTGCCACTTTCAGAGTAAAGAAGGTTTACATCATTACTTACCTCTTCCCGTCTGTTATATAAACAGGTTGAGGGGTCTTTTTATCCTGAGTGTCAGTCTGCCAGTATGTATATTTATTTTTGTTCATTGTTTTTTCTTATATATTCCTCATTGTCCACGACTTCTTATTTGGTATTAGAAGCTGCCTTCTATAAATAAAGGGGGTATTAATAATTACTATTAGTTTTAGATGTTATGGCCGATTCAAGTACTTCTGGAAATAAATAAAATTAAGTTTACTTAATGGCATTAAAAAAAAAAGATATCTAGTTTTGTCTTTTTGTAAGGATCTGAATTTCATGCGTCTTTGTGTGTAGCCATCTTGGAGCGTCTTAATATTTTTTTAAGTTTAGATATTAACACAGTTTGAGATCCATGTCTGTTTCGAATAGTTCCATAAAAAGTGAATTCATTTAGTGATGGGCAGAAAATTATTTTAAAAAACTCATTCTTAACAGCACGGAGTGAGTGAATTTTGCTAATAATAAATGTTACTCATAAATAGTGGCAAAAATGTAGGTGGAATTTTTTGGTTATCAGAACGGTAATCCAGTTAGTACATAGTAATTTCCTTTTTTTTAGAAACTAAATTTCACGTGTGTTCGATTCGTGGACAAAGCAGAACGTCGGCGATTATTTTTTCCGAGACTATTTTCCCGGCCCAAAGTCAACAGTACCAAGGCTTGTTTCTAGTTAGCTGAAGTATTGTTTTAGTCCCGTACAATTCTAGTAAAGTTGACTATTCCAGGATTTACCTTCTTGCCCCTTTAGAAGGGATTAGTTTATTGTCAAGTGCCTGGGGAATGCTGACGAGGCATTTTAGGCAGTTTTACAGGCCAGAGCGCTCTTTATCTAAGGCGCTAGGTTTTCAAATACTATATTCGACTTCTGCGTCACAACTCTCCATCGTGCGAGGGAGATAAACAGAAAAGCTGTGGCATAGTGCCTGATTTTGGTAGATACCAACATGGAGTGACCTCGTGTACACTCATTTTGGAATATATTTGTGTACTTGAGCGCGATTGATAAATGCTTGATACGCGAGTCATGAAGCTCTTTTGCCTTGGTATCTCCGGCTCCAAAGAGTGGGGTGTTGAGTTCCTTTTATTCGATCGGTTGTTGAAGTCTGAATCTTTTGACTGTTTGTCTCCTCGCTTTAAGGAGTTTCCAATTTCACATTGGCTTATTACTTTTACATATAGATGTTACTTGTATATACATATTGGGCTTTTGTAGTTCTATAATTTGATTTTTATAAATAAATGCATAAGTCCTATAAAATTATAAATATATTAACTTTATTATATAGACCAATATTTCCCAATTTTATTCCGCACATATCCACTTTAATCTAAGGTGAATTCTTCCTGGTATTTCCATGTCAAATTGAGTTCTTATTTACCCTATATAATAATATAATGGGTTATTAATTTAATATTGAACTTATTAATAAATCGAACATTTTTATTTTAAACAATGATTGACAAACTCCATTTCAATATGCTGTGTTTCATTAATTTTCTGTAACTCTTGATATAATGAACGCTAAGAATAAGCGATCAATTGAAATGCATCGAAGCGAGCATATGACCTGATTCTAGAATGAAAAGAATAGCGGATTAGTCAAAATGAACAACAAAACACGCTTAATGATTGCCGAATTAAGGATTAAATTATTATGTCATGTTTCCAAAGGCAAACTTTAGAGCAAGCAGACGTGAAGCAATCAATTGTGCCAACCCCGATGCGGGTGGAACGTATTAGTCATGAATTGATTCCTTTGTCTCAATCTTTCTCTCACTTTCAAGTTTGGATTGCTATGCACATATGCCTTTATGTTTGCTGTAATTTGATTGGCCACACCCTTTATTCTTCACTGCAACCTCTCTTCTTCACCACACACGTGGTGTTGCTAGTCTCAGTCTTTTCTACAAATAGTATTATGACACGTGTTCCTCAGAAGTGTCTGATCTATTCCCAACTTCCGTTGTTACTACCGTTTGACTCGTTAGTCTAGTAGTTTCTATAAATTCGCTGTTTTAATTCCTCATTGTAATAGAGCTTCCTATTCCAATAGATTTTTTCCAAGGACGGCAATCTTGTGAAACTCTCTTCCTGCTCACCGTTTTCTTTCATTCTTAAATCCATAGTTTTTCAAGACCAATAGGCATCTCCTGTCTTTGTAAAAAGTAGCTTTCGTTATTATTAGCTCCTTACATCAACTGACTTCATGTCTAGTCTCGAGCGATTTCCATAAAAAATTAATGTTTATGTTTCTTATGTAAATAACACTTCCATGCAAAAAGTAAACCAGTGTTCTATAATATGACTAAGCAGGCGTTTTCCCTTGACACCAAAACACCAAAGCAAAGGCTGTTGTTGAAATTACTTGTTCGGTATAGTTCTAGAAGGTTCAGCAACCAGGATTTACATGAATACTTTGAATATGGGTTGATTTATTGCTAATCGAGACTCTCGAACGATGTACGATTGGATTAGACACACTTCAGAAGACATAAGAACGCAAAAGACACCTTTTAAAACTTTGGCATTATCGCAGCCATTTAGAAACTTTAATATAAGCATACATGTTTTTAGAATGTTTTTGTATCTTGACTGAGTTTTTTCTAACGTTTGTCCTAGCACACAATGTTGACTGAGTTTTTTTTTACGTTTGTCCTAGCACACAATGTTGACTGAGTTTTTTTTACGTTTGTCCTAGCACACAATGTTGACTGAGTTTTTTTTTACGTTTGTCCTAGCACACAATCTTGACTGAGTTTTTTTCTTACGTTTGTCCTAGCACACAATCTTGACTGAGTTTTTTTTTACGTTTGTCCTAGCACACAATGTTGACTGAGTTTTTTTCTAACGTTTGTCCTAGCACACAATCTTGACTGAGTTTTTTTTTACGTTTGTCCTAGCACACAATCTTGACTGAGTTTTTTTCTTACGTTTGTCCTAGCACACAATCTTGACTGAGTTTTTTTTTACGTTTGTCCTAGCACACAATCTTGACTGAGTTTTTTTTTACGTTTGTCCTAGCACACAATCTTGACTGAGTTTTTTTTTACGTTTGTCCTAGCACACAATGTTGACTGAGTTTTTTTCTAACGTTTGTCCTAGCACACAATGTTGACTGAGTTTTTTTCTAACGTTTGTCCTAGCACACAATCTTGACTGAGTTTTTTTCTTACGTTTGTCCTAGCACACAATCTTGACTGAGTTTTTTTTTACGTTTGTCCTAGCACACAATGTTGACTGAGTTTTTTTCTAACGTTTGTCCTAGCACACAATCTTGACTGAGTTTTTTTTTACGTTTGTCCTAGCACACAATCTTGACTGAGTTTTTTTTTACGTTTGTCCTAGCACACAATGTTGACTGAGTTTTTTTCTAACGTTTGTCCTAGCACACAATGTTGACTGAGTTTTTTTCTAACGTTTGTCCTAGCACACAATCTTGACTGAGTTTTTTTTTACGTTTGTCCTAGCACACAATGTTGACTGAGTTTTTTTCTAACGTTTGTCCTAGCACACAATCTTGACTGAGTTTTTTTTTACGTTTGTCCTAGCACACAATGTTGACTGAGTTTTTTTCTAACGTTTGTCCTAGCACACAATCTTGACTGAGGTTTTTCTAACGTTTGTCCTAGCACACAATGTTGACTGAGTTTTTTTCTTACGTTTGTCCTAGCACACAATGTTGACTGAGTTTTTTTCTTACGTTTGTCCTAGCACACAATCTTGACTGAGTTTTTTTTCTTACGTTTGTCCTAGCACACAATGTTGACTGAGTTTTTTTCTTACGTTTGTCCTAGCACACAATGTTGACTGAGTTTTTTTTTACGTTTGTCCTAGCACACAATCTTGACTGAGTTTTTTTCTAACGTTTGTCCTAGCACACAATGTTGACTGAGTTGTTTTCTTACGTTTGTCCTAGCACACAATGTTGACTGAGTTTTTTTCTTACGTTTGTCCTAGCACACAATGTTGACTGAATTTTTTTTCTAACGTTTGTCCTAGCACACAATGTTGACTGAGTTTTTTTTTTACGTTTGTCCTAGCACACAATATTGACTGAGTTTTTTTTACGTTTGTCCTAGCACACAATGTTGACTGAGTTTTTTCTAACGTTTGTCCTTGCACACAATCTTGACTGAGTTTTTTCTAACGTTTGTCCTAGCACACAATGTTGACTGAGTTTTTTTCTAACGTTTGTCCTAGCACACAATGTTGACTGAGTTTTTTTCTAACGTTTGTCCTAGCACACAATTTGGTACGCACTTGTGCAGATAAACAAGTTTGTCTTGACATTTTTTTTTGATAATCGCTTTTGTTTCTAAATTAAGAGAAGGCCAGTTTTTACTTAAACATGGGTTCTCATTCGTGCAATTCATCGAAGAATTATTTAAACGAATGAAAACACAATGGACACTCATCTCATTAGTTTTGTTGAACGCCTGTTTACGAAATAATATCAACTATCTCTACGCTATTATCCAACCAGCGAGTGTTGTTGTCAAATACGACATTTTTTTCTAAATCAAATTTCTTCTTATAATTGTGTCCGTTCGCCTGAAAACCAATTATCTTCTGATAAAATTACATATGTGTATACATTTATATATTTTTCAATAGAAGAATAACTCCTAAATTAATTTATCATGATAGAGCACAATTCTTATGCGTACAGGTTAGTAATGTGGGCTATATTTAGTTTATTTAATTCCATACAAAAAGCCCAAGAGAAACAATATTTCGCAAAAATTCAGATTCTTCCGATTTTTGCAAAATTTAACACAATGTATAACGCATCAAGTAATAAATATGCTGTCATTTAAAATTTCTTTTTAATATTTCGAAGCATCGTTAGAGGAGTCAATATAAGCACATATCCTATTTCGAAAGAAATAAAAAATATTTCAGAATGGCATTAAATTGGATCTATATTAATTAGGTACTACTTAAACAAAATTCACTGGATTTCAATTTCTTATTAAGCCTTCAGTTCGATCGGTAATTATTCACACACACACACACACACACACACACACACACACACACACACACACACACACACACACACACACCGGCATTTGAATAAAATGTTCCAGCCAGGGACGGTTCCATATGGCAGAGGCACAAATTTAGTAAAAAATAGAGGAATATTCTTAAATAAGGTTTTTAGCATCGTACGGATCAATTTCAATCAAAAACAAGTAACTGAAAAGTATAAAGTAATGTCTTTTAATGATGACGACGTATATCGTCAAAAATTTTAAGTTAAAAATGCATTGTATGAATTCCTAACTATCTTACAATAATTCCAATTTTATATATATATATATATATATATATATATATATATATATATATATATAATTGCATTATGATGCACAAATGATTCCTGAAAGGATGAAACACTAGTGTCTGTTGATATTGAGTATAATAATTATTAAATATCAACAGACACTAGTGTTTCATCCTTTCAGGAATCATTTGTGCAGGGTGTCACGATTAACACCGGTCGATAGATTCTGGCTTCATTAGCAAGGACCTAGTCCATTCAGCCGCCATTAACCGCGAGAAATATTGTTGAAATTAGAATATTTTTTTAAATGATATATATATATATATATATATATATATGTTATATATATATGTTATATAAATGTTCTATATATATATAATATGTCCACAAAGTCTGGCTACATAATGTAGCCAGACTTTGTGGAAGCATCCTATAGATTATGTAGCCAAACTTTATGAGCACCCTGTATATATATATATATATACAGAGGCACACAGACAAACACACACGTGTATATATATATATATATATATATATATATATATATATATATATATATAGACCGGCGTGGGCCAGTATTAAACGTAACGTTAAATTCCGTTAAAAAAGTGAAGTAAAAACACAG
>NC_136509.1:48362290-48411918 GCF_053919585.1 Euprymna scolopes
AAAATGTGCTACGATGAACTTGTTGCTCCACTGTCTCCTCGATGTAAATATAGCCGACCAACCTGAAAATCAGCTAAATATCATCTATTCACTGGAGAAGTCTCCAGATGTCGGACAGCTTTCTATTGTAACGCCTTTTGTTTCTCTAACTGCTTTTTAAATCCGTCCCTGCTACCCTGACTATACGGGTATGAAGACTTTTAAATTGAATAAACAATTCGCTACACAACTTTCCATGCACGATGGCTCCTAAATCTAATACATAATCTACACTAGCTCCTTACGGTGTTATTTGATGATAATTAAAGTATTGTAAAATAAAACACCTTTTGTTATTTCTCTCTCCTTTTTTATTGTTATTTTTCATTCGAGTTTTGTTTTGTGTTATTTGTTTTTTCGTCGATTTTATCCGGACTATCAGAAAGAATACTGATTACGAGGCCGTAACAAGTGCTCTTACTGCGCTTCATTGTTGTTCTCAGAATTTTTATCAGTGAAATCATCATCATCATCATCATCATCATCATCATCATCATCATCAGCATCATCATCATCATCAGCAGCAGCAGCAGCAGCAGCAGCATCAGCATCGTCATCGTCATCATCGTTATCATCAATATCGCCATTATCATCATCGTTGTAATTATCATCCTTGGTAGTGAAGTCATCACTGTTGTTATCATCATCATCATCATCATCATCATCATCATCATCATCATCATCATCATCATTATCATCATCGTCGTCGTCGTCGTCGTCGTCGTCGTCGTCGTCGTAATTGTCAACACCATTGTCGTTGTCGTGATCATCACTATCGTCGTCATCATTATCATCACCCTTATCGTCGTAATTGTAAACATCATTGTCGTCATCATCATTATTACCATCATGCTCGCCATCATTGTTCAAGAACAAACACAGGAAAGCTTTTATTTTCGTTTTGTTTTTAACTGTAGATCATCCGTATTACTGCTATTGCAATAATAATAACTAGCGGGACCTGTGGAAATTTCACAGCTGCATCTTTCATATGTAATATATTGCTGCTGGTCATTCTGTGGGCGTAAAGCATGAATGAAGACATCCTCATATTATTCTAGCGCTTTTGTTAAAACTGTATCGCCCTCTTACTAAAATAATGACTTTGATATATTACCTGGGCTGATTATTTCATTACAAACACGCCAATCAATTAATTCACATTTCATCATTTTCATAATTCTTGGATATCTTACTACTTTCGACAATGATTTTTCATAATTTTAACCCACATTATCGCCACCCCATATACTAAAATAATACCTTTGATATATTGTCTGGAATGATTATTTCATTACAAACACACCAATCAATTAACTCACATTTCATCGTTTTTTATAATTCTTGGATATGTTACTAATTTCGACAATGATTTTTCATAATTTTAACAAACCCGAAGTCTTGGCTGATTATTCCATTACAAACACACCAAATAACTCACATTTCATCATTTTTCATAATTATTGGAAGTGTTACTAATTTCGACAATCATGTTCCATAATTTTGACTTACATTATCGCCCCCTCCTTACTTAAATAATTACTTTGATACATTGTCTGGGTTTTTTATTTCATTACAAACACAGCAATCAATTAACTTCCATTTAATCATTTTTATAATTCTTGGATATGTTACTAATTTCGACAATGATTTTTCATAATTTTAACAAACATAATCCCCCGACGTTACTAAAATAATAACTTCTATATATTTCCTGGGCTGATTATTTCATTACAAACACACCAATCAACTCACATTAAATCCTTTTTCATAATATTTCATAATATTGGATATGTTACTTATTTCGACAATCATTTTTAATAATTTGGAGAAACATTATCGCCATTCTTACACAAAAAACTTTGATATATTGTCTGGGTTGATTATTTTATTACAAACACACCAATCCATTAACTCATATTTCAGCACTTTTCATAATTCTTTGATATCTTACTAGTTTCGACAATCATTTGTTCATAATTTTAACACACATTATCAACCCCTCCTTACTAAAATAATAACTTTGATATATTTCCTGGGCTGATTATTTCATTACAAACGCACCAATCAACTCACATTTAATCATTTTTCATAATATTTGAATATATTTCCAATTTCGACAATATTTTTTATAATTTTGACAAATATTATCGCCATTCTTACACAAAAAAACTTTGATATATTGTCTGGGTTGATTATTATATTACAAACACACCAATCAATTAACTCATATTTCAGCATTTTTCATAATTCTTGAATATCTTATTAATTTCGATAATTATTTGTTCATAATTTTAAACCAAATTATCGCCCCCTCCTTACTAAACTAGTAACTTTGATATATTGCTTCGACTGATTATATCATTACAAACACATCAATCAATTAACTCACATTTCATCATTTTTCATAATTCTTGGATATCTCACTAATTTCGAAAATTATTTTTCATAATTTTAACCCACATTATCGCATCCCCCCTTACTAAAATAATAACTTTAATATATTGTCTTGGCTGATTATTCAATTACAAACACACCAAACAACTCACATTTAATCGTTTTTCATAATTATTGGAAGTGTTACTAATTTCGACAATCATGTTTCATAATTTTGACTTACATTATCGCCCCTCCTTACTTAAATAATTACTTTGATACATTGTCTGGGTTTTTTTTTATTTCATTACAAACACATCAATCAATTAACTCATATTTGAGTATTTTTCATAATTCTTGGATATGTTACTAATTTCGAGAATCATTTTTCATAATTTTGACTTACATTATCACCTCCCTTACTAAAATAATAACTTTGATACATTGACTAGCTTGATTAAGTGATTACATACACACCAATCCATTAACTCACATTTTATCAGTTTTTATAATTCTTGATTATGTTAATTATTTAGACAAACATTTTTCATAATTTTGACCCACATTATCGCCACCACCCTACTAATATAATAACTTTGATATATTACCCTGACTTATTATTTTATTACAAACACATCAATCAACTAACTCACATGTCATCATTTTTCATAATTCTTGGATGTGATACGAAGTTCAACAATAGTTTTTTCACAATTTTAACCTTTATTTTACCCCGCTTACTAAAATAATGACTCTGATATGTTGTGTTGGCTGATTATTTCATTACAAACACACTAATACAATTTATATTTCATAATTTTTCATACTTCTTTGATATGTTACTAATTTCGACAACCATTTACGTAAATTTAATCTACATTATCGCCCCTCCCCTTACTAAAATAATGACTCTGATATATTCCGTATGCTGATTATTTCATTACAAACACATCAATCAATTCCGGGTATTTTTATAGTATGTATGTTCCACCTTTCTTATCCATCCGCAGGTGACGCCGCGTATTCTGTAAGTATATATCTTTCAGCTATCTCATTCGATCCTGGGCGACGTTAGGTATTCTGCTACTATATTTTTTCTACTTATCTCATTCAATCTTGGGCGACGGTGGGTATTCTGCTAGTATATATTTGGGCTTATCTCTTCCAATCCTGGGATTGACTTCATGTCCGCCCACCCACTGTTAAAAATATACATGAAATAAAGTAATGTTTAAATCGTAAACTGTTTCAGCCATTTGCGGGACTGATTTATATCACCAACTCACTGTTAAAAATATACATGAAATAATGTAATGTCGTTGACTGTTTCTGCCAATTACAGACTGAATTCATAATGCCAACCCCACTGTTAAAATATACATAAAATAAAGTAATGGTTAATTCGTAAACTATTTCAGCCATTTCCGGGACTTACTTCTTATTTCCCACCACGCTGTTTAAAATATGGATAAAATAGGGAACTTTCTAAAACGTAAATTGTTGCAGTCATTTCCGTGACTTATTTCATATCCCCCAACCCACTGTTAACAATATACATGAAATAAAGTAATGTTTATTGCGTAAACGGTTTCAGCCAGTTCCGGGACAAATTTCATATCCTCAAACCCATTGTTAAGAATATACATGAAATAAAGTAATGTTTAAATCGTAAATGGTTTGAGCTATTTCCGGGACTGACTTCGTATTCCCAACCCCACTGTTTAAAATATACTTGAAATAAAGTAATGTTTAAATCAAAAACTGTTTCAGCAGCTTTTCGAAATTAATATATAAAAACATTAACACGTTATGGAGTAGGCAACCATTACTTCAACATGAATTTCTGAGTGTAGTATCAGTCTCAGCATTCCAGTAACTTTAATCCCTCCTCAAGAATAGTTTTTGCAATTACTGCCATGAGGACATTAGGAACAAAAATATGAACTCAGACTTACTTGATATATTTACGTGATATTGGGAATGTTACAAATAAGCCCCTAGCGTGCACTGATGCATTTACCTGATTTTTAGAATCAGCAGAACATGCATGTGATTTTTGGAATATGACATCTAATGCCAATGTACTACATCACAAATATATTACATGCATCTTTTTTAACAGAAGATAATGACGTCATCACCGGAAGTAAACACGTAAGACTATCATCCCCCCTACTCGAAAAGAAGGAGGAGATTATGCTTGGATCTCATTAAACACTCACCAAATCCATTAATCCATATTTAATATAATCTGTATATTAATACGATAGCGGGTGGGTTCTTAAATCTCAACCAATGAAAATTTCCGGAAAGCGTGACACAAAAAAGAGCACACACGCTTTCGTATTAATAATAATAATAGTAATAATAATAATAATAATAATAATAATATGATGATGATGATGATGACGACGACGATAATATAATAATAATAAAAATGATGATGATGATACTAATGATGCGACATTTACGCTATTCTTGTACTTCTAAAAATCCACTGCGTTAAAAGGAATATTAAATGTTGCCTCTTAGGATTCCTTCAGATCAGAGGCACAAAGTGAGACAGTAATTAGTTTCGATTCTTCCGGTTGGTGATCCAGGGTTACCCTGCATTTTATCGTCTATTCCGGGATCCATTCTTTCGACAAGAAACCCGGGATGCTGCTCGAGATGTCTTTGATGCAAGGCTGCGTATTCTTTGAACAAGAATCCAGTGGATAAGATCGTGACTTGAAAGCCTTAATTGAATATTTCCTGAAAATATCTTTTATCCAAGTATATTTAACACACACACACACACACACACACACACACACACACACACACACACACACACACACACACACACACGACCGCGCGCATCCCCATGAATATATATATATAGATATATATATATATATATATGTGTGTGTGTGTGTGTGTGTGTGTGTGTGTGTGTGTGTGTGTGTGTGTGTGTGTGTAAGTGTTGGGACGATTAATCGGAATCGGGAATCGAAAAAATGGAACATTTAGGGATATCGGAATCGGACAAATTTGCGCATATTTTTCCGATACCAAAACGATTCTTTTGTCTTTTTTTATTTGAATATGTTTAAAGTCAAATCAACCTTTACCGGTAATAATTATAACATAATAAATATTTGTTTTTTAACGACTAGTGAAACTAAAATCAATAGATGATTTCTGCAAGTGTATTTTTTCTTTTAGGAAAATATCTTCACATTAAGCATGTGTTTTTACGGTAATCGGGAAAAATAACGATTCTATATTTGAATATTTAGAGATTTATAAAGAATCGGAATCGGAATTGGTAATTGTATCGGAATCGGAAATTTAGGACGGAATCAATAATTGTATCAGAATCGGGAAAAATATTGGTATCGTCCCATCACTAATATATGTATATATATATATGTATATATATATGTATATATATATATACATATATATATATATACATACATATATATACGTACATATATATATACGGATATATATATATATATATATATATATATATATATATATATATATATAAGGGGAAAAAGAAAGAGAGAGAAGTGAACATCTTCTGTCCAAATGACGAAAAATTATGTTTCACCATTGTTCGCAGTCACTATTTATACAGATATATTACTAAAATATTCAAATAAAATCATACAATCAAGTCAGTAATTTAAATTTTCATTTAACGACGTGTAGAAAAAAATCACCAACCGCGAGACTATTTATTTAGAGTGGTGGATTTCTTTACAAATGTATTTCAGTTGACAAATCTGAATTTTTGAGATGAGGATTGGTTATATGTATTATTATTCATCGGACTACTGTTCTCATCTTGAGTGTGATTTTCACAAAGTTTTGGTCGATATAACCTCCGGCCTTCTTCAGGTGTAGCTTGTCGAACTCGGGAATGTTTCTGTCGAACTCGGGAATTTGGACGAAATTTCGAGCGGAACCCTTTATTTACTTCACGGGGGGGGGGGTAGCATACTCTTGTTCCGTCAGCCATGACTGAATAGAGATCCTAATAATGCGTATCCATTAGTATACAAATAAATATAAATTAGCAAACAAAACCTGCCACAAGGAAGCACATCAGAGACCGCACAGAAGCGAGAATTCATATAGCAATATACATTATTATTCATCGGACTACTGTATGCGAATATGGATTTGTTTTGTGTTCTAGATAATGGTGGATAATTAAACTAACATAGCTATAACGACCGATGCGTATGCAAACAAATTATAAAAAAATAGATTTCAGAGAATGTGATTTTTTAAGAGGGACTGACTTGGTTTTCAAAAGGTTTCCATTTATTCATAAATTGTAAGTTTTAACAAAGGAGCTTTCTTTACACACAACAACGCCCGTCGCTCAGGGGAATCGATTTCTTCTTTCCCCTCAGTTTTACAGTTTCATGTAAAAGATGAATAATTTGTATAAAAATGACAAAAATATTAATGTTTTTGTCTCATGTTTGCAACACTACTTTTCTTTCGCGTATTTCAGTCGGGCGGCGAACTTTGTGGAGCAATTACGATACGGAATGATTTTATAGTTGCATGTAAATATATTTATAGCAAGTAAGCTAAACAGTCATGTTTAATATTTTATTCCCCACAGAAATTATCAATTACAAATACTAAGCTTTACTCGCGTAGTGAACTTTCTCTCCCCCTCTCTCTTTATATATATATATATATATATATATATATATATATATATATATATATATATAATCAAGGTAAAATATGTAGAAAATCATCTATAATACTTAACGATAATTCTCTCCCTCTCTCTTACACACACACATACACACACAATACACACATATACTTGTGTGTGTATGTGTAAGAGAGAGGGAGAGAGTTATCGTTAAGTACTATAGATGATTTTTCTGCATATTTTTCCTTGATACTTTATAGAGACAGATAAATTTTCGAGTTTCATGCTGAAACTGGCAAATGAATCAGCCATGCTCGTTTATACTCGAGTACTTTTTGTTCTATCCGAAGCCATCTTCAGAGATTTGGTATTGAATAACATTATTTTAATGTTTAATGATTGTTTCAGGCGAGAACGATCTAGAAAGGATCAAAGTAATAATATGTGTATTGTGTATAATATATTATAGATATTTTATATATTATATATATTATACTCGCGTGGGGGCGGCGGCTTTAATCGGTCGTAAAATGCGCTTAATATAACATTTTAATTTGTCTACATTTCCTATATATTATAGAGTCGTGATTTCAAAAGTAAAAAAAAAATTGGGATGAGATCCGCTAAAACCAAAGCCAAAAGCAAAACTGTAGCATCCAAAGCTAGTGACGTTACCAACGTGATACACGCATATGAACTGATTAAAAATATACTAAGATGAATGTACAAAATGTATAACAATTTTAAACAAGCGGGAGGGGGCGGCTTATCCCGATCGTAAGATGCGCTTAAATATGATATTTTAATTTGTCCAGAGTTCGTATAGAGTCGTGATTTCTAAAAGTAAAACAAACAAAAAAAAATTAATGTCATCGGCTAGAATCGAAACCGAAACTGTAGCATTCCACTTTACTAATCTGACGAGCATATGAACTGATTAAAAATTAAAAATAAAATAAGATGAATGTACAAAATCTATAACACTTTTTCAGTTTTGACATTTTTTTACCCCTTAAAAATTTTTTTAACCGGCTAAAAGCCCAAAAAAGGACGGTCCATAAAATTTTCAATCATCTGAGCCGCCTTGTGTCGCTCTGCGACTTTTAGTTTGGGATAAGACAGAGTTTGTAAAATATGGAGGCAGACAGACAGACAGACAGACATATGGCCTTATATATGTATTAGATTTATTATATATATTATAATCTATTATATGTATATATATATTACCATATATGTTATATATTATAAATTATATATAGTATTATATATATCATATATAATATTATATATAGTATTATATATATCATATATAATATCTATGTATAATATGCATATAATCATATGATATTAAAACGAAATACGTATTATAATATAGGTTTATAAGCCAAATTAAAATGCAATATTTTGTTAAAATTTAATATTTCGAATTATTACGTAATCATCGGATTTTTTTTTAAAGAAAAATTCAGTAATAGAGAATCCTTGTGTTGTTATTTAACGGTGATATTTTCTAATACACGGAAGATTACGCTTGGGGCACGTGGTATGAAAGTTAAGGAATCTCTGCCACTGAATTTTTTATCATTTACCACCATGGTAAGAAAAAATAAATATAAATAATCTGATGATGACGTGTTACGTCGAAATATTAATTTTAAACACATATCACGGAGAACTCAAACTTAACATATTATATATATATATATATGTGTGTGTGTGTGTGTGTGTGTGTGTGTGTGTGTGTGTGTGTTATGCAGAATGTCCAAATAAAATGTATACACTCTTTAAGTTATCTCAACTTGCAACATGAATACGTTATGCCAATTTCCAAGAGATGCTTAGGAATAGAAAATGGTACTTCTAGCAGAATGGAGCAATCCCCACTATCATATTGACGGTCACATGCGAAACTAATGGGAAAGATTAAGAGGAAGTATCGAAAACAATCCACGCTCACCGGATTTGACCCCCATTGATTTGATGGGGCGAGTAAGACACAATGTTAACACCACTAAACTTGATACAATGAATGAGTGTAAAGCAGCCATTGAAAGAGGATGAACCAATTGAACTAATTAGAAACATTTTGGGCTCAATCAGGAAGAGTGATCAACTGTCTATGACACACAATGACTAATAATTTGAACACTTTCGATAATTAGCTGGTTTCAATATTTGTTCACAATATTTTGATATTTGCAAATTTTCTTTATTATAATATACGTTAGTTTTATGGTCATTTAAAGAATTATACATTTTATTGGGCCACCGTGTATATATTATTATATATTATATCTATGTATATTATATATATTAGTTGTATATATATATATATTAGATGTATATATATATATATATATATATATAGTGGAGATGGTAATTAATAAAAACTGAAGAAAATGCTCAATACTGTTGTAGAGCTAACATGCGTTTTATTTTTTATTACCGTATCTTTCTGTTAAGTTACATTATTGTTTCGGCTACACGGCCGTTTTTTTGGCCGTCTGTATCGTCCTCAGACTTTTACAGAAATGTTCGCTATGTTCTTGCATCCCAAAATAGCGACCATTTCTGTAAAAGTCTGAGGACGCTACAGACGGCAAAAAAAAAACGGCCGTGTAGCCGAAATAATAATGTAACTTAACAGAAAGATACGGATATAAAAAATAAAACGCACGTATATATATATATATATATATATATATATATATATATATATATATATATATATATATTAGTCCTCGCGCGAAAGAGCAGGACACAAAATGTTTTAAATAATAATAATAGAATAACAACAACAAAGACTTTCGCTGGCGAGGACTACTATTGACCGTAACCAGTTATACAATCCTTTTGAAATTTTCATCTCTATTTTCTCGTTATGTACTGAATATTTGTTAATGAAACCTATATGAAATATGTTCCTTATTAAATTTTAAAGATTTTCTATTCTGAAAGAAGTTTTAAAAAATTTTATCTAAAAAGTTATTTTTAAGTTTTTGTTAAAAGAATTCAGATTTTCTCATTGTTAAGACCTGCATTACAAATAGGGGTTGCAAGAAATGAGATAAATACAAACTGAAACAGAGAGAATATTCAGACCTGTAATAATACAAAGAAGGGGTTGCAAAAATGAGTTGTAGTGTGAGGAGAAATACAAACTGAAATAGAGAGAAGGAGAGTTTTAAAATATAATCTTAAAAAGATGATACAAGTTACAAAAGCATTCCATCCAAGGCATAAAAATTGTTCAACAAAATGTTTTTACTATAGGCTTTAAATATAAAAGTATAAGATTCAGTTTGAAATTTATTTATCTTCAAATTGACTTTTATAAATTTTACAAAGTAAGGTATAAAAATTTAATTTAAATTGAATCAAAAAATTACCTTGGATTTATTTTATGTAATGTACATTCGGTTGCACTTTACAAACATTATCTTTCATCTAGCAATTAATGATATAGATATAAAATTTTCAATGATTTTTTTTAAAAAGTACAACAGAATCTACATTACATAAAATAGATCCAAGGTAATTTTTAAATTAAATTTAAATTAAATTTTTATACCTTATTTTGTAAAATTTATAAAAGTGCACTTTGAAGATAAATAAATTTCAAATTGAATATTGTACCTTTATTTTTAAAGCCTATAGTAAAAACATTTTGTTTAAAAATTTTCATGTCTTGGATGAAATGCTTTTCTAACTTGTATATATATATATATATATATATATATATATATATATATATATATATACGTATATATATATACATATATACGTATATATGTATATATATCGGATAAAAACACAAGGCCATATAATGCAAAACAAAGAAGTCATTGATTCAATAATACTAGCTGTATTTATTGCATATATTTATTATTTATTTATTTATTTTATATTTAACTTTTGCTATATATATATATATATATATATATATATATATATATATATATATATATATATATATATATATATATATCGGATAAAAACACAAGGGAATACGATGCAAAACAAAAAAGTCATAGATTCAATAATATTCGTTTCTGTTCAAATTTCATCAAGTTTCCTGAGGTTGAAATTGACAAGAAACGTCTCCAAGATTCGATTTTATCACATGATTTGATTTAAGTGTTCTTATACGTAAACATCTTTTGAAAATCCAAGTTCTTGTTTTTAGTGCTTTAATGTTGTAAGAGATGGAACAAAACTCGAGAAGAAGGAAATAATTATAAAATGAAAATGGAAAAATGATAGAGATGATAATCACGGAACAAAGTGTCAGTGCAGTGAGAATTAAGACAAGGAAAGAATAAAACAGAAAAATATAACAAAAAGAAAGGAAGAATAAACAAGCAAAGGAGTAGAAAAATTTGAAGGAAATGTTAAGTTTAAATAACTGTTTTGGGTCGGTATTGTGTTCGGAAGAAAGAAACTAATTCGGGATTAAGTGAAACGAGTTTTTTTTAAAGAAAATATAAACACAGCATATAAAAGCGTGGGTGAACGTCTGTCTGTCTGCACACATTAGACTGGAGTGATCATAACACCGGAAGGCATGTGCTCCCGGTATTCATAATGAAGAGGAAGAATTCATGTAGTCCGTGAAAGTAAGTTGCATAACAATTGCTTACATACAGATATGTAAACGTGGATAAAAATGTACTGGCCATAAGCTATTTCGGCATTTATCATGGAGAGAAGGGCTCGTTTACTTGGTGCAATTATGAAAACCGTCCATATAGCAAACTTTGTTATATCCGGTACGAAACCGCAACAAATCAAACCGAACGATTTTGTATCTTGAAAAGAATGCATTGGTGGTCTGCGTGTTAATGGAGGATAAATGATTGTATACCCAATAATGTGGCACACCCATGTAAAATTGAATCATGTACTGGTAGTAATAGCAATATTATTAATTCCTCTAACAACAATAAAGAATGTCAGTTAAGTACCAACTAATAATGGCACTCAAAATAGTCCTGATACCAATAAACATGAATAATAGTATTACCATTTACATTGAGTGTACAATAGATTTGAGAAAGTCGATGCGGAGCATGAGATGATCTCATGAATTTTTTTTTAAATTCAATTTTCACCCCAAACAAGGCACAGTGCCACTTTGAAGCAGGGGGCTTCTATCAGGGACTTAATTAGCGGGGGCCATTATGAAGGGAGATGAGTAGAAAGATGTTTGTTAACATTACACTTGAACTTCTGCATATCATTGCAGTTGGGAAAGCAGAATCCTGGAAGGGAGTTCCAAAGACCCGCAGTTCTGGGGAAGAAACTATTGGAGTAAAAGGCTCTCTTGCACCTAGGGATCTCTACTGTAAAGGGATGAGACCTAGTAGCTTGTCGGGTTTGTCGGGGGTAGTTACGTCGGGGAGGTACAAGTGTTTGCAGTTCGTCAGAGCATTCACCATTAAAGTATTTGTAGAACAGGCAGAGGGATGCAACATCTCGTCGATGGGAAAGAGGCTGAAGCCTAGATGACAGTTCAGGACCTATCAGGTTGGCGACTCTCTTTTGAACCTTGTCCAGGAGCGAGAGACAAGCAGCAGATGCACCAGCCCAGATGTGACAACAGTACTCCATACATGGGCGAATGGTTGCCTTATAGGGGTATAGGATACTGTCAGGCGTAAGTAGTTTTCTAGCACGGTAGAGGGAGCCAACCTTCCTTGCAGCAGCCTTGGCAATGATCTCAATGTATCTATTCCAGTTCATATTCCCTGTAAACGTTAGGCCGAGGAGTTTAAAAGAGGTACTTTCAGGCAATGTGTTCCTGGCTATTGCTATTGGTGGTAGAGAAGGTTTCTTGTAGTTATTGAAGGAAACAAGCTTAGTCTTAGCAGCATTGAATGTGACCAACCATTTTTGTCCCCATTCCACTACGGATTGGAGGTCATCCTCTAGCGTTTCTGCCATTTCCTTGGATATGTGTTCATTTGCTTTCCCCTCATATCTGTTATAGAGAGTGGTGTCATCGGCAAATATACCCATCTCCGAAACAATTTTATCAGGAGGTCGTTTATGAATATCAGGAATAATAGAGGTCCAAGGATAGACCCCTGAGGTACTCCCGCATTTATGTCATATTGTTTGGATGTATGACCGTCGAGGACAACTTTGATTTTTCTATTACTTAAGAAGGATTTAATTACATTATGAATTCTTCCAGTGATTCCATATGATCTAATTTTCCTTAGAAGACCATCGTGCCATACCCTGTCAAAAGCCTTAGATATATCAAGGGCCACCGCTCTATCCTCCCTTGTTTTATCCAATGAACGGTATATACGTTCAGAAACTACAGTTAAGATATCTGCTGTTGAACAGGCTTGCCTGAATCCATATTGTTTGTCAGTTTAGCAGCTGTTAGGTGCTGGACTAGGGCTTGATTAACTAAGGACTCAAATATTTTGGCGAAAAGCGGGAGGAGGCTAATGGCGCGATAATTTAGTGGGTCAGTTCTTTCACCAGAATTCTTGAAGACTGGTACCACAGAGGTAGTTTTCCAGCAGTCGCGAAAACAAGATTCGTTGAGGCATTTATTGTAAAGTTTGGACAGAACTGGAGCAACCTCGGCAGAGCATTTTTTAATAGCACAGCCAGGATGAGATCTGGTCCACATGCTTTTGAGGTGTCTAGGTTTCTTTTACCTGAGAAGGGGTGATTTTCAAATCCTCTAGTGTGGCGTCTGTTCGCAGAGGAAAATCAGGGAGTGAGTGGTGTACCGAGTTCAGTGTGGAGTTTGAGGCAAACCGACTGGCAAGCAGATTAGCCTTGTCAGTTGCCGTGCAAGCAACCTCATGATTGTTTGATAGTGGGGGAATAGTTGACTGTCCATTATTTACTACGCTGTTGTAGATTTTCCAAAAATCCCGGGTTCCTAATTTCTGTGCTTCGATGCGTTTTCTGGTGGTTTCAGAGTAATCTGTCTTATGCTACGAAATGCCTTAATAGATATAGTTACTTTGGCCTGTGGAAAGTTTACACCAATGATAAATATATGAATGAGTTGAGGATTATGCTAAAGATGACAGAAATTCATGGGAAGGCGTTCACACAATATGTGGGTGAATTGCAGAACACATAGGATGATAAAAGATATAATGTAGGAGGTGTAGCGAAATAAATAGCGCCTAAAAAAGGTGTCTGTTAAAATCACAATCAATCCCGAAAGTTCTATCTCGGCTAAGGCCGCAAGATGATGATGATGATGATTGTTGGCATTGGTTTCTCCGATATCTTTCTAGTAAGAATAGTTTTTATACGCATACATTGGTTACTTACGGGATGGACCTGGTGAAAATTGCTAGAGTGAAAGTGTTTATGTGGAACGAAGTTGATTCTGACTTGACACACCCAGATTGTCAGTCTGCGTTGTAAGGACTTAGCCATAATAACCTGAGTTTCTTGTGAATAAGAAAAATTATGGTGGGCAATTTGACCTACAATTGTAATACATTTATCTTCTGATTCTGAAAAATATCCGTGCATGAGGTCGCCAAGCTAATCAAAAACCTAGATTCCACTAAAGCAACTGGCCCTGATCGCATCCCAATTATAGTGTTAAAAAAGCTTCATCCAGAACTTGCTCCCATACTTACGAAACTATTTAAGCGCTGCCTTAAGGAGAAGTGCTTTCCGACTCCCTGGAAGACCTCATCAGTTTGCCCTGTATTTAAGAATTCAGGTGATAAGTCATCTCCCTCTCAGTACAGACCAATAAGTCTCCTGTGTGTTATGAGTAAGTTGCTGGAATCCATATTAAATAGAGAAATAGTCAACCACCTCAGCAGGAACAACCTTCTTAGTGACACAGAATATGGTTTCCGCTCTGCAAGATCTACCGCAGATGTGCTGACGGTTGTATCCCACAGGATTAGTGAATCTCTTGACAAAGGCTTCCTTTCTAGGGCAATTGTTCTTGACATATCAAAGGCCTTCGACAAGGTATGACATAAGGGTCTACTTCACAAGATTTCCAGCTACGGTATAACTGGAAATGTTTTCTCAATCATTAAATCATTTCTCTCCGATAGGCTCATAAGAGTAGTGGTAGATGGACAAAAATCGGAGGCCTGCAATATAAATGCTGGAGTCCCTCAGTGGTCAATCCTTGGCCCAACTCTCTTCCTGATCTACATCAATGACCTCCCTAAACACATACTTAAATCATTCGTTGATATCTATGCTGATGACACGACCATCTACGGCAACACATCAAAGGCTGTAAATGACAAAGTTCTCTCTGATTCTCTCTCCTCTGATCTCGAGCGCGTGGTTCAGTGGGGGAAGACGTGGTGGTTACCTTTAATGTATCCAAAAGCAAACTCCTATCCCTACATCACCAACGCTCTGATCCCCATCTGGCATCAATTGTGATGGATGGCTCTCGTCTGGGTGAGGCCCCGTGTTTTGACAAGCTTCTGGGTTTGACCATTACTCCTGATCTGAAATGGAACACTTACATCAAGTCTGTTGCCAAGGTCGCTGGAAAGATGGTGGGATCCTTCTACCGCTCCAGAAGATATCTCACTACTGATGCTATTCTCTATCTATATAAAAGCCAAGTACGTCCAAGGATGGAATACTGTTGCCATATCTGGGCAGGAGCTGCTAAAAACAGCCTATCCTGCCTTGGTACAAAATAGACTTCATGGCTTATTGGGGGATGCCCTTTTCTCTACCCTGCAACCTCTCTCCCACAGAAGAGACGTTGCGAGCCTATCCTTGTTTTATCGTTATGGCAGGTGCTCGTCTGAACTCCAATCTCTGGTCCCCCCTCGCCAATCTTTCACGAAAAACACCCGTCTAGCTGAATCCACTTTCCCCCACTCTATATCTGTGCCTAAATCAAAACGTGGATTCCATGAACAAAGCTTCTTTCTTAGAACTTCACGCCTGTGGAACTCTGTTCCGTCTGCCTGTTTCCCACCTGACTACAACTTGGATGTCTTCAAGTCCAACGTTAACAAATTTCGAATCAACCGCCCCTTTAAGTAAACACTTCATCAAATCTCCACACTAACGTAATGTACTTGCAATAACCCTTATCCCTGATTGGCTTCAGGGCCTTGATAAGTGGTGATCACTGTGTAAAAAAAACAAAAAATAGAAACAGATTAGCTACATGGCGAACGGAAAGAGACATTATTTCTTAATCATTTTTGAAAATGAATCACATATATGACGTCATACTAAATATTGCACACTTTTCTCTTGACACTAGCCGATTTATCCGTGATTATTAGGGCCATGACAACAGCATATTCTTTTCCTTGTTTCAATTCTCAGGTATATATCCATTGTTATCTTATGTTTTTATGTAGAGTGATGTTATCCTCGGGTGATTAATTGTGTCTAACTGTGTGGGATATATACTCGAGAGTCAAAACAATGGAAAGAATATGCTGTTGTCATGGCCCTAGTTATTATCCGTTGCGGTTTATGATTAGTCTTATGATTGTTTTTATAGACATTAATCGATATAAATCCACAGTATGAAGCCGAATTAAGGTAAACAGCCTACTGATGAGACGATCTTCAAACTGTTCAAATGAATTTTATTGGGTTGTGTTGCCCTGTTGCAACTACTATTTATTGTCACAATATCTTTTCTTTGTTTAAGGCTACCTACCAATTATTACAGACAACTAGATAGAGCTAGTATTCATTTGGAGCATATAACTACACGACCATAAAACAAAGACCATTTACCGTTTATGATTGGAACTTAATGGAGAAGTCAAGTATCGATTAAAGTTTACTTGTACCATGGATAGTTGAACTGCAGCAAAGATTGTGAATTTTATTAAAGATTCCATGGGTTTCATTTTAGGGTCAACTTGTACAAGGTACCTGGTTCAATTCAGTTTAGAACAAAGTATGATGTTTGTAACACGTCAGAAAATGCACGCGGATAATAGTAACTGATGTGCAATCGCGGAATAATATTTCTGTACATAGAAACCCTCGACACATCCTTGGTGTGCGGGGAGTAACCAATCGTCCTGATGAGAGTGAATGTTCTGAGAAAAAATGCGATGAGGACCAAACTGCATCAGCAAGTTAATCAAACGACTACAACGTATATGAATGATCTGTTAGATTAAGAAAGAGTCTGATGAATAAGAAACATTCTTACCCGAACTATGCCTGTATAAAACGATATAATAATGTTGAGACACCGGCTTGCGTTAGATCACCAGAGTAAAGCGACGTCGAGACTGACCAGTACCAGATGGCTGACCATTCGTGAATACTAGGCGGCGTATATGTGATCACTTTACTAGAGCTGCAAAAAAGGTAGAAATGGCAGACATTGGGTTTACTTTCGGCAATCTCGTAACTCTCGCTTTTATTTTTTTTTCTATAGTCCATACGTTCCATGAACGATGTTTGTGATAAAGGAGAAGGAAATGTTGTTTTCTGCGTCTGAATCCGTCTAGCTAATACTCATTGTTATATAGTTTTTGTGTTTTTATTTTACTTTGAACTGCCATTTAAGCTCCTTATATTAAGTGCCCCCATAACATGTTTGGAGTGATTTCAATAAAAAAGAACTCCCGTCATCATGTCCTCTGACCGGGATATACATGCGCCTGCGAACCGCTTGTGAATTTAATATTCCTTTGAAACTTTCTACTACGAAGGAAGCCGACAACCTGGATTGAGTAAATGCCATTTTGTTTTAATTTTTTAATGCTTGAATGCTTGAAAAGAAGTTGATGTTTAATGAGTGGGAGAAAAGTCCAATTCAATTATGAAGAATGGTCTGAGAAATAAAAGAACAAGTTTTTGTGCTATTTGTACAAGTTACTTGCTTTGCAGTGAGAGGGACGTTTATGAAAAAAAAAAAAGAAGCAAAGAGCTAGAGGAATTGAGAGAGTGGGTGGACAAAGAAAGAAATTTCAACTATTATTTAATATTCATTTTGTGTGTGTGACCTTCTTCCTCATAAGTTCCAAAACGGCTAAGGAAAAAATTTCACACAAAGCTAATTTATATATCTGGTAGTGTTCTTAGATATGTTATGTACAAAAATTCATCCCTTAAGTATCGAATATCGTAAAAATCCGATCTTTTCTCTCTTATAGATTAAAAAATAGTAATTTTTACAATGGAATATTTCATGTTACACCGGCAAAGGAGATAATAAAATTTCAGCAAATCATTTATTTTTAAAAAAAATTATTAGAATCTGGACATATAGCTGAGTGTTAGAGCATTCGACTACAGATCGAATGATCCCCTAAGCTCGGGTGTACCTCACCATTTTATTTTAAAAACTTTCTTATTAATGAGTTCAATTTACAATAAAAGAAGAGGCACCATTTAAAATCGCCGCAAATCATTTCTTAGTTTTCATATTATAAAACTAAACATTAATCAGAAGTAACTTTTCCAGGCCATTCATCGTCCAACCCAAATATCAGCTGACGTGATATTGTGAATAAAGACAGAGAGAAATTTGATGTACGGCATTATCATTATTTTTTTTTATTTTTTTTAATCTTTTTCAGATTAGTCCACCGGGCAAATTATTTCTCGTAATATATAATAACCAATAAAGGGTTGATTCATAATAATATATACGCAATCTACCTAAATTAAAACACCATGTTTGAGCGTATTCCGGGCAACGCTGGGCTGCCAGCTTTTGAATACTAAAGGAAAAGAAAAGAAAGGCAAGAGAAAAATATGCCTCAAAACACACAGAGAAGAAACAACTGGGAAAAATAATAACAAATCTGCAATAACGATTATGCAGATTTGTTATTGTGCATAAAATTAATATTTCAAGTTTTTGTTTTAGTTATTTTCGTTGCGAATGGAAGCAAAACTGATGATTAAATTATGATTTAGTCTAATCGAGTTATCTTCTCTTGCCAATAAGTACGTAATTTGCTTCTGCATTATGTGCACATTAAAATGGTGGTCGATTGATTTTAAAATCTTAAATAAAAAAAACAAAGTATTACTTTATTTTCACTAAAACTTGAAATATTACTCATCTGCACAATATGAAGTCTGTATTATTTTTAGGAATGGGACGATTCCAATATTTTTCCGATTCCGATACAATTACCGATTCCTATTTCGATTCCGATTTTTTTTATAAATATCTAAATATTTTACTATAAAGTTGTTATTTTTCACCATTACCGTAAAACACATGTAAAATGTGCAGATGTTTTCACTTGTGAGCGATGATCTATTTATTTTAGGTTTACTAATAGTTTAAAATCAAAAGATATTAATTAATTTAGTATTATTATCAGTAGTAGAAATAATTTTCTTTACAGAAGATCAAATAAAAAGGCCAATTAAAAGAATCGTTTTTGGCATCGGAAAATAGGCACACGTCTCTCCGATGCCGATACCGATTTCAATACTCGAAAAATTCTGATTTTTTCGATTCCCAATTCCGATTTCGGTTAATCGTCCCAACCCTAATTATTTTTTTTATATCCATCTCCATATGAATATTAGATGGGCACACAATAGCAACGCCAAAGAAAAGGTGTAATAACGCATGTAGTTGCTGCATTTTAATCGATTGCTTCTGCTTAGAAACCCAATTCCTACTCTCCGGGTAGAAGTTTGAGCTGATTAATTGATAACATGTACCTTTAGTCTGGAAACAAAATGACTTGGAATATTTTATGTGTGACTTTGAATTATGCCTTTCTATTCAAAATCCAATTTTTTTCATATATTCTCTTCTATTTATGGCGTCGTCATGTTTGGTTATTCGTAGTTTACGATGTGCTTGTTTATTTTAGAAAGGAGGCACCACTTATCAAGGCCCGGAGGCAACTTGAGGATAAGGGTTAATGAGTGTAAAGTGGTCAAGGGGAACATGTCAGTCATCGTTAGTAGTGGAAATTTAGTAAATTGAATTACTTAAGGGGATGGCTCATCAAGAATTTGTCGACATTGGACTTGAAGACAACTAGTTGGAAAGCAGGAAAACGAAACAGAGTTCCACAGGCGTACAGTACTAAGAAAAAACGTTTCTCATGGAATCTACGTTTAGGTTTAGGCACAGATAAAGAGTGGGGAAAATTATTAAAAGTGGTTTCAGATAGACGAGTGTTTTCGTGAAAGTCAGGGCAGGGGGACCATAGATTGGAGCTCAGATTAGCACTTGTCATGAAAATAACGATAAAGCAGAGACGGGCTCGCAATTAGGCTACGAAGTCTATTTTGAACTCTGTCAAGGCAGGATAAGTTGCTTCTAGCAGCTCCTGGCCAGATGTGGCAACAGAACTCACATCCTTCGACGCACTTGGCTCCTGTACATGTAGAGAATTCCATCAGGAGTGAGATATCTACTGGAATGGTAGAACCATACCCCCATTTCTCCAGCAACCATAGCAACCGGGATGATGTACATGTTCAATCTCAGAGCAGGAGTAAAGGTCAGATCCAGAAGTTTGTCAAAACATAGAGCCTCACTCCCAAGATGAGAGCCATTCATTTCAATTGATGCCAGACGGGAATCAGAGCGTTGGTGATGGAAAGATAGAAGTTTGATCTAATATGTTTAATGTCTATTTTCTTTTCTCCAGAGATAGACAAGAAAATAAAGTCTATTTATTTATTTATTGTTTAATGTCTATTTTCTTTTCTCCAGATATAGACAAGAAAATAAAGCACCTGTAAATAAGGATAATGTATTTATTGTATTCTGCTCTACCCATAAGAATGATGATACTGCTGATGTATAAAAATATATTATATATCTTTATTCTCAATAGCGGTCAGCGAATGGGGGTTCGTGCGGAAGGAGAAGACACGTATAGGGTTTTGACAGATATTTTTCTCGGGTCCAAATTAACTGAAAATATTTCGAGTTGTTATTATATAACAGTTTCTAGCACCTCCACCCCGCTGCCACATGAAAGTCGCCCACCCTTGAGACTTTGTTGCCAATGTAGACACGCCCCATGGTGTTTTATGTGGTGACGGAGTGTTCCTTTATTTGTGAATTTTTTTGTAGAGGGTTCTCAGCAATAATTATTTTACCAATCCACAAGAATTGTGTTTCCTGGCCAAAAGTTTGTACTTCAGTATAAGATTCTTTTATTTGTGATATTATAATCTTATACTTGTCATATTCTGTTGTTTTCTTCCATCCAGGTGCGTGTCTGTTCCAAGTGCACGGACTTCTCTCAAATAATCTATCTAATATTTCCGACCTGGATATGCAATACTTTTCTTCTTCACTCGCTTGCGCATATAATATTAATAATTGTTTCGAATGACTAACTGGTTACAAACATGTTTTGATTTTGCATCTCTTCAAGTCAATGAAGTTATTTCTTTTTATAGATACCGGAACACTCCTCAGCTGTCTCGCTGTTTCTCTTATAGCAAGTTGAAATGTCATCGTACCACTTTTTACTTTATGATTACCCTTAACTTTTTAAGTTCGGCTCCTGTAGGTTAATTCTGTAATAAACATGCAACAACTTTCATAGACAAATGTATACATATATATTCAAAAATATACGTGCATATATAGGTACATATTAGCACATATAACATATAAAAACATAAATGTATGCATAGACATTATTATTATTATTATTATTATTATTATTATTATTATTATTATTATTATCATTATTATATAGAAACTTGTACATGCCACATATGTATACATTTACATCCATATACATTTATACGCATGGCGTGTATATACGTCCAAATGCCTCCACACTCAGTTACATACGTATACATGCTAATGCATAAAAACTCGTATATATATATATATATATATATATATATATATATATATTCATTTATATTTCTATATATAAAGATGTGTGTGTGCATGTGTGTGTGTTTATATGTACAAACACAAAATGTACAGTTTAGCATATGCTGTGCAGAGAAAAAATTTAATAGCATTCAAGTTTCTTTTATTATTTTCATAATCTTACATAATTGATGTAACTAGGCTTAGAGTCGTGTGATTAAATACATTTATTCCACTCTAAATGTTATATTTTGCTTGCGGTTGAAAATTATTTAATTTTTCGTCTTTAGTCTATTACATTTTTTAAATAATTGAACAATTACTAGTTTTTCGTTGTGACAAAGGAATAAATGCATGACCTAGTTCCATGAATTTTGATAAATTTTCATTGTTTTTATTCGATTTCTACGAGTGCTCAATATACTAGTTCCCAAAACGTTGTTACATCTTATCGCTTTGTCTTTCCGTTCTCTTTTTTCTCCTTATATATTATTTCATGTATGTTTGTATTTATAATTCTTGAAAAAAAAATGAAATCATATGTAGATGATTAAACAGGCCACTTAAATAAATGCATCTTTTTCATAATTCTAGTTTAAAAAGAACGAGAGTTATCGAAATTCGTTTGGGAAAATCACGTTCTTAATTAGAACCGTATCTATGTGTGTATTTGTTTTTTTTTTCTCTATCATATAATTATATTTTGAAAATCTGCATATAATAATGATTTAGTGTGTGTATATATATATATATATATATATATATATATATACTAAATCATTATTATATGCAGATTTTCATGCATAGTTCATCGTATAACGATTAGATCACTGTCTGGCTGACGTAAATGAACATTTAAAATTAGAATGTTTAAATTCAACGTTATTTCACGCGGTTAATGGTAGCCGAATTGTTATGATCGTCGCTAATCGATCCAGAGATGTCTCGTGTAGCGGGGTTCGAATCGTTCGACTGGTGTTAATCGTGACACCCTGCACTGAAGATTCCCGAAAGGATGAAACATTAGTGTCTGTAGGTATTTAATTATTATAGTAACAAAATAATTTAATGTATATATAATTTTTTATTATTATTGTCATTTTAATACTTACAGGCACTAGTGTTTCATCCTTTCGGAATCATCAGTGCAGGAAGTTACGATTGAAGCCGATCAGGAGATACGAATCCGGCCACCAAGCCATCTCTGACTCAATTAACAAAGAACAAACTGCACGGCAACAGTAACCGCGAGAAATACAGTTGAAATTTACATTTATATGAAACTTAAATGTAAAAACGGACGAGAGTTATCTTATGATGATAACATCATGATCTGCGCACGTGAGCCTGTGACCGACTTTAGTATATATATATATATATATATATATATATATATATATATATATATATATATATGTCTACTAATGCTAATTTATATATGTAGTAAACGAACCATAAAGTATTTGAATCTTTTGAAAAAAAAACAACTTTTAATTAGTATTTCGTGTAATATTCTTTATATTAAGTTTGTGCAAAAATGATGTTCTTTTTTGACGTTCAACTTTAAAAAATCATAACTCCTTTCATAATAAACGTTATTAACTGAAATAAGACCAATTAGAATCGACACATCAACGAGAACAAGTTTATTTATTCCATTAGCATAGAAATCCAGACTTCTGGAAACAATGAAATTATTGAAGGCCAATTCGGCATCATCTCGGCTTTTGAAGCATTTTTTGCGCAGGAAGTTGCCGAGATGCTTGAAAAAGTGATAACCGGTGTGCGAGAGGTCCGCTGAATATGGAGGATGAGGCAGAGTTGCGTAGCCCAATTCGTTCAGCTTCTGCAGCGTCAGTGGAGCAATATGCGGGCGAGCTATATCATGAAGGAGAATTTGTTTCTTTATATTGCCCAATCTCGGGCATATACGTTGGAGCTTTTGGTGCATTTCGTCAGTTTATCGGCAGTACTTTACCGTAATCGTTTCGCCCGAATTTAAGAAGCTGTAATGGACGAGACGCGCCGCAGATCACCAAACTCACCATAACCTTATTTTTTTGTGCAATTTCTGCTTAGGAAAGTGTTGTTGAGCGTCTCTGGCGTCGAACGTCGCCGGGTGTCGTAGAGGATCCACTTCTCATAACACGTCACAATCCACTCGGAGAATATGCCGTTGTTGCGCAGAAGGAGTGTAGAACACACCTCAAAACAACGATTTTTTTTATTATCGTTCAATTCATGTACCCATTTATCCACCTTTTTTTATTTCCGTGTTTGCTTTAAATGGCGAACGTTTGTTGAGTAGTCGGCCTCGAGTTCAGCAGCAACTTCTCGTTTGGTTTTGCGAGGATCAACTTGAATTAAGACTTTCAAAGTGTTGTTATCAACTGCAGTCGGCCGGCTGCGACCGTTTTCATATTCGAGGCTCTCGTCACAATTGCGAAATTTCTTGAACAACCGTTGTGCCGCACGTTCATTAGTGTTTCCTGGACCAAATGCATTATTGATATCACTAGCTGTTTCGGCAGCTTTTTTTTTTCAAAAGATTTAGAAATTCGGTAAATTTACAAATTGCAATTAAATTTTACAAAAAATTTAGAAATTCGGTAAATTTGTTAACTTTTTTTTATTTCCGTGTAACGGCTTATCAAGAACTTGTTTACGTTGGACTTGAAGACAATCAGATTGTAGTCAGCTAGAAAGCAGGAGAATGGAAGACAGTTCCGCAGACGTGCAGTTCTAAGAAAGAAGCTCTTTTCATGGTATCTACGTTTAGGTTTAGGCACAGATAAAGAGTGGAGGATTATTGATAGTGTTTTCAGCTAGACGAGTGTTTCTTGTGAAAGTTTGGTGAGGGGAGACCATAGATTAAAGCTCAGTCGAGCACTTGCTATGAAAATAACGATAAAGCAGAGACAAACTCGCAACATCTCTTCTGTGAGATAGCGGTCACAGAGAAGAGAAAAGGACATCTCCTACGAAGTCTATTTTGAACTCTATCAAGGCAGGACACCTCCTTTCTAGCAGCCCCTGCCAAAATGTGGCAACAGTACTCCATCCTTGGACGTACCTGGCTCTTATATAGATAGAGAATTGCATCAGTATTGAGATATCTACTGGATCGATAGAAGGATCCCACCATTTTTCCAGCGGCCTTGGCAACAGATTTAATGTACGTGTTCCATTTCTGATCAGGAGTAAAGGTCAAGCCCAGAAGCTTGTCAAACATGAGGCCTCCTCAAGACGAGAGACATTCATTTCAATTGATGCCAGATAGGGATCAGAACGTTGATGATATAAAGATAGAAGTTTGGTTTTAGATGCGTTAAAAGTATCGGCCATGTTTGAACTAGAACAAGAAAATCGTGCAGATTTTAATTTTGTCCATGCTGTCGAAAAGCATACAAAAAATTAATGAAGACATTAAGAACAGTAATGAATAACACAGTTCGGTAGAGCGAAAATTGCGCTTCAAAATGATATATAACATGGCTAAATATATATATATATATATATATATATATATATATATATATATATATATATATATATATATATACATATATATATCAAGGAATTGATTCAGAAATCATATATAAAAGTAACATATGCGAAAAAACGATATTGTTTTTGCACGAACCTAATACATATATACACACGTATATATTGATATATAATTTTTCTTAAATAAATATAAAAGGTTATTTTTATCTCCACAGACATCACAGACACTAGTGTATCTTGCTAACGCAATGATCAGTGTAATAAGTGATTATTTATCCCTTCATACATTTCTGGTCGGGAGATTAGAATCCAGCTACAAAGCAACCCTTGATTTCATATGTTAGCATATTTCATTCAGACCCAAGCGATGAAGGGTATTAAGTTCCTATAAAATTCATGTCGGCTGACATTCACAATAGACGGTAAGAGAGACAGGAAGTCAGAATATTAGTTCATGCTTAAGTTGATATTTTTGTTCTCAATTCCTTAAATTTCTTAAGGGGTTTTATAACTATAATATTTGTTTTCAAATAAATATTGACTTCTATTTAGAGACGCAAATGGTTCATGCTTACGCAATCATCAGTGCAAGAAGTAATTAATACAAGTATTGAAGGCAATTGCGTGCCTATAAATGCAACATCGGTATTTGCGTTAAAGTTAATTTCCTAAAGAGGGCTCAACTATGAATTCTTTATAAGGATAATATTTTGCAAATATGCACATATTGTTACACAAAAGCTGTTGGTGTCTCCAGAGACAACATAACTCAACCACTTATAGTGTTTTACAAGCTCTGCTTCGCGGCTGATTGATAGGCTTTGTTGCAGATTCTATAACGAATTTTACGTTATGAATTCGCTGCTTTTTCGTTAGTTGAGCACCCTGTAAAGCAAAAATACTGGCTGTCATTACGGATAATATGAAACACCCCGTTAAAAACGAATAAGCAAATATTTAACTAATGATCTCCTATAAATATTGTGCCGAAGAAGCTGTGAATAAACCCTCGTCTACCAAAAAACAACGATCGTTTTTTATTTCAGCATAAGAACACGCCAAGCAACAATAAGTTTCTGTGAAGCGTTTGTAGATGATATATTTGACATTATAATATAGCGATGCTTCCATGTAAAAAGGTTTCATTCTACACTCTAAAATTCATGCACGCGCACACACAAGAAATTTTAAAACATTTTCAGATTATATTTTTAATGAAACTACAAGTAAGTCACAGATCTTACTTGGTTAAAAAAAGGGTGAGGTAAGGGGAATAGGCGGTAAAAGAAAAATGATAAAAAGATTTCACATGAATGAATGAATTGAAAATTTATAAATATTAATATCAGTATCTATAAGATAGTCTCAATCAAATAATAAAATAAATCAATATATGAGGTAGAGCAATAGCGTAAGTGAAAATTTACGATTAAATACAGTAAATTAAAAAAATACGGCAAATAATTTATTCAACAAAAAATACAAAATTTCAAAGTTTTTCCATGTAATAAGGAACAACTTCAAAATTTTGTATTAATTGTTGAACGATAAATTTTTCGTACATTTTTTGATTTACTGAATTTAACTCAAAATTTTCAATATATATATATATATATATATATATATATATATATATATGACCAAATGATTAATAAAACATGTTAAAAGACATCTTGAAAAAGAGTTAAAAACATATTTAATTTTAAAAAAGGAACCACAAGATAAGTGGATAGTCCTTAATCCGCGGAGTTTCGAAGAAATAATCTCCTTCTCATCAGAGGGCAGGAATTAGCAAAATGCGGGATCGGATTTTGCATATAAAAGTATTTAATGAAACTACAAGTAAATCACAGATCTCACTTGGTTAAAAAAAAAGGGTGAGGTAAGGGGAATAGGAGGTAAAAGAAAAATGATAAAAAGATTTCACATGAAGTCCGGTGAAGGGTAAAAAATCCAAGAATGGTAAAATCTACTTGATTCCTCCAGGAACACGTGGAGAATCTGTTTTATGCCACCATATTTGAGTATTGATGTGTGTGTGTGTGTGTGTGTCCGTGTGTATCAGTATCAAATGTAATTTGTATGGTCCTCATAAGCAAACATGTCTTTTCCAACAAAATCTCTGACATTAACATTATTGGCTTTTTTTATTTCCAGATTATTAAAAAAAATATATACATTTTTTATGTGTAAAATCTTTATCGTGTTTCCGGCATGATTTACGGGCCAAATACATTGCCCAAGGGACGTAATGATGCGATGAATGCCTGCCGATTTGGCGGTTTGGGTGGGTAACATCTTGAAATCATCAGTGTCAATGATTAAGAACAAAGAAGCCTTATACCAAACTTCTCACTGTTATCTTATTGTTGTTTATTTGAAAGAAGGTTAAACATTTAACTCGCGAGTATCTCACTTCCGGGCTACCGTAATGAAGAAGGCACAACAGCCATTTTAGTACAGGAATATTATCATGGGGGGAGTATGGTACTTTTGTGAGAAATAACCGGTGTCTTTCTAACATTGTTCTGGAAAGGAGGGACACACACACATATCTATCTATCTATCTATCTATCTATCTATCTATCTATCTATCTATCTATCTATCTATCTATCCATCTTTCTATATATCTATCTATCTATCTATCTATCTATCTATCTATATATATATATATATATATATATATATATATATATATATATAAGTTTTTTTTAATATTTTCCAGATGTGAAAAAAAAAACAATGAAATTTTAACGAGGTTAATGCAAGAGTGCTCAATACCGAAATAGGGCAAGATATATATTTTATGTTCTGAAGACCTTTTCAAGCGAAGTCCATAAGTTTACGGACTTCTCTCTCACACACACACATACATTATATATATATATATATATATATATATATATATATATATATATTAATAGACCAGAGTCTAAAAAATCAAAGCCTAAATTAAATATATTTAAAGTTGCTGTGATCGGAATATTGCAGATATATGATAATCGATAGGTGTAATTAGCTAGAGCTATATTAATAGAAAAAGTGAAAGATCAATAATTGTGAAATTAATTATCAAGTTTTCATCGGGGAAACATAACAAAATCAAATTAATGTGTACGATCGTTTCGGAAACGATATCCCTTTGTTCATTTAATATTTATAAATAAACAATCGAGAAATAAAGTAAAATGTCTTTTCATCAGCATAAATGGGGTTGTGGTTAAGATTAGGAAAGACACTAAATTATAACAAGCCTATTGAAGTAAATATAGTTGGTGAACCTTTGTGAGGGAGTGGTTCTATATAGTTTTTTTTTTAATTGTAAGGAGGCCTATTGGTGCGAAAAGCTTCATTAATAAAGATTTTTTTAAAAATTTGGTGTCTTTCCCAATCTTAATCCCCCCACCCCACCCGGCATTTATGTTGATGAGGAGACGGTATCCAGCAACATTTTATTTTATTTCTCGATGGTTTTATTTATAAAATTTGAATGAATAAAGGATTATCGTTTCCGAAACGATCGTACATATTAATTTGATTATGTATATATATATATATATATATATATATATATATATATATATATATGATATATATATATATATATATATATATATGAAAAATTATGTATATATATATATATATATATATATATATATATATATATATATATGAAAAATTGACTAATAATTTCACAATTATTAATCTTTACCCCAGCTAGTTTAACCTTGTGCTTGGGATCATTGTCTTGCTAGAAGATAAAGTCACGGCCCAATCTTTCATCTGCAGCACTCTTGAACAGATGTGTTGACAAAATCTCCGTGTATTTTGTGCTGCATTCATTTTCCCTTCAATAATTTCCATTCCTTCAACTTTATTTGCAGAAAAGAAGCCCCAAATCATCGAACTTCCACCTCCAAATTTTACAGTGAGAATGGTAGTAGATGCTTTAAATTCAATGAACTTATTACTCCATACACGGTTATTCACGTTGCTTCTGAAAAGCTCAATTATTGTTTGATGTGACCAAATAATTTTGTTCTAGAAATCATTCGATTCACATTGATATTTATAAACCAATTTCAAACGATCTTTCATATGTCTAGGACTCATCAATGGACTCATCAATGCACGTTTCAATCATCTATTGTGTCCTTGCTTTCTTCAATACCAGCTTCCTACATTTCTTAATGAGCCAGAAATAGTTCTTTCTTCACGTTACAAACAACAGTAACATCATTTTATTTACGTGGCCGACAACTTCTGATTTGTAAGGAGCCGGAACTCTAAGGTGCCTTCCAATTGGTTGAAGTATTGTAGCAAAGTTAAATGACGGCTTAAGAATTAAATTTGCATATGGGTAATTTGATTTTTTGTTAAGTATATTTTCATTTCAGTTGTATTTCTATATAGATATTATCTGTTCAAAGACTGGGTGTAAATTTCATTCAAATTAACTTGATATTTCTTGATAAATACGAAAAAAAAAACAATGTACCAAATATTTTTGCTATCCACTGTATATATATATATATATATATATATATATATATATATATATATCAGAGAGGCGGTAGCACTCTCTATATAGGGATGGCCCGTACACGCCTATATACGCCTACAAAACAAAACTATCCAAATCTCAACTAAAATCAACTTATAAGTTTCAAAAAGCACATGTTCTTACAGAGAAGTGTCTTACGAATCTAGCGAGTGTCAGAACGTCGGTTAAAATTACAAAAGAGAGCAAAAAATAAAAGGGTACAAAAATGGCCAATTGTTCTTCTTTCTTCTTTCTTCTTTCTTCTTCTTTCTTCTTTCTTTTGAGACGATGTATCTCGGTGTACAAACGGTCTCTGACAACAGTTCAAGCATCAATCGACTGCTCTTTACACGGAGAAGTGCAGTGACCCATCGCTTTTTAGCTAACTCCATAATTAAATAAGATTACGTATAATAACAAGTTTTAAACACTATATACCCAATGTAGACAGACCACTTCGAACACGGAACTTCTCTCAAAAGGGACAGCTCCAAATAATACACCGGATGCTCGCAGACGTTCCAGTTTGCCAGTGGCCTATATTTCTTGGACGCTGAATATTTGAGGTGAACGTTAAGGGTTTTTCTTTAAACAGTAACCCACCAACGTTAATGAAACCACGAAATTTTTATCTCAGTTGATCAAAATTGTTATAAGAGTAACCTATCAGCAAGTACGACGTCAAAAAACAATGTTATAAAAACAAATAATTCTTCAGATTTTGGACTGTAAAATATGTACAAAATGTCAATGCTGTGAGCAGGATTCGAACCTAAGTTAGCACGGCCACAACGTGGGGTCCTAACCTCTAGACGATCACGGCTAACACTGACGTCTGTCGCTCTTGGCAGAAAGACATATGACTACTGTCAAACTATTGAAAAATAAGGAGGAAACTTGAAATTCTCACGCATGCGCAAAAATACACTATAGCAACCATTGTTAAATGCAGCTGAATCTCTTCGCTCGCTAAGAAAAGTAGATCAGACCAGTTCTTCTAAGAACTCACCAAACGCCAAAGGAAATAAGTTAAATTAACCGCAAAAGAAACTGCAAGAAAGTCAAGAAAAATTTAATAGTGAAGGTATGAACATTTTAGAACTTTATAATACTCTAACTGTTTTATCAGAGAGGCGGCAGCACTCTCTATGTAATATAGAACCGATGGAGGACTAAGAGGCAACTCCTAAGGCCCAAAACCCAAAGACCTAAAACCCAGCAGGAAGCGACCTGCTACTAATGGAGGCGGCAATGAGCCGCCTCCTAAAAAAGACAATACTATCATGAATGTAAGTTTAAAAATAAGACTGTAAGTAAAAATACTAATTAACAAGAATAAAAGAGCATTGGAAATGCAAAAGGATATAGGGATGGTATGCCAAAAAGTATACAAACAAGATAGCTATGAATGGCTAGGCACATGGAAATAGAATTGAATCCAAAGTATAGTCCTATAGCTTTTTACAACCGTAATGATGGCACGGAATGAAGATTGGAGAAAAGCTATAGGGCTATACTTTGGATGCAATTCTATTTCCATGTGCCTAGCCATTCATAGCTATCTTGTTTGTATACTTTTTGGCATACCATCCCTATATCCTTTTGCATTTCCAATGCTTTTTTATTCTTGTATATATATATATATATATATATATATATATTATATTTGTGTGTATGTGTGTGTGCGTGTATATATATGTGTATATATATATGTATATATGTATATATATGTGTGTATGCATATATATATCACTTGCTTCTCCACGATGGATGAATTAACAGTAGAATGATAATGAATACTATGAGAGAAGTATTTCATGCACTGTCTATAACTCTCTACTATCACTTTCTTCGGAAATCTCATCTATTCAGTCTAACTGCATTCTAATACTCCGACTGACTATTTTCGTATCAGCTCTCGATCCGCCCTCGGATCATTCTACTTTTCTAGAGAAGTGGTCACTACTTATCAAGGCTAAGATCCACTCGGAAATAAGGGTTAGGAAAACGGAAATGATTGCCAGCCGAAGGATTAGAAACATTATTGGAGTGCTAATATTAATCAATAATATAAACCGTTTCATTACTTATGAGCGGTTTATGAAATACATGTGTTCCCATTGGATATGAATTCAGACATTTCGTAATAAATAGGGACACAGTCCTGTGGAAACGTGTTAAATAGGTGGGAAAGCATTTACAATAAAACTGTCCATAGAAATTTCACTTGACGTTAAGCACTTGGAAAGATAAATTTGCTGATTATGTTCCATACTGACCGAAAACACGTCCCTGGCATAATCATAGAAGACCTCAAAATGACGTATGGTTTCGTTCTGTTTTAGTAGTACCCTCCCAGGCAATTCCTCCTCTTTTGGGAGAGATGTTCTCATCGCCAATCATCAACGGGTTCATTCTTGGCCATGTTTCCACACTTTTTCACACTTTATGACCTTGTGTCTCATTTTAGTAATTAAATTATACCGCCCTATTTTAACTTGTCCCAGCTTTATAAGATGCAAACTTTATTCACAAAAATTAATAATAACAATAAACGATTAATAACAGATTTTCACGAAATTTATACCGTTCTGAATCACGACCCTTCGGACTACAAATACCGAAAAATTGGCTAAAAACATTAATTCCTTCACCCTCAGCTGGGCAATTTTCTACAGGAATGGGTCGCTTGACTAGCCTTACTTTAAACCTTTGCTACTTCCGGTTTGGCAATGGAAGCAACGGCAAAGACGTCACTTTTTACGTCCTTTTCCTTCCTCGCAGTACGGGTTCGAGCCTGCCTGCCTACTACCACTTCTTTTTGCTCAACACACACCTCCAAACACTTGAGCAACGCCGGGCAGCCAGGCTAGTTTTTAATCAACTCATATGATCATTTATCAATATATCACCTCACTCAGTATAGTTAGACATGCAAGTACCTCAAGCCGAAGCCGAAACCCAATCTTCTAGACGACACGCGTATATTTTTAGCCACTCGAAGATAAGGGTTAACGGAATATATGATTTGACAGCTTAATGGTGATAAAGATTATGAGAGGAATGAAAAGCTTCACATACCACCCTCTTAAAATATCTGCCTACCTATAAAACAGCAATTCTTTCCCCTTTGTTAGAAACATTGTTGTATAGCGGGGGATATATATATATATATATATATATATATATATTGAAGAAGATGCTTCATACCTTTCTGTCTTCCTGATGCTAAGCACTGTGATGGCTGTCCACCATACTGACACAATACAATGATTGCGATATACCTGACTTCTTTGTGAAACACAGGACAACGACTTCATATTTTATAAATATAAATTTATTTCAGGTGTCTCAGTTCTTCGCACAGACGTCTACTTACGTGTCTACATGTTACGTTAGTCTAGCCTCGCTTTCCGACCTTCTTGGAGCACGTTCGCACACCTTGGTGACAAAATCCAAAGTCCAATCTTTTTGAGCTGTCAGTTCCGGTAATATAACCGATTAAAGGACCCATCTCCTTAACGTGGCCTCGGGTCACTTATCTAAATGTTACTTATCAATTATTGTTTTGGATTTCTAAATTCTTATGTTTATAGCTAAGTACCGCTAATTCTATAAACATATCACTTAACTATTTACTTAATTAATGTTGAAATGTTTTTGACATATAATGAGAGTATGACTCTAATGATTTCGACGATCGTTTTTATAACCACATGTTATAACATCCAACCGATCAGAAGCTTTAAAATTTATTATAAAAATGTCGAATTTTTATTCAATCAGTTCGCCCGGGGCTTCTCTTTCGAAACCACTCAAGATTGGAACTGCATTGATTCTTCGGCGCCATCTTTGTTACTAGAAATTACTTAACACTCAAGATCGGGACTGCATCGATTCTTCGCCGCCATCTTTGTTACTAGGAATTACTTAACACTCAAGATCGGGACTGCATCGATTCTTCGCCGCCATCTTTGTTACTAGGAATTACTTAACACTCAAGATCGGGACTGCATCGATTCTTCGGCGCCATCTTTGTTGCTAGGAATTACTTAACACTCAAGATCGGGACTGCATCGATTCTTCGCTGCAATCTTTGTTACTAGGAATTACTTAACACTCAAGATCGGGACTGCATCGATTCTTCGGCGCCATCTTTGTTACTAGGAATTACTTAACACTCAAGATCGGGACTGCATCGATTCTTCGGCGCCATCTTTGTTACTAGGAATTACTTAACACTCAAGATCGGGACTGCATCGATTCTTCGGCGCCATCTTTGTTACTAGGAATTACTTAACACTCAAGATCGGGACTGCATCGATTCTTCGGCGCCATCTTTGTTGCTAGGAATTACTTAACACTCAAGATTGGGACTGCATCGATTCTTCGCCGCCATCTTTGTTACTAGGAATTACTTAACACTCAAGATCGGGACTGCATCGATTCTTCGGCGCCATCTTTGTTACTAGGAATTACTTAACACTCAAGATCGGGACTGCATCGACTCTTCGGCGCCATCTTTGTTACTAGGAATTACTTAACACTCAAGATCGGGACTGCATCGATTCTTCGGCGCCATCTTTGTTACTAGGAATTACTTAACACTCAAGATCGGGACTGCATCGATTCTTCGGCGCCATCTTTGTTACTAGGAATTACTTAACACTCAAGATCGGGACTGCATCGATTCTTCGGCGCCATCTTTGTTACTAGGAATTACTTAACACTCAAGATCGGGACTGCATCGATTCTTCGGCGCCATCTTTGTTACTAGGAATTACTTAACACTCAAGATTGGGACTGCATCGATTCTTCGGCGCCATCTTTGTTACTAGAAATTACTTAACACTCAAGATCGGGACTGCATCGATTCTTCGGCGCCATCTTTGTTGCTAGGAATTACTTAACACTCAAGATCGGGACTGCATCGATTCTTCGGCGCCATCTTTGTTACTAGGAATTACTTAACACTCAAGATTGGGACTGCATCGATTCTTCGCCGCCATCTTTGTTACTAGGAATTACTTAACACTCAAGATCGGGACTGCATCGATTCTTCGCCGCCATCTTTGTTACTAGGAATTACTTAACACTCAAGATCGGGACTGCATCGATTCTTCGGCGCCATCTTTGTTACTAGGAATTACTTAACACTCAAGATCGGGACTGCATCGATTCTTCGGCGCCATCTTTGTTGCTAGGAATTACTTAACACTCAAGATCGGGACTGCATCGATTCTTCGGCGCCATCTTTGTTACTAGGAATTACTTAACACTCAAGATCGGGACTGCATCGATTCTTCGGCGCCATCTTTGTTGCTAGGAATTACTTAACACTCAAGATCGGGACTGCATCGATTCTTCGGCGCCATCTTTGTTGCTAGGAATTACTTAACACTCAAGATCGGGACTGCATCGATTCTTCGCCGCCATCTTTGTTTCTAGGAATTACTTAACACTCAAGATCGGGACTGCATCGATTCTTCGGCGCCATCTTTGTTGCTAGGAATTACTTAACACTCAAGATCGGGACTGCATCGATTCTTCGGCGCCATCTTTGTTGCTAGGAATTACTTAACACTCAAGATCGGGACTGCATCGATTCTTCGGCGCCATCTTTGTTACTAGGAATTACTTAACACTCAAGATCGGGACTGCATCGATTCTTCGGCGCCATCTTTGTTACTAGGAATTACTTAACACTCAAGATCGGGACTGCATCGATTCTTCGGCGCCATCTTTGTTGCTAGGAATTACTTAACACTCAAGATCGGGACTGCATCGATTCTTCGGCGCCATCTTTGTTACTAGGAATTACTTAACACTCAAGATCGGGACTGCATCGATTCTTCGGCGCCATCTTTGTTGCTAGGAATTACTTAACACTCAAGATCGGGACTGCATCGATTCTTCGGCGCCATCTTTGTTACTAGGAATTACTTAACACTCAAGATTGGGACTGCATCGATTCTTCGCCGCCATCTTTGTTACTAGGAATTACTTAACACTCAAGATTGGGACTGCATCGATTCTTCGGCGCCATCTTTGTTACTAGGAATTACTTAACACTCAAGATCGGGACTGCATCGATTCTTCGCCGCCATCTTTGTTACTAGGAATTACTTAACACTCAAGATTGGGACTGCATCGATTCTTCGGCGCCATCTTTGTTACTAGGAATTACTTAACACTCAAGATCGGGACTGCATCGATTCTTCGCCGCCATCTTTGTTACTAGGAATTACTTAACACTCAAGATTGGGACTGCATCGATTCTTCGGCGCCATCTTTGTTACTAGGAATTACTTAACACTCAAGATTGGGACTGCATCGATTCTTCGGCGCCATCTTTGTTACTAGGAATTACTTAACACTCAAGATCGGGACTGCATCGATTCTTCGGCGCCATCTTTGTTGCTAGGAATTACTTAACACTCAAGATCGGGACTGCATCGATTCTTCGCCGCCATTTTTGTTACTAGGAATTACTTAACACTCAAGATCGGGACTGCATCGATTCTTCGGCGCCATCTTTGTTACTAGGAATTACTTAACACTCAAGATCGGGACTGCATCGATTCTTCGCCGCCATCTTTGTTACTAGGAATTACTTAACACTCAAGATTGGGACTGCATCGATTCTTCGCCGCCATCTTTGTTACTAGGAATTACTTAACACTCAAGATTGGGACTGCATCGATTCTTCGGCGCCATCTTTGTTACTAGGAATTACTTAACACTCAAGATCGGGACTGCATCGATTCTTCGCCGCCATCTTTGTTACTAGGAATTACTTAACACTCAAGATTGGGACTGCATCGATTCTTCGCCGCCATCTTTGTTACTAGGAATTACTTAACACTCAAGATTGGGACTGCATCGATTCTTCGCCGCCATCTTTGTTACTAGGAATTACTTAACACTCAAGATTGGGACTGCATCGATTCTTCGCCGCCATCTTTGTTACTAGGAATTACTTAACACTCAAGATTGGGACTGCATCGATTCTTCGCCGCCATCTTTGTTACTAGGAATTACTTAACACTCAAGATTGGGACTGCATCGATTCTTCGCCGCCATCTTTGTTACTAGGAATTACTTAACACTCAAGATTGGGACTGCATCGATTCTTCGCCGCCATCTTTGTTACTAGGAATTACTTAACACTCAAGATTGGGACTGCATCGATTCTTCACCGCCATCTTTGTTACTAGGAATTACTTAACACTCAAGATCGGGACTGCATCGATTCTTCGCCGCCATCTTTGTTACTAGGAATTACTTAACACTCAAGATTGGGACTGCATCGATTCTTCACCGCCATCTTTGTTACTAGGAATTACTTAACACTCAAGATCGGGACTGCATCGATTCTTCGCCGCCATCTTTGTTACTAGGAATTACTTAACACTCAAGATCGGGACTGCATCGATTCTTCACCGCCATCTTTGTTACTAGGAATTACTTAACACTCAAGATCGGGACTGCATCGATTCTTCGCCGCCATCTTTGTTACTAGGAATTACTTAACACTCAAGATTGGGACTGCATCAATTCTTCGCCGCCATCTTTGTTACTAGGAATTACTTAACACTCAAGATCGGGACTGCATCGATTCTTCGGCGCCATCTTTGTTACTAGGAATTACTTAACACTCAAGATTGGGACTGCATCGATTCTTCGCCGCCATCTTTGTTACTAGGAATTACTTAACACTCAAGATTGGGACTGCATCGATTCTTCGCCGCCATCTTTGTTACTAGGAATTACTTAACACTCAAGATTGGGACTGCATCGATTCTTCGGCGCCATCTTTGTTGCTAGGAATTACTTAACACTCAAGATTGGGACTGCATCGATTCTTCGCCGCCATCTTTGTTACTAGGAATTACTTAACACTCAAGATTGGGACTGCATCGATTCTTCGGCGCCATCTTTGTTACTAGGAATTACTTAACACTCAAGATCGGGACTGCATCGATTCTTCGGCGCCATCTTTGTTACTAGGAATTACTTAACACTCAAGATCGGGACTGCATCGATTCTTCGGCGCCATCTTTGTTACTAGGAATTACTTAACACTCAAGATTGGGACTGCATCGATTCTTCGCCGCCATCTTTGTTACTAGGAATTACTTAACACTCAAGATTGGGACTGCATCGATTCTTCGCCGCCATCTTTGTTACTAGGAATTACTTAACACTCAAGATTGGGACTGCATCGATTCTTCGCCGCCATCTTTGTTACTAGGAATTACTTAACACTCAAGATCGGGACTTCATTGATTCTTCGGCGCCATCTTTGTTACTAGGAATTACTTAACACTCAAGATCGGGACTGCATCGATTCTTCGGCGCCATCTTTGTTACTAGGAATTACTTAACACTCAAGATCGGGACTGCATCGATTCTTCGGCGCCATCTTTGTTACTAGGAATTACTTAACACTCAAGATTGGGACTGCATCGATTCTTCGCCGCCATCTTTGTTACTAGGAATTACTTAACACTCAAGATTGGGACTGCATCGATTCTTCGCCGCCATCTTTGTTACTAGGAATTACTTAACACTCAAGATTGGGACTGCATCGATTCTTCGCCGCCATCTTTGTTACTAGGAATTACTTAACACTCAAGATCGGGACTGCATTGATTCTTCGGCGCCATCTTTGTTACTAGGAATTACTTAACACTCAAGATCGGGACTGCATCGATTCTTCGCCGCCATCTTTGTTACTAGGAATTACTTAACACTCAAGATCGGGACTGCATCGATTCTTCGCCGCCATCTTTGTTACTAGGAATTACTTAACACTCAAGATTGGGACTGCATCGATTCTTCGCCGCCATCTTTGTTACTAGGAATTACTTAACACTCAAGATTGGGACTGCATCGATTCTTCGCCGCCATCTTTGTTACTAGGAATTACTTAACACTCAAGATCGGGACTTCATTGATTCTTCGGCGCCATCTTTGTTACTAGGAATTACTTAACACTCAAGATTGGGACTGCATCGATTCTTCGCCGCCATCTTTGTTATTAGGAATTACTTAACACTCAAGATCGGGACTGCATCGATTCTTCGCCGCCATCTTTGTTACTAGGAATTACTTAACACTCAAGATTGGGACTGCATCGATTCTTCGCCGCCATCTTTGTTACTAGGAATTACTTAACACTCAAGATTGGGACTGCATCGATTCTTCGCCGCCATCTTTGTTACTAGGAATTACTTAACACTCAAGATCGGGACTGCATCGATTCTTCGGCGCCATCTTTGTTACTAGGAATTACTTAACACTCAAGATCGGGACTGCATCGATTCTTCGCCGCCATCTTTGTTGCTAGGAATTACTTAACACTCAAGATCGGGACTGCATCGATTCTTCGGCGCCATCTTTGTTACTAGGAATTACTTAACACTCAAGATCGGGACTGCATCGATTCTTCGCCGCCATCTTTGTTATTAGGAATTACTTAACGCTCAAGATTGGGACTGCATCGATTCTTCGCCGCCATCTTTGTTACTAGGAATTACTTAACACTCAAGATTGGGACTGCATCGATTCTTCGCCGCCATCTTTGTTACTAGGAATTACTTAACACTCAAGATTGGGACTGCATCGATTCTTCGGCGCCATCTTTGTTACTAGGAATTACTTAACACTCAAGATCGGGACTGCATCGATTCTTCGCCGCCATCTTTGTTACTAGGAATTACTTAACACTCAAGATCGGGACTGCATCGATTCTTCGCCGCCATCTTTGTTACTAGGAATTACTTAACACTCAAGATTGGGACTGCATCGATTCTTCGCCGCCATCTTTGTTACTAGGAATTACTTAACACTCAAGATCGGGACTGCATCGATTCTTCGCCGCCATCTTTGTTGCTAGGAATTACTTAACACTCAAGATCGGGACTGCATCGATTCTTCGCCGCCATCTTTGTTACTAGGAATTACTTAACACTCAAGATCGGGACTGCATCGATTCTTCGGCGCCATCTTTGTTACTAGGAATTACTTAACACTCAAGATTGGGACTGCATCGATTCTTCGCCGCCATCTTTGTTACTAGGAATTACTTAACACTCAAGATCGGGACTGCATCGATTCTTCGCCGCCATCTTTGTTACTAGGAATTACTTAACACTCAAGATCGGGACTGCATCGATTCTTCGGCGCCATCTTTGTTACTAGGAATTACTTAACACTCAAGATCGGGACTGCATCGATTCTTCGCCGCCATCTTTGTTGCTAGGAATTACTTAACACTCAAGATCGGGACTGCATCGATTCTTCGCCGCCATCTTTGTTACTAGGAATTACTTAACACTCAAGATCGGGACTGCATCGATTCTTCGCCGCCATCTTTGTTGCTAGGAATTACTTAACACTCAAGATCGGGACTGCATCGATTCTTCGGCGCCATCTTTGTTACTAGGAATTACTTAACACTCAAGATCGGGACTGCATCGATTCTTCGCCGCCATCTTTGTTACTAGGAATTACTTAACACTCAAGATCGGGACTGCATCGATTCTTCGCCGCCATCTTTGTTACTAGGAATTACTTAACACTCAAGATCGGGACTGCATCGATTCTTCGCCGCCATCTTTGTTGCTAGGAATTACTTAACACTCAAGATCGGGACTGCATCGATTCTTCGCCGCCATCTTTGTTACTAGGAATTACTTAACACTCAAGATCGGGACTGCATCGATTCTTCGCCGCCATCTTTGTTGCTAGGAATTACTTAACACTCAAGATCGGGACTGCATCGATTCTTCGCCGCCATCTTTGTTACTAGGAATTACTTAACACTCAAGATCGGGACTGCATCGATTCTTCGGCGCCATCTTTGTTACTAGGAATTACTTAACACTCAAGATCGGGACTGCATCGATTCTTCGCCGCCATCTTTGTTACTAGGAATTACTTAACACTCAAGATCGGGACTGCATCGATTCTTCGCCGCCATCTTTGTTACTAGGAATTACTTAACACTCAAGATTGGGACTGCATCGATTCTTCGCCGCCATCTTTGTTACTAGGAATTACTTAACACTCAAGATCGGGACTGCATCGATTCTTCGCCGCCATCTTTGTTGCTAGGAATTACTTAACACTCAAGATCGGGACTGCATCGATTCTTCGCCGCCATCTTTGTTACTAGGAATTACTTAACACTCAAGATCGGGACTGCATCGATTCTTCGGCGCCATCTTTGTTACTAGGAATTACTTAACACTCAAGATCGGGACTGCATCGATTCTTCGCCGCCATCTTTGTTACTAGGAATTACTTAACACTCAAGATTGGGACTGCATCGATTCTTCGCCGCCATCTTTGTTACTAGGAATTACTTAACACACAAGATTGGGACTGCATCGATTTTTCGCCGCCATCTTTGTTACTAGGAATTACTTAACACTCAAGATTGGGACTGCATCGATTCTTCGGCGCCATCTTTGTTACTAGGAATTACTTAACACTCAAGATCGGGACTGCATCGATTCTTCGCCGCCATCTTTGTTACTAGGAATTACTTAACACTCAAGATTGGGACTGCATCGATTCTTCGCCGCCATCTTTGTTACTAGGAATTACTTAACACTCAAGATTGGGACTGCATCGATTCTTCGCCGCCATCTTTGTTACTAGGAATTACTTAACACTCAAGATTGGGACTGCATCGATTCTTCGGCGCCATCTTTGTTACTAGGAATTACTTAACACTCAAGATCGGGACTGCATCGATTCTTCGGCGCCATCTTTGTTACTAGGAATTACTTAACACTCAAGATTGGGACTGCATCGATTCTTCGGCGCCATCTTTGTTGCTAGGAATTACTTAACACTCAAGATCAGGACTGCATCGATTCTTCGGCGCCATCTTTGTTACTAGGAATTACTTAACACTCAAGATCAGGACTGCATCGATTCTTCGGCGCCATCTTTGTTACTAGGAATTACTTAACACTCAAGATCAGGACTGCATCGATTCTTCGGCGCCATCTTTGTTGCTAGGAATTACTTAACACTCAAGATCGGGACTGCATCGATTCTTCGGCGCCATCTTTGTTACTAGGAATTACTTAACACTCAAGATCGGGACTGCATCGATTCTTCGCCGCCATCTTTGTTACTAGGAATTACTTAACACTCAAGATCGGGACTGCATCGATTCTTCGGCGCCATCTTTGTTACTAGGAATTACTTAACACTCAAGATCGGGACTGCATCGATTCTTCGGCGCCATCTTTGTTACTAGGAATTACTTAACACTCAAGATCGGGACTGCATCGATTCTTCGGCGCCATCTTTGTTACTAGGAATTACTTAACACTCAAGATCGGGACTGCATCGATTCTTCGCCGCCATCTTTGTTACTAGGAATTACTTAACACTCAAGATCGGGACTGCATCGATTCTTCGACGCCATCTTTGTTGCTAGGAATTACTTAACACTCAAGATCGGGACTGCATCGATTCTTCGGCGCCATCTTTGTTACTAGGAATTACTTAACACTCAAGATCGGGACTGCATCGATTCTTCGGCGCCATCTTTGTTACTAGGAATTACTTAACACTCAAGATCGGGACTGCATCGATTCTTCGGCGCCATCTTTGTTGCTAGGAATTACTTAACACTCAAGATCGGGACTGCATCGATTCTTCGCCGCCATCTTTGTTACTAGGAAATACTTAACACTCAAGATCGGGACTGCATCGATTCTTCGCCGCCATCTTTGTTACTAGGAATTACTTAACACTCAAGATCGGGACTGCATCGATTCTTCGGCGCCATCTTTGTTACTAGGAATTACTTAACACTCAAGATCGGGACTGCATCGATTCTTCGGCGCCATCTTTGTTACTAGGAATTACTTAACACTCAAGATCGGGACTGCATCGATTCTTCGGCGCCATCTTTGTTACTAGGAATTACTTAACACTCAAGATCGGGACTGCATCGATTCTTCGGCGCCATCTTTGTTACTAGGAATTACTTAACACTCAAGATTGGGACTGCATCGATTCTTCGGCGCCATCTTTGTTACTAGGAATTACTTAACACTCAAGATCGGGACTGCATCGATTCTTCGGCGCCATCTTTGTTACTAGGAATTACTTAACACTCAAGATCGGGACTGCATCGATTCTTCGGCGCCATCTTTGTTACTAGGAATTACTTAACACTCAAGATCGGGACTGCATCGATTCTTCGCCGCCATCTTTGTTACTAGGAATTACTTAACACTCAAGATCGGGACTGCATCGATTCTTCGGCGCCATCTTTGTTGCTAGGAATTACTTAACACTCAAGATCGGGACTGCATCGATTCTTCGGCGCCATCTTTGTTACTAGGAATTACTTAACACTCAAGATCGGGACTGCATCGATTCTTCGGCGCCATCTTTGTTACTAGGAATTACTTAACACTCAAGATCGGGACTGCATCGATTCTTCGCCGCCATCTTTGTTACTAGGAATTACTTAACACTCAAGATCGGGACTGCATCGATTCTTCGCCGCCATCTTTGTTGCTAGGAATTACTTAACACTCAAGATCGGGACTGCATCGATTCTTCGGCGCCATCTTTGTTACTAGGAATTACTTAACACTCAAGATCGGGACTGCATCGATTCTTCGGCGCCATCTTTGTTGCTAGGAATTACTTAACACTCAAGATCGGGACTGCATCGATTCTTCGCCGCCATCTTTGTTACTAGGAATTACTTAACACTCAAGATCGGGACTGCATCGATTCTTCGGCGCCATCTTTGTTGCTAGGAATTACTTAACACTCAAGATTGGGACTGCATCGATTCTTCGGCGCCATCTTTGTTGCTAGGAATTACTTAACACTCAAGATCAGGACTGCATCGATTCTTCGCCGCCATCTTTGTTACTAGGAATTACTTAACACTCAAGATTGGGACTGCATCGATTTCTTCGCTGCCATCTTTGTTACTAGGAATTACTTAACACTCAAGATTGGGACTGCATCGATTCTTCGCTGCCATCTTTGTTACTAGGAATTACTTAACACTCAAGATCGGGACTGCATCGATTCTTCGGCGCCATCTTTGTTACTAGGAATTACTTAACACTCAAGATCGGGACTGCATCGATTCTTCGCTGCCATCTTTGTTACTAGGAATTACTTAACACTCAAGATTGGGACTGCATCGATTCTTCGCTGCCATCTTTGTTACTAGGAATTACTTAACACTCAAGATTGGGACTGCATCGATTCTTCGCCGCCATCTTTGTTACTAGGAATTACTTAACACTCAAGATCGGGACTGCATCGATTCTTCGGCGCCATCTTTGTTACTAGGAATTACTTAACACTCAAGATTGGGACTGCATCGATTCTTCGCTGCCATCTTTGTTACTAGGAATTACTTAACACTCAAGATCGGGACTGCATCGATTCTTCGCCGCCATCTTTGTTACTAGGAATTACTTAACACTCAAGATTGGGACTGCATCGATTCTTCGCCGCCATCTTTGTTACTAGGAATTACTTAACACTCAAGATCGGGACTGCATCGATTCTTCGGCGCCATCTTTGTTACTAGGAATTACTTAACACTCAAGATTGGGACTGCATCGATTCTTCGCCGCCATCTTTGTTACTAGGAATTACTTAACACTCAAGATCGGGACTGCATCGATTCTTCGGCGCCATCTTTGTTACTAGGAATTACTTAACACTCAAGATTGGGACTGCATCGATTCTTCGCTGCCATCTTTGTTACTAGGAATTACTTAACACTCAAGATTGGGACTGCATCGATTCTTCGCTGCCATCTTTGTTACTAGGAATTACTTAACACTCAAGATTGGGACTGCATCGATTCTTCGCTGCCATCTTTGTTACTAGGAATTACTTAACACTCAAGATTGGGACTGCATCGATTCTTCGCTGCCATCTTTGTTACTAGGAATTACTTAACACTCAAGATTGGGACTGCATCGATTCTTCGCTGCCATCTTTGTTACTAGGAATTACTTAACACTCAAGATTGGGACTGCATCGATTCTTCGCCGCCATCTTTGTTACTAGGAATTACTTAACACTCAAGATTGGGACTGCATCGATTCTTCGCTGCCATCTTTGTTACTAGGAATTACTTAACACTCAAGATTGGGACTGCATCGATTCTTCGCCGCCATCTTTGTTACTAGGAATTACTTAACACTCAAGATTGGGACTGCATCGATTCTTCGGCGCCATCTTTGTTACTAGGAATTACTTAACACTCAAGATCGGGACTGCATCGATTCTTCGCTGCCATCTTTGTTACTAGGAATTACTTAACACTCAAGATTGGGACTGCATCGATTCTTCGCCGCCATCTTTGTTACTAGGAATTACTTAACACTCAAGATTGGGACTGCATCGATTCTTCGCCGCCATCTTTGTTACTAGGAATTACTTAACACTCAAGATTGGGACTGCATCGATTCTTCGCTGCCATCTTTGTTACTAGGAATTACTTAACACTCAAGATTGGGACTGCATCGATTCTTCGCTGCCATCTTTGTTACTAGGAATTACTTAACACTCAAGATTGGGACTGCATCGATTCTTCGCTGCCATCTTTGTTACTAGGAATTACTTAACACTCAAGATTGGGACTGCATCGATTCTTCGCCGCCATCTTTGTTACTAGGAATTACTTAACACTCAAGATTGGGACTGCATCGATTCTTCGCCGCCATCTTTGTTACTAGGAATTACTTAACACTCAAGATCGGGACTGCATCGATTCTTCGCTGCCATCTTTGTTACTAGGAATTACTTAACACTCAAGATTGGGACTGCATCGATTCTTCGCTGCCATCTTTGTTACTAGGAATTACTTAACACTCAAGATTGGGACTGCATCGATTCTTCGCTGCCATCTTTGTTACTAGGAATTACTTAACACTCAAGATTGGGACTGCATCGATTCTTCGCTGCCATCTTTGTTACTAGGAATTACTTAACACTCAAGATTGGGACTGCATCGATTCTTCGCTGCCATCTTTGTTACTAGGAATTACTTAACACTCAAGATCGGGTCTGCATTGATTATTCGCCGCCAGCTTTGTTACTAATAATTATTTAACACTCTAAATCGTGACTGCATTTATTCTTCGCCGATTTGATTTACTGCCGCTATCTTGTTCATCATAATGTCGTAATAGGGCAGGTAGATTTGCAATTATTTTCAGAAAATCAACATGGCACTGGTTATGATAGTTGAGAGTTGATGTGATAAGAACAGATACCAAAAATTAGATTCCTATCTTGAACAGAAAATTGAGCATTTAATTTTAAAAATCGTGTAGAAAAATGCTGAGAAATCCTTCATTTTCATAGCATTTTTCACAACACTGGCTTTGAAATTTCACTTTTTTTTATAAAATATTCAATTAAAATTGAAATATTTATATGAAATACATTGAAAGAAAAATAAATACATAAATTATAATTTTAATTATGAATCACAACTAGCAAAATATCTCAACTTTTACTGCATTGATTAAACAAAAATTGTAAAAAAGCTAATTTGCAACTAAGTCTTTTAAATTTCACAATTCAAAAAGATATATGGAGATGTATTACACAATATAACAACTTGATACAAGTTACAGAAACATGTATTTAAATTTTTTATTAAATGCAATAAGATAAACTGTTATAATAGAACTAAATTGTTCTGTATAATTTCCTTTTGAGGAAAATTAAGATCTGGCACAATGAATTTGTAATAATGTGTCTATGTCTTGCTTCTTGCCCATATACAACTTTTTGAGAAAAATCAATCAAATTTTACCAGTGTGTGGCTGCAAAATTGATAGCAGTAATCTTTCTCAGTCTTTTTTTAGTTGTTCACTGTTTCTGGAAAAAACAACTCAAGAAAAAAAATTATTTAAAAATATTTATTTTTTTAATATTTTTGTGATGTGATATGAATAAAACTGACTATTGTTTGGATAAATTGAGAAAACTTATAAAATTTAATGGATAAATATTTATTTACCTGTTGTGGAGACGCCCACTAATTAGCATACGTGGGTGAACAAGATATAGATAAAGGTATCAAGTCAGCAAGACCGGAGAGCTGTAATCGAACGCCGGATAGGCAAGACGCATGTGCCGGTTGCTCCCTGAAAGACTTTAACACGCCCTCTGCCGGACAATCGTCCCACTACAACTGCACCTTTGTAAATATGTATTATATATTTTGTCTTAATATATTTGTTTTACTTTTACTTTCTGCGTTCGTGTTGTTATTGATACAGACACAACATTACCTAATGGACAAAATCGTTTGATTGCCCTCTTCTCTCACATCCAATTCATCTGAGTTTATCATCAATATGATATTTTCCGGAAATAGTGCAAAATCACTATATTTTGAACAGTCATTTAGATTTCAGTTAACTGTTTTGTTCTTTGAATCATATTAAAATATACCGTTGTTGGTTAAAAAAAAATTGTCAGTTTTTATCTCAAACCAACTAACTGCACACACTTGGATGATAAATTTGACCAGAATGTTTATTTTATCATAGTGTTTGAGGATAAACACCTCTAGTCCATAAACACATTGCCAGCACCCTCCAAATGTTCAAAATCACTCTGTGGCTAATGTTAGCCATCTTGCTTCATTCAAGGGCCCACTTTTCTAAGCTGTATATCTTAGGTTAACTTCTTCTCGAGAAATGCCAACAGCATACTCCAAAAGTAGCCCCTGGTCTTCACACAAATTATTTGTTTTTTCTGCTGCCAGATAATGATGATCGGGAGGGACACTAATTTTTTTAAAATTCTACTTGAGGCAAATCTTGATAATTTTTGATACAAAGTTTTCCCAAAGGACCAGTAAATATTGTTAGGCTTTTTGTCGTTCCATCAATTAATTTAAAAATTGCTTTAAATGCCAGTTCTTCTAGTGGAACCTGAAAATTGCAAAATTTGCATGTTTAATAATAAAGCAAGAATGCATAATAAATACCAATATATTATTTTATTTTCCACAAAAAGGAACATAATTGCAGGTGAATCTATTATAGAATTCATTTTTACTTCTTTGTTAGGAGGAAAAGTGCAAACTATGTGCCTTTTTGACAATTTTCTGTCTTGCACTTCACTGCAAAGTCATCACATCTTAAAACAGGAAGTTTACAGCTACAAGAAGATATAAGGTCAATTGTGGATTAACTGCTTACCAAATACTAATTAATTCCTTAGCAATTAACTTAGAAATCTCATTATTTTTTAAGTGAGGATCACTTTTTTGAGGAAATAACTAAACTGGATGACTTGTCGTGAGGTTGGGGTGCTGTTTCATCCAAATGACAAGGTGGTACAGCAAATTTTGTGATAACCACGCGTTATAACTGAACGTCGTGCTTTTACTGACATTCTAATCAATTATCTAATTAATAATAAAATAAATAAATGGATTTTAACTGAAGGAAACTGTTTTAGGCTATCTTCCAGTTTCATATGTGAAAAAAATAAGTGCTAGTTATAAGAAATAATAAAACACTTTCTAGAGTTGAATTGAATGGAGAGGACCAAACCAAATCAGAGGCATAGTAGTGTTTAGTTTAGACATTTTTAGTAGACTTTACCTCCTACTTCGAGAACATGAATTTATCCATAAAGAGATTTATTCTTGCTGTAGCTGTGCCATTTTGAATGAGTGGTTAGTGTTTAGAGTTTGAAAACCAGTGCTTGTGCATCTATGTTACCATGTTATTTTAAATAGTATTTTCAAGTTAAATTTAATTTTTATGAAATTTTTGTTTATTAAATTCTTAGGTGAAAGTACAGAATAGTTACAACACAACCACCTATCCTTCCCATGTTAAGAATGGCTTTCTAAATAATAAAGTTATTTCAGCACAATAACATAGATACACAAGTAACGAAAAACCTTTAAAGCAGTTTCCTTATTTACTGTTAACCTTAGTGGGTTATCTGATTTTAAAACTATTATTTTAGAAGTAAAATACTGCTTAAAAACAATTACTCCCTAACAATGAAAGAAATAAAAATTTGACTCTAATTTTCTGCAAAGTATTTTTTAAGTAGAAAAACTTGAACATTTACGTGGTTATGTTTCGTAAAGAATGTGTAGAATAAAATTGTATGGGCTATTTTTTTAAATAGAAAACTGGAGTATTACCATATTTTAATAAAATATTCAAATAGAATTTGATGTAAAATATTAGGTGCAAAAATAATGTTTTGGCGTTCGTTTGAACATAAAAAATGACATTATTTTGCACCAACGTAACAGAAAAACAAATTGAAAAAGATAAAACAAATATGTTTAAATTCACTGCAGACTCTTGAAATATAATAATATATATATTAAACAAGTCTTTTTCGTTTTTCCCTTTGAAATAATTAAGCCTAAATCGTAATATTTTCAAATTAAATAATAAACAAACGTTAATTTTCAATATCAATAATGAAACGGTGAAATCTAAAATGTTCCCACCCCCCAAAAGTTCCTGAAATGAAAAAGTGAACTTTCGTCGCTATTATTTAAAAAAACATAATTTTGCCTTTACAGTTAATATTTATAATTCATTATCCTCATTATATATCATTATAATATTTATTAATTCATTATCCTCACTCATTTTATTGAAAATTGTGGTTTAAA
>NC_136509.1:48412018-48474518 GCF_053919585.1 Euprymna scolopes
ACAAGGAATACTTAACACTCAAGATCTTTTCGAGGATGCGCCATCTTTGTTACTAGGAATTACTTAACACTCAAGATCGGGACTGCATCGATTCTTCGGCGCCATCTTTGTTACTAGGAATTACTTAACACTCAAGATTGGGACTGCATCGATTCTTCGCCGCCATCTTTGTTACTAGGAATTACTTAACACTCAAGATTGGGACTGCATCGATTCTTCGCCGCCATCTTTGTTACTAGGAATTACTTAACACTCAAGATTGGGACTGCATCGATTCTTCGCCGCCATCTTTGTTACTAGGAATTACTTAACACTCAAGATTGCGCCATCTTTGTTACTAGGAATTACTTAACACTCAAGATCTGGGACTGCATCGATTCTTCGCCGCCATCTTTGTTACTAGGAATTACTTAACACTCAAGATCGGGACTGCATCGATTCTTCGGCGCCATCTTTGTTACTAGGAATTACTTAACACTCAAGATTGGGACTGCATCGATTCTTCGCCGCCATCTTTGTTACTAGGAATTACTTAACACTCAAGATTGGGACTGCATCGATTCTTCGCCGCCATCTTTGTTACTAGGAATTACTTAACACTCAAGATTGGGACTGCATCGATTCTTCGCCGCCATCTTTGTTACTAGGAATTACTTAACACTCAAGATTGGGACTGCATCGATTCTTCGCCGCCATCTTTGTTACTAGGAATTACTTAACACTCAAGATCGGGACTGCATCGATTCTTCGCCGCCATCTTTGTTACTAGGAATTACTTAACACTCAAGATTGGGACTGCATCGATTCTTCGCCGCCATCTTTGTTACTAGGAATTACTTAACACTCAAGATCGGGACTGCATCGATTCTTCGGCCGCCATCTTTGTTACTAGGAATTACTTAACACTCAAGATCGGGACTGCATCGATTCTTCGCCGCCATCTTTGTTACTAGGAATTACTTAACACTCAAGATTGGGACTGCATCGATTCTTCGCCGCCATCTTTGTTACTAGGAATTACTTAACACTCAAGATTGGGACTGCATCGATTCTTCGCCGCCATCTTTGTTACTAGGAATTACTTAACACTCAAGATCGGGACTGCATCGATTCTTCGCCGCCATCTTTGTTACTAGGAATTACTTAACACTCAAGATCGGGACTGCATCGATTCTTCGCCGCCATCTTTGTTACTAGGAATTACTTAACACTCAAGATCGGGACTGCATCGATTCTTCGCCGCCATCTTTGTTACTAGGAATTACTTAACACTCAAGATTGGGACTGCATCGATTCTTCGCCGCCATCTTTGTTACTAGGAATTACTTAACACTCAAGATCGGGACTGCATCGATTCTTCGCCGCCATCTTTGTTACTAGGAATTACTTAACACTCAAGATTGGGACTGCATCGATTCTTCGCCGCCATCTTTGTTACTAGGAATTACTTAACACTCAAGATCGGGACTGCATCGATTCTTCGCCGCCATCTTTGTTACTAGGAATTACTTAACACTCAAGATCGGGACTGCATCGATTCTTCGCCGCCATCTTTGTTACTAGGAATTACTTAACACTCAAGATTGGGACTGCATCGATTCTTCGCCGCCATCTTTGTTACTAGGAATTACTTAACACTCAAGATCGGGACTGCATCGATTCTTCGCCGCCATCTTTGTTACTAGGAATTACTTAACACTCAAGATCGGGACTGCATCGATTCTTCGCCGCCATCTTTGTTACTAGGAATTACTTAACACTCAAGATCGGGACTGCATCGATTCTTCGGCCGCCATCTTTGTTACTAGGAATTACTTAACACTCAAGATCGGGACTGCATCGATTCTTCGCCGCCATCTTTGTTACTAGGAATTACTTAACACTCAAGATCGGGACTGCATCGATTCTTCGCCGCCATCTTTGTTACTAGGAATTACTTAACACTCAAGATCGGGACTGCATCGATTCTTCGGCGCCATCTTTGTTACTAGGAATTACTTAACACTCAAGATCGGGACTGCATCGATTCTTCGCCGCCATCTTTGTTACTAGGAATTACTTAACACTCAAGATCGGGACTGCATCGATTCTTCGCCGCCATCTTTGTTACTAGGAATTACTTAACACTCAAGATCGGGACTGCATCGATTCTTCGCCGCCATCTTTGTTACTAGGAATTACTTAACACTCAAGATCGGGACTGCATCGATTCTTCGCCGCCATCTTTGTTACTAGGAATTACTTAACACTCAAGATCGGGACTGCATCGATTCTTCGCCGCCATCTTTGTTACTAGGAATTACTTAACACTCAAGATCGGGACTGCATCGATTCTTCGCCGCCATCTTTGTTACTAGGAATTACTTAACACTCAAGATCGGGACTGCATCGATTCTTCGCCGCCATCTTTGTTGCTAGGAATTACTTAACACTCAAGATCGGGACTGCATCGATTCTTCGCCGCCATCTTTGTTACTAGGAATTACTTAACACTCAAGATCGGGACTGCATCGATTCTTCGCCGCCATCTTTGTTGCTAGGAATTACTTAACACTCAAGATCGGGACTGCATCGATTCTTCGCCGCCATCTTTGTTACTAGGAATTACTTAACACTCAAGATCGGGACTGCATCGATTCTTCGCCGCCATCTTTGTTACTAGGAATTACTTAACACTCAAGATCGGGACTGCATCGATTCTTCGCCGCCATCTTTGTTACTAGGAATTACTTAACACTCAAGATCGGGACTGCATCGATTCTTCGCCGCCATCTTTGTTACTAGGAATTACTTAACACTCAAGATCGGGACTGCATCGATTCTTCGCCGCCATCTTTGTTACTAGGAATTACTTAACACTCAAGATCGGGACTGCATCGATTCTTCGCCGCCATCTTTGTTGCTAGGAATTACTTAACACTCAAGATCGGGACTGCATCGATTCTTCGCCGCCATCTTTGTTACTAGGAATTACTTAACACTCAAGATCGGGACTGCATCGATTCTTCGCCGCCATCTTTGTTACTAGGAATTACTTAACACTCAAGATCGGGACTGCATCGATTCTTCGCCGCCATCTTTGTTACTAGGAATTACTTAACACTCAAGATTGGGACTGCATCGATTCTTCGCCGCCATCTTTGTTACTAGGAATTACTTAACACTCAAGATCGGGACTGCATCGATTTTTCGCCGCCATCTTTGTTACTAGGAATTACTTAACACTCAAGATCGGGACTGCATCGATTCTTCGGCGCCATCTTTGTTACTAGGAATTACTTAACACTCAAGATCGGGACTGCATCGATTCTTCGCCGCCATCTTTGTTACTAGGAATTACTTAACACTCAAGATTGGGACTGCATCGATTCTTCGCCGCCATCTTTGTTACTAGGAATTACTTAACACTCAAGATTGGGACTGCATCGATTCTTCGCCGCCATCTTTGTTACTAGGAATTACTTAACACTCAAGATTGGGACTGCATCGATTCTTCGGCGCCATCTTTGTTACTAGGAATTACTTAACACTCAAGATCGGGACTGCATCGATTCTTCGGCGCCATCTTTGTTACTAGGAATTACTTAACACTCAAGATTGGGACTGCATCGATTCTTCGGCGCCATCTTTGTTGCTAGGAATTACTTAACACTCAAGATCAGGACTGCATCGATTCTTCGGCGCCATCTTTGTTACTAGGAATTACTTAACACTCAAGATCAGGACTGCATCGATTCTTCGGCGCCATCTTTGTTACTAGGAATTACTTAACACTCAAGATCAGGACTGCATCGATTCTTCGGCGCCATCTTTGTTACTAGGAATTACTTAACACTCAAGATCGGGACTGCATCGATTCTTCGGCGCCATCTTTGTTACTAGGAATTACTTAACACTCAAGATCGGGACTGCATCGATTCTTCGGCGCCATCTTTGTTACTAGGAATTACTTAACACTCAAGATCGGGACTGCATCGATTCTTCGGCGCCATCTTTGTTACTAGGAATTACTTAACACTCAAGATCGGGACTGCATCGATTCTTCGGCGCCATCTTTGTTACTAGGAATTACTTAACACTCAAGATCGGGACTGCATCGATTCTTCGGCGCCATCTTTGTTACTAGGAATTACTTAACACTCAAGATCGGGACTGCATCGATTCTTCGGCCGCCATCTTTGTTACTAGGAATTACTTAACACTCAAGATCGGGACTGCATCGATTCTTCGACGCCATCTTTGTTGCTAGGAATTACTTAACACTCAAGATCGGGACTGCATCGATTCTTCGGCGCCATCTTTGTTACTAGGAATTACTTAACACTCAAGATCGGGACTGCATCGATTCTTCGGCGCCATCTTTGTTACTAGGAATTACTTAACACTCAAGATCGGGACTGCATCGATTCTTCGGCGCCATCTTTGTTACTAGGAATTACTTAACACTCAAGATCGGGACTGCATCGATTCTTCGCCGCCATCTTTGTTACTAGGAAATACTTAACACTCAAGATCGGGACTGCATCGATTCTTCGCCGCCATCTTTGTTACTAGGAATTACTTAACACTCAAGATCGGGACTGCATCGATTCTTCGGCGCCATCTTTGTTACTAGGAATTACTTAACACTCAAGATCGGGACTGCATCGATTCTTCGGCGCCATCTTTGTTACTAGGAATTACTTAACACTCAAGATCGGGACTGCATCGATTCTTCGGCGCCATCTTTGTTACTAGGAATTACTTAACACTCAAGATCGGGACTGCATCGATTCTTCGGCGCCATCTTTGTTACTAGGAATTACTTAACACTCAAGATTGGGACTGCATCGATTCTTCGGCGCCATCTTTGTTACTAGGAATTACTTAACACTCAAGATCGGGACTGCATCGATTCTTCGGCCATCTTTGTTACTAGGAATTACTTAACACTCAAGATCGGGACTGCATCGATTCTTCGGCGCCATCTTTGTTACTAGGAATTACTTAACACTCAAGATCGGGACTGCATCGATTCTTCGCCGCCATCTTTGTTACTAGGAATTACTTAACACTCAAGATCGGGACTGCATCGATTCTTCGGCGCCATCTTTGTTGCTAGGAATTACTTAACACTCAAGATCGGGACTGCATCGATTCTTCGGCGCCATCTTTGTTACTAGGAATTACTTAACACTCAAGATCGGGACTGCATCGATTCTTCGGCGCCATCTTTGTTACTAGGAATTACTTAACACTCAAGATCGGGACTGCATCGATTCTTCGCCGCCATCTTTGTTACTAGGAATTACTTAACACTCAAGATCGGGACTGCATCGATTCTTCGCCGCCATCTTTGTTGCTAGGAATTACTTAACACTCAAGATCGGGACTGCATCGATTCTTCGGCGCCATCTTTGTTACTAGGAATTACTTAACACTCAAGATCGGGACTGCATCGATTCTTCGGCGCCATCTTTGTTGCTAGGAATTACTTAACACTCAAGATCGGGACTGCATCGATTCTTCGCCGCCATCTTTGTTACTAGGAATTACTTAACACTCAAGATCGGGACTGCATCGATTCTTCGGCGCCATCTTTGTTGCTAGGAATTACTTAACACTCAAGATTGGGACTGCATCGATTCTTCGGCGCCATCTTTGTTGCTAGGAATTACTTAACACTCAAGATCAGGACTGCATCGATTCTTCGCCGCCATCTTTGTTACTAGGAATTACTTAACACTCAAGATTGGGACTGCATCGATTTCTTCGCTGCCATCTTTGTTACTAGGAATTACTTAACACTCAAGATTGGGACTGCATCGATTCTTCGCTGCCATCTTTGTTACTAGGAATTACTTAACACTCAAGATCGGGACTGCATCGATTCTTCGGCGCCATCTTTGTTACTAGGAATTACTTAACACTCAAGATCGGGACTGCATCGATTCTTCGCTGCCATCTTTGTTACTAGGAATTACTTAACACTCAAGATTGGGACTGCATCGATTCTTCGCTGCCATCTTTGTTACTAGGAATTACTTAACACTCAAGATTGGGACTGCATCGATTCTTCGCCGCCATCTTTGTTACTAGGAATTACTTAACACTCAAGATCGGGACTGCATCGATTCTTCGGCGCCATCTTTGTTACTAGGAATTACTTAACACTCAAGATTGGGACTGCATCGATTCTTCGCTGCCATCTTTGTTACTAGGAATTACTTAACACTCAAGATCGGGACTGCATCGATTCTTCGCCGCCATCTTTGTTACTAGGAATTACTTAACACTCAAGATTGGGACTGCATCGATTCTTCGCCGCCATCTTTGTTACTAGGAATTACTTAACACTCAAGATCGGGACTGCATCGATTCTTCGGCGCCATCTTTGTTACTAGGAATTACTTAACACTCAAGATTGGGACTGCATCGATTCTTCGCCGCCATCTTTGTTACTAGGAATTACTTAACACTCAAGATCGGGACTGCATCGATTCTTCGGCGCCATCTTTGTTACTAGGAATTACTTAACACTCAAGATTGGGACTGCATCGATTCTTCGCTGCCATCTTTGTTACTAGGAATTACTTAACACTCAAGATTGGGACTGCATCGATTCTTCGCTGCCATCTTTGTTACTAGGAATTACTTAACACTCAAGATTGGGACTGCATCGATTCTTCGCTGCCATCTTTGTTACTAGGAATTACTTAACACTCAAGATTGGGACTGCATCGATTCTTCGCTGCCATCTTTGTTACTAGGAATTACTTAACACTCAAGATTGGGACTGCATCGATTCTTCGCTGCCATCTTTGTTACTAGGAATTACTTAACACTCAAGATTGGGACTGCATCGATTCTTCGCCGCCATCTTTGTTACTAGGAATTACTTAACACTCAAGATTGGGACTGCATCGATTCTTCGCTGCCATCTTTGTTACTAGGAATTACTTAACACTCAAGATTGGGACTGCATCGATTCTTCGCCGCCATCTTTGTTACTAGGAATTACTTAACACTCAAGATTGGGACTGCATCGATTCTTCGGCGCCATCTTTGTTACTAGGAATTACTTAACACTCAAGATCGGGACTGCATCGATTCTTCGCTGCCATCTTTGTTACTAGGAATTACTTAACACTCAAGATTGGGACTGCATCGATTCTTCGCCGCCATCTTTGTTACTAGGAATTACTTAACACTCAAGATTGGGACTGCATCGATTCTTCGCCGCCATCTTTGTTACTAGGAATTACTTAACACTCAAGATTGGGACTGCATCGATTCTTCGCTGCCATCTTTGTTACTAGGAATTACTTAACACTCAAGATTGGGACTGCATCGATTCTTCGCTGCCATCTTTGTTACTAGGAATTACTTAACACTCAAGATTGGGACTGCATCGATTCTTCGCTGCCATCTTTGTTACTAGGAATTACTTAACACTCAAGATTGGGACTGCATCGATTCTTCGCCGCCATCTTTGTTACTAGGAATTACTTAACACTCAAGATTGGGACTGCATCGATTCTTCGCCGCCATCTTTGTTACTAGGAATTACTTAACACTCAAGATCGGGACTGCATCGATTCTTCGCTGCCATCTTTGTTACTAGGAATTACTTAACACTCAAGATTGGGACTGCATCGATTCTTCGCTGCCATCTTTGTTACTAGGAATTACTTAACACTCAAGATTGGGACTGCATCGATTCTTCGCTGCCATCTTTGTTACTAGGAATTACTTAACACTCAAGATTGGGACTGCATCGATTCTTCGCTGCCATCTTTGTTACTAGGAATTACTTAACACTCAAGATTGGGACTGCATCGATTCTTCGCTGCCATCTTTGTTACTAGGAATTACTTAACACTCAAGATCGGGTCTGCATTGATTATTCGCCGCCAGCTTTGTTACTAATAATTATTTAACACTCTAAATCGTGACTGCATTTATTCTTCGCCGATTTGATTTACTGCCGCTATCTTGTTCATCATAATGTCGTAATAGGGCAGGTAGATTTGCAATTATTTTCAGAAAATCAACATGGCACTGGTTATGATAGTTGAGAGTTGATGTGATAAGAACAGATACCAAAAATTAGATTCCTATCTTGAACAGAAAATTGAGCATTTAATTTTAAAAATCGTGTAGAAAAATGCTGAGAAATCCTTCATTTTCATAGCATTTTTCACAACACTGGCTTTGAAATTTCACTTTTTTTTATAAAATATTCAATTAAAATTGAAATATTTATATGAAATACATTGAAAGAAAAATAAATACATAAATTATAATTTTAATTATGAATCACAACTAGCAAAATATCTCAACTTTTACTGCATTGATTAAACAAAAATTGTAAAAAAGCTAATTTGCAACTAAGTCTTTTAAATTTCACAATTCAAAAAGATATATGGAGATGTATTACACAATATAACAACTTGATACAAGTTACAGAAACATGTATTTAAATTTTTTATTAAATGCAATAAGATAAACTGTTATAATAGAACTAAATTGTTCTGTATAATTTCCTTTTGAGGAAAATTAAGATCTGGCACAATGAATTTGTAATAATGTGTCTATGTCTTGCTTCTTGCCCATATACAACTTTTTGAGAAAAATCAATCAAATTTTACCAGTGTGTGGCTGCAAAATTGATAGCAGTAATCTTTCTCAGTCTTTTTTTAGTTGTTCACTGTTTCTGGAAAAAACAACTCAAGAAAAAAAATTATTTAAAAATATTTATTTTTTTAATATTTTTGTGATGTGATATGAATAAAACTGACTATTGTTTGGATAAATTGAGAAAACTTATAAAATTTAATGGATAAATATTTATTTACCTGTTGTGGAGACGCCCACTAATTAGCATACGTGGGTGAACAAGATATAGATAAAGGTATCAAGTCAGCAAGACCGGAGAGCTGTAATCGAACGCCGGATAGGCAAGACGCATGTGCCGGTTGCTCCCTGAAAGACTTTAACACGCCCTCTGCCGGACAATCGTCCCACTACAACTGCACCTTTGTAAATATGTATTATATATTTTGTCTTAATATATTTGTTTTACTTTTACTTTCTGCGTTCGTGTTGTTATTGATACAGACACAACATTACCTAATGGACAAAATCGTTTGATTGCCCTCTTCTCTCACATCCAATTCATCTGAGTTTATCATCAATATGATATTTTCCGGAAATAGTGCAAAATCACTATATTTTGAACAGTCATTTAGATTTCAGTTAACTGTTTTGTTCTTTGAATCATATTAAAATATACCGTTGTTGGTTAAAAAAAAATTGTCAGTTTTTATCTCAAACCAACTAACTGCACACACTTGGATGATAAATTTGACCAGAATGTTTATTTTATCATAGTGTTTGAGGATAAACACCTCTAGTCCATAAACACATTGCCAGCACCCTCCAAATGTTCAAAATCACTCTGTGGCTAATGTTAGCCATCTTGCTTCATTCAAGGGCCCACTTTTCTAAGCTGTATATCTTAGGTTAACTTCTTCTCGAGAAATGCCAACAGCATACTCCAAAAGTAGCCCCTGGTCTTCACACAAATTATTTGTTTTTTCTGCTGCCAGATAATGATGATCGGGAGGGACACTAATTTTTTTAAAATTCTACTTGAGGCAAATCTTGATAATTTTTGATACAAAGTTTTCCCAAAGGACCAGTAAATATTGTTAGGCTTTTTGTCGTTCCATCAATTAATTTAAAAATTGCTTTAAATGCCAGTTCTTCTAGTGGAACCTGAAAATTGCAAAATTTGCATGTTTAATAATAAAGCAAGAATGCATAATAAATACCAATATATTATTTTATTTTCCACAAAAAGGAACATAATTGCAGGTGAATCTATTATAGAATTCATTTTTACTTCTTTGTTAGGAGGAAAAGTGCAAACTATGTGCCTTTTTGACAATTTTCTGTCTTGCACTTCACTGCAAAGTCATCACATCTTAAAACAGGAAGTTTACAGCTACAAGAAGATATAAGGTCAATTGTGGATTAACTGCTTACCAAATACTAATTAATTCCTTAGCAATTAACTTAGAAATCTCATTATTTTTTAAGTGAGGATCACTTTTTTGAGGAAATAACTAAACTGGATGACTTGTCGTGAGGTTGGGGTGCTGTTTCATCCAAATGACAAGGTGGTACAGCAAATTTTGTGATAACCACGCGTTATAACTGAACGTCGTGCTTTTACTGACATTCTAATCAATTATCTAATTAATAATAAAATAAATAAATGGATTTTAACTGAAGGAAACTGTTTTAGGCTATCTTCCAGTTTCATATGTGAAAAAAATAAGTGCTAGTTATAAGAAATAATAAAACACTTTCTAGAGTTGAATTGAATGGAGAGGACCAAACCAAATCAGAGGCATAGTAGTGTTTAGTTTAGACATTTTTAGTAGACTTTACCTCCTACTTCGAGAACATGAATTTATCCATAAAGAGATTTATTCTTGCTGTAGCTGTGCCATTTTGAATGAGTGGTTAGTGTTTAGAGTTTGAAAACCAGTGCTTGTGCATCTATGTTACCATGTTATTTTAAATAGTATTTTCAAGTTAAATTTAATTTTTATGAAATTTTTGTTTATTAAATTCTTAGGTGAAAGTACAGAATAGTTACAACACAACCACCTATCCTTCCCATGTTAAGAATGGCTTTCTAAATAATAAAGTTATTTCAGCACAATAACATAGATACACAAGTAACGAAAAACCTTTAAAGCAGTTTCCTTATTTACTGTTAACCTTAGTGGGTTATCTGATTTTAAAACTATTATTTTAGAAGTAAAATACTGCTTAAAAACAATTACTCCCTAACAATGAAAGAAATAAAAATTTGACTCTAATTTTCTGCAAAGTATTTTTTAAGTAGAAAAACTTGAACATTTACGTGGTTATGTTTCGTAAAGAATGTGTAGAATAAAATTGTATGGGCTATTTTTTTAAATAGAAAACTGGAGTATTACCATATTTTAATAAAATATTCAAATAGAATTTGATGTAAAATATTAGGTGCAAAAATAATGTTTTGGCGTTCGTTTGAACATAAAAAATGACATTATTTTGCACCAACGTAACAGAAAAACAAATTGAAAAAGATAAAACAAATATGTTTAAATTCACTGCAGACTCTTGAAATATAATAATATATATATTAAACAAGTCTTTTTCGTTTTTCCCTTTGAAATAATTAAGCCTAAATCGTAATATTTTCAAATTAAATAATAAACAAACGTTAATTTTCAATATCAATAATGAAACGGTGAAATCTAAAATGTTCCCACCCCCCAAAAGTTCCTGAAATGAAAAAGTGAACTTTCGTCGCTATTATTTAAAAAAACATAATTTTGCCTTTACAGTTAATATTTATAATTCATTATCCTCATTATATATCATTATAATATTTATTAATTCATTATCCTCACTCATTTTATTGAAAATTGTGGTTTAAAACATATTCTAAATAATGATTCCATTTTCTTAACAGTGCGGATTGTTTTGATGACGGGACGTTCTTGACAATTCACCGAAAAACTTTTAATAGCTTCAATTTTTCAATTTTAATGTCATTTCCTCAAGCAAAGATAACGATTTTTAAAAAAATATTTTGTATAGGTCTTTTCTATGTCAAAGCCCAACTATCATCACCGTTGCCTCAGCGGGGTTCCAAAATCGACCTGCCCTAATGTTTCAACATTTAACAATTAACTTTGAGCTAAACTTATTTTACCAAAACAATAGTTCTATTCTTAGTCTAGCAAGGTCATTGCTATTGTCCATTTATCACTAGATAGATAGATAGATTAATAGATAGATAGATAGATAGATAGATAGATAGATAGATAATAGCTAATTAATACCTTTAACTCTACTATTATCTAACAGCATCGCTTATAGAATGTTAGGAATAAAGCACATATTGTGCAGCCGAAAGTAAAACTAACTACAAGACTAACGATAAGTATGGTTCATTGTCTTTATCAAAATTATTGTTGTATGAGTTATGTTTTCACTTTTAACTAGGGCGAGGGTCACCGCTTATCAAAGCCCCATGGTCACTCGACGATAAGTATTAGTTGGTTGATAAGAAAACACCGTGATTATCGGTAATGGTGAAACTTGGGTAGTGTGTGTTTATTTAAGAGTACAGCTATCGTTTTATATCAGATTAACTTGCAAATGAAAATGGGTAATATTCAGGACGTTATGCATATGTAAAGTTGAAAAAAATCGTTTGATCTTTCGACTAGTTTATATTTTTATGCTGGCGAAGTGTTTAAATTGATTCGTTATGTATTATTTGGATCTTTTAAACTACTCTTCTCATCTTGAATGTTCTTCACAGAATGTTTTGGTCGATGTAACCTCCGACTTTTTTTTCTTGTCCAACTCGGGAATCTTTCGGATTCGTAATATAGTGGATAAAATTATAGGAAAAATTCACTTAAAAGTTACATTCTTCTTGAGCTTGAAGGTGTCAATCTCCAGTGCGGATGACGCTAAAAATAAAATTTGCGAATTATTTTGAACTTCTAACAATTAATAGTTCTCAGAGCGAGGACATGTTTTCCCCTCAATAATGGTGTTATTCGCTCTTTTATTTTTTTCTATCAGTCACCCCAAGAGAAACAAAAAAGAGAGAAAAAAAACAATTTTACCAGAGAGATGTTATCATCGAATGATTCAACTACGAAAAGCGTTTCAAATGTAACGCGTCCTATTTTTAAATAAAGGGTTTCATGAGAAATTCCGTACAGATTCTAAGTTCGATAGAAAGATTCCAGAGTTCGACAGAAAGATTCCCGAGTTTTACAAGATACAACTGAAGAAGTTCGGAAGTTTCATCAACCGTAACGTTGTGTGAATAACAATCACAATGAGAACAGTAGTCCGAATAATCAAAATAATACAAATTATTAATCCTCATCTCAAAAATTACAAAAGTATGACATATTTTTTGAACAGGAAAGTTCATCGATACTTTTAATTTCTTCAGAACTAGACGTATGTAAACTTATGCCTAACCTTCACTAAAGTCCTCAACACGTCGCATGAAACTTAAGCATTGCACTTTAGAATTACTCTTCCCTATTCTGTCACACAATATGCACAAAAAAATTATTTTACACATTTGAGCGAAAATTGCTTAGCCTACTAAATAATATCCATCTAATTGACAAACTCTTATATTTTAATGCACTTTTGTCAGCGATGAATGACGGCGGTGCATGAGCGTTCGTAGCGAGCGTCGTTATACAGGAAACTGTTCCTATTTTTTTGTGTAATAAAATAATAAGTGTAATATTTGATGTAATTAAAACAAACGAACTTTTGTGCCCCAGAATTTATTTTTCTACATAGTCACTCCTATTCTCAATGAACTTATGCCAGGAACTCGATCCTTGATACTGACGCACGTCTCTGACAGGGATTGCTTTTTTAAGGTCTCACATCGTCGACATCTGCAACAGAAAGATAAAACTTTCAGGTCACGAATACATAACTTCAGTCATTACAACAATGCAATTTGTCTTTCCCTATGATCTATTCTGACGGAGTAAAAAATAGGAGGCATTACTCCTGAAACGCATCTCATAGCTGAGTCATTCGATGGTAACATCACTCTGGTAAAATTGTTGTTTTCTTTTTTGTTTCTCTTGAATGAAACGATAGAAAAAAAAGAACATTGAATAACACCATTATTTGCTCTGGGTCTCTTTTGCCTTTTAAAGTAATTTAGAGAACGTATATTCAGATGAACTGTATCTTTTCATTCTAAAATTATAGGTATTATTTGGATTTTCGGACTACCTTTCTCATTTCTAGAGCTATTTTCACACTTTTTCGGTCAGTTTAATCTCCGACCTTCTTCAGGTATATCTTATCGAACTTGGAAATCTTTTTGTCGAACTAGAAATCTTCACGAGATTTCTCACGGAACCTTATATTTAATTCACGGGTGTAGCATGCTTTCGTTCGATCATCACTAAGCAAAATCGTAAATAATTTGCAGTTTGATTTTGAGTGTCCCCGTTTTGATGATTGAACCTCCAATCTCCAGGAGAATTTAACTTACAGCTGAATTTTACCAAGTACATGGTCTACTACGTTACGGATCCTTACGGAAATTAAATTACACACTTTTCCGCAAATATCTTAAAATAGACTAATAAGTTTTTTCCCCTTTAATTCAACGAATGTGTTGTATTGTTAACATAATTATATGACTTGTGAGCATCAGACAACAGTTTCTGCCCCTCCAGGGTACTACCTCCTTTTCTATAATCGGGAATAAGTGCAGATGATTGCAATTATATGATTACTTTTTGTACAAATTCTATCAAAATTCATGATCAATATCGATTTTCTCGATTCAATTCTATTTATTTATTCATTTATTTGCTACAAAATTATATTTTGTGCCTATGGGGTTAAAAATGACCCCAAATTGGCAAATAATTGAAATTGTTGCAAATCAAATATCATATCCATTATTGTTTGTTCAAAACCAAAATTTGGTGATTTTTATTTGTATTATTCAAGTAGTTATAAATCCAGGAGGAGATAAATCCTGCTTTATTTGTATTTTTGTTAAAGTAAATTTTCTTCCACTGGGTTTTATAATTACTATTTTTCTTTAGCTGTATCTTTTTAAAAGTTGATTTATTTCGGCCTTTCAAATTGTAATCGTTTATAGAAAAAAAACATCCTATACACAATTACCATTATCTATTAGAAGTCAAGATTAACCGTAACCATTCTACGAATGTGACATCGAAATAACCAATGAAATTATTTATCGACAGTTTTCTGGAAAGTTTATTATATATTCCCAAACCAATGGAAACATTATGAGAGCCCGTAACTTCAGTCATGTTGACCATATTCCCCACAGTTTTCCCACTTGCGGCATCAACTTTTAAGTAATTCAGAGTCTTTAGTTTACCTTTATTAAAATGCTTGCATATTATAAACACATGCCAGGAATTATTTTCTTGCTTATTAGAACTTTGGGTGTTCGCCATATATCTAAAACCCCCACTCAACCAAACTGATATTAATTCTTCCTAATTCTTTACAAATTAAACAAAAATCTTTTATTTTCTCTCCCAACCCAAGGAACAGCTCAAACCATCTGCTTCAAACATGTGGTTATGTCCTTAACGTATATCATGTTGTGGGGTATCACTTCGTGAGGTTTGAGAAATGCGAATGTAATCGCCACTGCTCTTATGCCTATTCTGACACAAAGCACTGTGATCCTCTCTCTCTCCCCCTCTCTCTCTCTCTTTCTCTCTCTCTCTCTCTCTCTCTCTCTATATATATATATATATATGTATATGTGTGTGTTTTTTGTGTGGGTGTGTGTATACGTGATCTTGTGAGTGTGAAAAGTATCTACAAAACTCTCTGAATATTTGTATGTGTCTGTATAGAACGTTTACTCAAACGACTGTATTCGCAATTAAATGATCTTAAAAAGATTTAGTGTGCCGTAAATGGGGGAAAATATAGTCTATGCTGATATACTTCAAAACTAGTGTACTACTCGAAAAAGTCATGCTTCGTATTCATATAAAATAATGTCGCAATATGCGAAATTAAAACAGAAACAAGAAAGGATAACATCATTCCAAACTGGAAAGTTTAAAAATAGAAAAAGAAAGAAAAAACGTATCAATCGGTATATCGAGAAAAAAGAAAAAAGAAAAAAAAGAAAGAAAACGTCCGATAATGGAAATAAAGTTATGTGTTTCTTTTCGAATTCGTTTCAGATAGCGAGGTTATCTGACTTTACACTTACTCCATAAATACTTGAAATGGTTTAATTTAGCACGTTGTATATTAGCACGGAGGAAAGGGAAACACACACGCATACTTCACAAGTATGAAATGTACAACTATGTAGAAAATAATTCCATATTTATTATCTAATAATTATTAATAGCCGCTTTCTGTCAGTCCTTTGAAAAAATACAAGCTGTCTAATTTATGCTAAAAATGCTACATGATTTTTTAAAAGAATTTTAAGATGGCTAAATATATTTATCCTCATGATTTAACATGAATAGTGTTCATTTCTCGAATTGTCGTGTAACAGTTAGAATTGGCCGCATTGATTAGAACGCGCGAAATTGAGCAAAACATTACTTGTGTTTCCGGGTTCGTATAGCCCGACCAATTTAAACAGTTATCTCTTCAGTGAAGGTCTCGCAAGAATAGAACGTATACTATATGAATAATTATATATATATATATATATATATATATATATATATATATATATATATATATATATATATATATATATATATATATATATATCAAATTGAGAAATTTTTGAAAATTTTGAATTGTCGAATATAATGATAAAATCATTTTTGTTTATTGCTTTTTTTTTTGTAAGTCCTATATTTCGCTAATACATAGCTTCATCAGGGTCGAAAGTCCGGTTCGTGAATTTCTTTTTCTTTTTTTTTTATTTTGGTGTTATGGCGAAGAGACGAGAATTTACGTGTTGGTCCGGTGGTTTCAAGTGTGTAGTGCTCCAGTATTTGTAGTCATCGAATTACGGGCCTGTTTCGTTGTATCACAACTCATGAGTGATGCTAGACTAGTACCACTCCCAAGCCGAGAATTGAACCTAGAACCATCGCGTTGACAGCAGTTCTACCGATCGACCCACGGGAACGGCCCCCGTTAATAATCTCGCCAAATATCTATTTAAACAAACATCCGTCCACCACTTTTATATATATATATATATATATATATATATATATATATATATATATATATATATATATATATATATATATATATATATAATTATTTACTATAATAATTATTAAATACCTACAGACACTAGTCTTTCATCCTTTCGGGAATCATCAATGCAGGGTGTCACGATTAACACCAGTCGATAGATTTGAATGTTAAACATTTATTTTTTAAATGCTTTTCAACGTCTTTTATATATATATATATATATATATATATATATATATATATATATATATGTGTGTGTGTGTGTGTGTGTGTGTGTGTGTGTGTGTGTGACCACAAAAGTATAAAATAAATCCGACGGTATAAGTTAAAATGAAAATGCGGAACACCTGAAACTCTTCAGCTCAGCTGATGTGTGGTCTTTATCAAGCGAGAAAAAACGCTTGAAATCATTTGTGTGTGTTTTCCCTATCTTCATAGATTGACATTTATTATACTTTATCACTATAAATATTTACCAAAATCGACTTGATTTGTGCCATTTTAACTTTTACTAACACACACACACACGCACACACACACACATACATATATATATATATATATATATATATATATATATCTTATATATAAAATGCTATATGTCTGTCTGTTTCCATATTTTCAAACTCTATCTCCTATAAACCTAACAGTTGCAGAGCAGCATTGGGGGCCTCAAATGATTGAATTTTTTATGGACCGTCGGGTTTTAAAGTTTTTAGCCGGTTTAATGGTTTTTTAAGTGGTTAGAAATGGGCCAAAATTAATAAAAATCATTATAGCTTTTATGTATTCGTCTGAGTTTATTTTCAATTAAAATTTTTTAATCAGTTTCTATACGCGTCATCTACAGTTTCGGCTTTGATTTTAGCTGATTACATCCAAATACTTTTGCTTTACTTTTAAAACCACGACTCTATAATAATATATACGAAATCTGGACGAATTAAAATATAATATTAAAGTATATTTATGCCCGAGAAACGCACTCCCTGCTAATACATATCTAATCTTTAAAACTTACTCTGTCTGTCTGTCTGTTTTCATATTTTCAAACTCCATATCTGCTGAAACTAAAAGTTTATGGACCGTTGTTTTATGGGTCGTTAACCGGTTAAAATAGTTCTCAAAGTATCGAAAAAATCGTTATAAATTTTGTACATTCATCTTAGTTGATTTTTTGTCAGTGTATATGCGTTTCACGTTGTTACAGCGGCAATATCACCAGCTTGGAGAGTTACAGTTTTCCTTTCAGTTTCGATTTTTTTTTTACTTTTAAAACTACGACTCTATAATAACGTATAGGTAATTTGGAAAATTAAAATATCATATTGAAGAGTATTTTACGACCGGGCAAAGCCCCACCCCCGCTAATATATATACATATATATATATATGTATATGCATATATATATATGTATATATATGTATATATATTTATATATATGTATATATATAAATATATGTATATATATGTATATATGTATATATATATGTATATATATGTATATATATACATATATATATGTATATATATGTATATATAAATGTGTATATATATGTATATATATATGTATATATATGTATATATATATGTATATACATGTATATGTATATGTATATATATGTATATATATGTATATATGTATATATATGTATATATATATATAAAGATATATAAAGATATATATATATATATATATGCTCTAATCTATGCTAAACACCCAATATTATATTCATACTATATAGATCATAATTACATATATATTATTTCGAGTTAGTATAACTTATATTTACATTGGTTTTACTACCACAACTCTATCCGGCTGCCTTACCTTGCATCCTTTTAACTCTTACTAAATTCATTAAAATCCTCAATAAATATAACTGTCCCCTTTCCGATTTGAGAAAATTACTTATAAATTACAACTAAATATACATTGGACTTTATTATAGAACAGGTATCATAAAGAGTTGGCATAAATTCGTTTCTCAAAATGATTATTATTCAAAAATGTTGACGTGCCGTTAAAAAATACAACCAAAACAAACCATCCAGTTTTATATTAAGATTTCACATTTAATTAATAGAAATTAAATTTTATTTCCTACATTTGAAGAGAGTAGAGTTATTTATTTTGGGGGAGAATAATTTTTTCCCCCTATTTTAAGACTTGCATTTGTAAATGTTTTCAATATATACGCGAGATTAATTAACGTTTAGCATATGTGTTACTCGTAACTTTACCATGAAACGCGATGATAAAACGAACTTCTGCCTGGTGAGTCCAGTTAAGCCGTTCTATTTGTTATTACAGGACGCTCGGCAGACAGTTCGTCTCCTGTTGATCGAGAATTGCCGATTCATCTTTGCTAATCTACATGAAAACAGAAAGCAATTCACGACGAAGATCAAATACTTATTTGCAATTTAGCCATTAAAATTCCGCCCTGGAAAACATATTGAAAGAATATTTCCTTTGATAGAATAAACACAGCGAGTGTTTAATTTTTTATTTCCATGAAAGGTGATAATATTCACACAGACATGAAAGACATTCACACAAACACACAAACACACGCGCGCACACACATATATATATATATGCATATATATATATATATGTATATATATGTATGTATATATATGTATGTATATATATGTGGATATATGTAAATATATATATATGTATATGTATGTATATATGTATGTGTATATATGTATATATGTATATCTCTGCATGTATGTGTATATATGTATATATATATATGTATATATATGTCTGTATATATGTATGTATATATATATATGTTTACATATGTGTATATATGTATACATATATGTATATATGTATGTATATATATATATTTGTATATACATATCTATATATATATATATATATATATATGTATACATGTACACATATATGTATGTATATATGTATATATATATGTATGTAATGGTATGTATAGGTATGTATATGTATATGTATATATATACGTATATATATATGTATATATATGTGTGTATATATATATCTATATATATATGTATATATAAAAAATTAAATACAAAATTATGTGTGCATAATAAAATTATATTGAACAATTTTGATACAGAATTATATATATATATATGTGTGTCTGTGTGTGTGTGTCTGTGTGTGTGTGTGTGTGTGTGAATAAAATACAGAAATATATATAATACAAAATCATAAATATATTTAATGAAAACGCGTCCATGTTCAGATAAGCTAAAATATTTATTTGACAAATTAAAAAAAAAAATTTGTGCGCCACCTTTTAAAACACAGAGCATTAGAGTAGGAAGTTAAAGTCGGACGAACCTTTGTCCGAAGGAAACTTGGAATATATAAGAATAAATTTCATTGATTAGCTAACTTAACTAAATACGACATGTGCCTATATAGACACCAGGTAACATGAAACCCATTCATTTTGGTCTTATTCCCTACCGGATGAAATGCGAATGATTCAGTGTAACCGAACAATTACAAATTTCATTACTTACAATATATAAATATAAATATTTAGTTTAATATATACCTTCAATTATTTTATAACCTCTTAATAGCTATAGAGTAGTTTGCTTTTCATTTTTATTTTTGGATCATCTTTAAAATCATATGTAACGTGTGCATATACTTCCGCAAACATAAAATACCTTTGTTGATGTGGGGGGAGGGGGGTATCGATATATTTTGGTTTTATTGATAGTGTAAGGTCAATGAATATTTATCATTTTATAACTATTACTAGCGATAGCAGATTAAGGTTTAAGCAAAGCCAAAAAAAAACACAATTAAAAGAATCGTTTTCGTATCGGAAAATAGACACATTTTTCCGACTCCGAAACTCATTCCGATCTTCCAAAATCTTCTGATTTTTCCGATTCCTGATTCCAATTAATTATCTCAACTTTAAAAGTTAAAAACTTATTCTTTAGCTAATTAAAGGTTGTAAAATAATTGGAATGTATGAATTAAAAAATATTTCTTTATATATAATAAATTATGAAAATATATAATTGAATCGTTCATCCATATTTTATCATCAAACTAAAATAAATGGGTTTCGTGTTACCTAGTCTCTCTCTCTCTCTCTCTCTCTCTCTCTCTATATATATATATATATATATATATATATATATATATATATATATATATATAATGTGTATATATATATATATATATTAATGTCAGGTCATGTCAATAATAGTTAATCATTTTTTGTGGTAATCTATAATATAAATCTCACCTGTCTGTTTAAATGTATGTATGTATGTCAGGTCATGTTGTATGCTACTGGTACCATGTAACCCAGTACTACCTGCCTCATGGTCGGGTCACCGGCGACTAAACTGGTTCCCCCACCAGACTAGTTTAGTGAGGAGGGCGGCTAGTCTCCCTGAAGGATTAAAAACAAGACCTTCCAAAGGGCGAATGAACTCTTTTTCTGGGTCAACGGCCAACTAGCACTGTGTATATTTGTGTGTGTATATGTGTATTGGGGTAAAGAGGGCTCCCGTAAGCCGTGGTGAAGGCAACCTTTCTAGGAGAAGCAAATCTCTGATTTAAAAAACCATAAAGCGAAAGACCAGTACCCTCATTAAGCTGGTCTGCAGTTTAATTTGTTTCTGGCTATCTTGCTCTTGCTTGTTGCTGGATCTCAACATTTTGAACCGAGAGAAAGAGACTTAGCTGTCGTATAAAGCTAAGACTCTGTAACATCATATTTGTATAGATACTCCCTCAGACATTTGGGCTCATGGATTTTAAATGTCTGAGGGAGTTGCACTCGTCTGACAAGACGTTGCAATCATCATATATATATATATATATATATATATGGATGAAAAGTAGTAAAAGAAAAGCTGAAAGCTTAAAACGTCAACTACAACTGTGTTAGTGATAAGAAGGGCTATTACAACAGAATATTCTTATCATTGTTTTGACTCTCGAGTATATATCCGACACAGTTAGACACAGTTAATAAATCGAGAACCACATCACTCTATATAAAAGCATATAAGATATCAACTGATACACACTCGAGAGTCAAAACAATGCAAAGAATATGCAGTTGTCCTAGCCCTAGTGATAAGTAACACTGAATCCCATTAGTACATTATTTTCTGTGATGGTAATGTTACAACTCAAAAGACCTTTCCGTTAACAACTATAAGAAACATTTCCACCCATTCATTGTCACGGTCAATAGCACAGCATTCCGAAATTCAAACGTTTAAACTTCTCCATCTGACATTCCAATTCTCTCTAACAGAATAAAAAAAACTTTTCATATCTAATAGTTACCTAAATCTCTGTAAACTACCATTCGTCTCTGTATAGAGTAAGCATGTCACATTTCTTCGGGTGCCCCTGCTAAACATAATTTCTAACCTAAGAGGTCCTCGTACAGTCTACAAACTCTCAGTTACAGTCGCATCACTACATTGTTGCATGTCTGTTCTTTCTTTAAAATTGCTTCTCCAGAATATATTGCAATGAACTTATTACATTTGTATCTGCTCAACTTAAATGCCTCTAACCTACCGATTAGCAGCAAATTGTCACCCATTAACTTCTGAAGTCCCTAGATGCCGGGAGTTTTCATACTCTAATAGCATCCATTCTCGAACTGCTTGCCTTTGAAATCGCCTCCCTTGTCCTTGTTTATTCCACCGCACCAGCATACAGGAATTTAAATGTTACGTGAACAAAAACCTTGATGTTTAACTTCTCAGTTAAGTTGCCCTAATAAATATGGTTTCTATCACAGTAGCTCTGTCGCATCAAAGTGTAGGCTGGTTCGAGGTAAACAAAGGTAAAACAGACCAAAAAATAACAGTTTTTACCAAAATCACTGCATTAAAATTACACAAATACAAAATGTTCAGATTATTGTTCCTTAGAAGCGCTGCTTGAGTTTGAATAAAATAAAATATGTATTATATACGTTTGAAGCTAAAACAACGCATTATTACAAAATAAACAGACATTTATTTTCTTTGAAATTTATATTGAAATTTATAAATATATTTCGAAGCAAAACATCATCTTCAGTATGTCTTTTGTTGCCATGTTGTTGTTGGAGCAGAGAATCAGCAAGTAGAAGTCCGTTTGTTGTTTTTACCATAGTTTTTTTTAATTCTCGGAACGGTGCGTTGGTCACGTGGGATTCACGTTAGCATTTTTGTTCCTTAGAAGCGCTGGTTGAGTGAATAAAATAAAATACGTATTATATACGTTTGAAGCCAAAACAACGCATTATTACAAAATAAACAAATATTAATTTTGTTTGAAATTTATATTGAATTTTATAAATATATTTTGCAGCAAAACCTCATCATCAGTATGTCTTTCTTTCTATTTTTTTTTTTTTTTGATGTTGTTGCTGGGGCAGAGAATCAGAAAGTAGAAGAAGGAACAAACATCTTAACGCGAATCCCGCGTGACCAAACCCACCGTTCCGAGATTTAAAAAAAAGTACCGTAAAAAAACAACAAACGGACTTTTACTTGCTGATTCCCTGCTCCAACAACAACGTGGCAAAAAACTAAAACATACTGAAGATGAAGGTTTCCTTCTAAATACATTTATGAATTTCAATATAATTTTCAAACCAAAATAAATGTCTTTTTATTTTGTAATAATGCGTTGTTTTGGCTTCAAACGTATATAATACATATTTATTTTATTCAAACTCAACCGGTGCTTCTAAGGAACAAGAAATCTTAACGTGAATCCCGCGTGACCAAACGCACCGTTCCGAGATTTAAAAAAAAATACCGTAAAAATAACAAACGGACTTCTACTTGCTGATTCTCTGTTCCAACAACAACATGGCAACAAAAAAAAAAGAAAAAAAGACATATTGATGATGAAGTGTATCTTCGAAATAAATTTATGAACTTCAATATAAATTTTAAAAAAAATACATGTCTGTTTATTTTGTAATAATGCGTTGTTTTGGCTTAAAACATATATAATACATATTTTATTTTATAAATACAAAGGGTTGATACGTCACAAAATTTTAACGTTAAGCCAAAAGTATTACATCTGACAATTAGAGTTTTTTTTTTAAATCTGCCAAAAAATTTTCACTCTCTCCGTTCCCTTATTTTTTTATCTTTTACTATTATCTTTTGCTGTTTTTCTTTCTATTGGACCTTTTTTAGTTTGGTTGTTTATTAAAAGAAACTGTCCTCCCACGCCAAATATAGATTAATTTTAAATGTCAGGCTGATAAGGTGTGTAACATGAGCTTATCCCCAAGAGAAAAAGACTTTGAAATATTCTATACGGTTTGTAGATTCTCTAAAACCCACGTGTTAAAAATATCTTTACGTCGGAATAGATTTATACCAAATGTTTAAGTTGTTGAAGTGAATTTGCTCTACTTACGTAATATGTACACCATGTTTTTTATGACAGTCGCTCCAGGAAAATCATGGTGCCACTTGATGTAAAAAGTTAAGGAGAACAAAAGATTATAAACGCAAAGACATGGAGAGCCTGCTGACCTTATGTAATATCACTGCTGTGCATAAAAGAATGACGATACATTGATAAACAAAAATAGAATTATATATCTTTAGTGTCGGTGGCGATGAAGTAGTGTGGGTTAGTAAGGAAGCAAGATGGACGCACAGGTATTCGATGACTGTTTATTCTTGGGTGCGAATCCGCAACAAACTGACGATATCAATTTCGGGTTGCTATTGTAAAACAATTTGTGACTCTCTGCAAATACCTGCCGTGGGATTTTGCTGTCGATGTAACACGGCCTTTCTATTACTAACTTTCTGAACAATCCACCAAGTTAATCATATTTCAAGTCAAGTTAACCGATTTCAACGAACAATTACTTTATTTTTGACAATTAATCATCTTATGTTGTTTTCTTTCCGACGAGTTTTTTTTTACATAGGAATCACCACTTATCAAGGCCAGGAGGCCACTCGAGGATAAGGGTTAATGGGTATACATTAGTCAATGTGAATATAGCGTAGTAAACATTAGTAGTGGGAATTTTGTAAATTGGATTATTTAAGGGGACGGTTCATCAAGAACTTGTTTGCGTTGGACTTAAAGACAATCAGATTGTAGTCAGCTGGAAAGCAGGCAAACGGAAGAGAGTTCCACAAGCATGCAGTGCTAAGAAAGAAGCTTTGTTCATGCAATCTACATTTAGGCTTAGGCACAGATAAAGAGTGTGGGAAATTATTGATAGTGGTTTCAGCTAGACGAATGTTTTTTGTGAAGGTTTGGCGAGTGGGGACCATAGATTGACGCTCAGTTGAGCACTTGCCATGAAAATAACGATAAAGCAAAGACAAGCTCGCAACGTCTCTTCTGTGGGAAAGAGGTTGCAGGGAAGAGAAAAGGACATCCCCCACTAAGCTACGAAGTCTATTTTGAACTCTATCAAAGAAGGATATGCTGCTTCGAGCAGCTCCTGCCCAGATGTAGCAACAGTACTCCATCTGGCTTTTATATAGATAGAGAATTGCATCAGGAGTGAGATATCTACTAGAGCGGTAGAAGGATCCCAACATTTTTTCAGCGACCTTGGCAACGGATTTGGTGTACGTGTTGCATTTCAGGTCAGGAGAAAAGTCAAGCCCAGAGTTGTGTGTCCATGCTACGTACACGTTTCTCAAATGACATTTTTCTTATTTCAACCTGCATACTTAGCACTTACTCTTGAAAATACTTAAGTTATAGGCATGAGGAAAAAATTAAAAAGAAGATACTCCCACAAGCCTACATATCTTGAGAAGCTAATAGAATAGGGCGATGTATTATAACGAAAAATCTGAACAGCCAATTGAAGAAATTCAACAGTTCGAGTCAAATGTGCTTGATCAAAGAAGGTAGGGAAGAAATCAGACAATTCTAAAACAAAACATATGCCATATTATAAAAACGATTGGGGCTAGCAACATCACGTCTGTGAGAGAAAGGATGCAAAGAAAAAGAACAGTACAGTCAGCCAAATTACAGATACGCTTCGTAATCTTATCATGAATCATCAAATGAGGCAGAGTTATTCTTATTGAACTCATTTCAGCTTTTTTAAATTTTAGCAATCATATTTGACATCTGTTAAAAATTGAATACGGAATGCAGCAACAAGTCCTGGGAACATATGCCAAAAAGAACAGTTGGAAATAAGTCATACACAATCCACCGTCACTATACAATTCATAGTTATGTACCTAGAAAAGAGCTATGAAACTTGGCATATTGATATGGGATGAGAAGAAGAAAGCAGCAAACTTAGTAGAAGTCAGTGGTTTCAATGATGCTGACGCAAGCAGAGCTGAAAGGTAAAAGATGACGAAATACTGATGTCTTATATATGATATGAAAAGAAACTGGAATCTTAGGAAGATCTCTATTATTCCAGTAATTATAGGAGCAACCGGACTTATAAAAAAACCCTTCGAAAACTATCTGGTAAATATACCTGGTAAACCTAATGAAAGAGAGATACACACACTTTAAAGGATGGTTGTAATCCTTAAAATACCTCTCAGTTAGAATGTCTGGAATAGCTGATGAATTTCTGGCATCCAAATCGAACGAAGTAATAAGAAAATATACTGCTGCTATCCTCTGATGAAAGTCGGCAAATGCCGTTAATTATTATAAAAAAAATCGATTTTATTTCGTAATCCAATAACATTGTATTCAGCTCATATTAAAACCTCTTCAAATTTGAACGTATAAAAACCATTAAAGAACATGATGCCATTGTGTTAAGATGTGATCTAGTGAAGAACTAAGAAAAATATTTCTCTTTGGCTATTGAGATGATTGTAGTCGGGCGTGTTTTTCGGAGTCTTAAAATAAAACCTTACGTTATGAGTAAAAATTAAAACCTCTAAAAGCATGTAGCAATTGTGGTAAGATGTTGATTGTGTTTTTTTTTTAATTTTATTTTGTGACATTATTTCAGCTTTAAGGACACCTATAGACGCATAGACCACTGGGCGCCACTATCTAACGAGACAACTACTACGTCAAGGAGAGAGACAAACAGCTATTTATGTTGAGAAAATTGCTACTATCTATCTCGAGTATTATAGTACTTGAACGTGTTACAACGTGAATTTTAAATCTACGACAAGTTCATACGTTTTCAAGATGATGACTTTTACTGACTCTAAAATTGTTCTACAAAGAGGGCTACGTATTTTCGCTGAGCTATTCCATCGAAAACTTCAATAGCATTCACCATGATTATTTTATCCAATCCAAGTTCACAAGTTCATAGTGGAAGCGTCAATGAGACAACACGCATTAATCATGCTTTACTAGAACGCTATTGAATGGTATGCGATTTAATACATTTTTCGTAACTAAAAATTGGTTTATTAATTAATTGAAAAATAATCGAGAAATTGTACTCTATGGCTTTTATTTCAGCCCTTAAAATAAGGAACAAATAAAGCGATGAACATATTCTTGGTCAAGAGGATGACAATACATACACGTAGAAGGGAAACTGACAATCTCAATTTTAGCCATCAACGCGTTTGGTAATGGTTCATTTAATGGGGCTTAGACCTTAATATTGGCAAATGCTGCCATATTACAGTGCTTCGTCTTAGCTCTTACCTTCGGTGATGATACTGCTCTGCTCAATGAAGCGAATTAAACAAAAAATGTTGGCTTTTTGGTCCACTTGTCCTCCGAGCCATCTAAACATTGCATCAAAACTACAAGATAAAAAAAAGCAAGAGGCATTCCATTTCTTAATCGATGTATTTTCTGCAATTTCACTCCTTCAATATTACTCCCATTATGTCTTTTTTGTACGATCACTAGTTTAGTGTAGTATCCATACCTCTGCACCATAACTAATACGCGATATCAAACATTTCGAAAGCGTTCAAAGACTGTTTTCTCGAATTGCGCACTTAAGAAATTTAACCATTTTCTCTTTTGGGTGCTGACGATTACGCACTAATCTAATTTTTGCCTACATTCTCTTCAATACTCATGATATACATCGGGATTTAGTGTTTACTCCTGCACCATAACAAGATCTACGCGGAAACTACAAAAGAAAACATTTCATCACTGATTTCGATTGAACCGAAGAAGAGCCGTTTTATTAATTCGTATCCCTGAAGCTTGGAATAAATTTCCACAAGAAGTAATAAATACACCAATAACACAAAAATTCAAAGCAAATTTGGACAGATGCTGGACTACCGTATCTTATGTATAAATTTCTATCATCCGTTCATCACATGGCAACTGAAGTATGGGTCTTTTTTTTTCTAAATAAATGTAATTGAATTTTAAATGTATTTTAATTCATTTAGTTTTATATTCTTTCTTATACCCTTATTCCATTTCCGACCTATGCGTTATATGAGTTATTCATCCTTTAAAATTCCTTTCACACACGGACATTATTCTTAAGAAAAATGCTTAGATTTATTTTGAATCTTTAAAAGAAGAAATCTGCTCAGAATATGCGATAACGTTAAATGCGGAAGTGTTTCATTTGCGAGTCCCGAAGGTCCGTGCTTCACTCGGATTAACCAACCAAAAACAAAACGCTATCTCGTAACGATTACGTCATGATGATTTTGTCATGCGAGTTTTGTTTAACCGTTTACGTCATGCAATCGAAATTCAAACAGCCACTCCCGAATGCCGCCCCCCCCTCTGTTATGTCGGCTGGTTTTCTTTACACCGACAGATGTTTATTCACTTATCATGATCTATAAACACAGATTGTGGAAAGTGGTTATTGAAAATAAAGTCAAAAGGACTTTATAAACACAAAAAGGATACCAAACGCAACGAATATATCTGGAGGTTTGATTCGTATCTGCTTTGCGACATATCAACCCTTTATTTAGCTTCTAAGTTTTCATGCCATCCCACTATCTGTTCGATGTCCCCGGCTGTCTCTTCATATTTGAATATGTATTTATGAGCATGTGTGGTAGAAGTATACCTTACGAAAATACAGTGGTCCTTTTTATACAGGTTAATCCATTATCTAGTATTTTACATGTATTGGAATTTATAAAATACTCACTTAGATTGGTAAATGTGGTTTTCTTCTCTTTTCAATTTAAGAGTTACCAGGATTGGCCAAAATGGATATCCAATCACACGTAAGTAAGGGTTTAACCTATTTATATTCAAATGCGTATGGTTCGCGTGTGTTTTTTTTTCTTTTTTTGTCATTTCCTTTACTACAAGGTGCCTTAAATAAGTTTCCAGACTTTTTTCGTATGGTTCTTTTATTAATAGTACACATATGAAACTCTACTCCCCTTTGAAGTAATTTCCTCCGGTTGTAATGCACATGTTTTACTGTCCCAACATCTTCTAGAAGACCCCAGGGAAGTCCTCTTGTGTCAATGACTCTCGTCACAGCCTCTGTTATCTCCTCAATTGTCTAATACCGACAGCCCCAGGTTTTCCTTGAGCTTAGGAAATTACCAAAAGTCATAGGAAACAAGGTCTAGACTTATCTTGGTCAAATAAGCTGTGACAAGGATGGAGTTGTAGACTGGTACATTGTCCTAGTGGGAATGCCACTGACTCGATTTAAAGAGTGCTGGCCTCTTTCGACGGGCTCGCTTCCTGGACTCCTTAAAAATCTCAACATTTTATTCGTGTAGACTGTCTGTCCAGTAAGAACCCAGTGCATTTAGATCATGCCCGTTCTGTAAAAACGGGACACATCATAAGTTTATTTGCTCTGTATTGCCTTCTTGGGTCTGGGAGAGCCAGCATGCTTTCACTAGGAACTCTGTCTCTTGGTCTCTGGGTCATAGCAGTAAATCCAGTTTTTAGTGCAGGCCACCAGAGCATCAAGCATTTCGGGATCTGAATTGATTAGCTCTACCATCTCCCTGCTGATATGATAACATCTTTCTTTCTGATCTTTTCTGAGCAACCTTAGGACAAACTTCGTGCAAATCTTCCGTATCCTAAGGTCATCGCGAATTATTGTGTACAGTTCCCACACTGACATTAAACTGTGAACTTATTGTCTCTATAGACACACGACGGTCCTTATCCAAGAAATTCTTTATTCCATACGTTTCTGTGGCACTTTTCAATGTTTAAAACATAATTTCATTACATATCGTTCTTCTAAAGTGCCCTCACGTCCAGATTGCATTTTTGAAATTCACCAGCTCTGAAAATCAGGCTTTAGTAGGGTGTATTTCGATTGCTGGTGTAGCTATTCATTTGAATCTGAAAAGATTTTAAAAAATGGTCAATCATCTTATAAGATGTATAGCAATAACATACTGAATTTTCAACAGTCTACAACAATGTCTGTACAAAAATATCTGGAAAATCATTGAAGGCCCTGGTAGAACATACTTGGCATAAGTTTTTCTTTCATTGTTAGCTTATTCTTATTTGCGTGTTTTACGCATCCTCTGTATTATTGTTATACTGTGCAAGATATTTAATCAGTTCGTGGTAAAACACTTTACGACACGTGTAATCTAATAAGATCTAATAAGGAAAACGTATAAACAACATTCGCGCCACTTCTTACATTTCCACATGCTCTTTTTGGCGCCAAACGCTTTACCTTCCCTTATTCCAAACTCATACTTCTTAACATAGATAATTAATTCATATGCAAATTAATGCATTTCAACCACAACACGAGTTCCATAAAACTCTCGCAAGCAAAGCCTTTCCTGTAGGACTGAAAGAGGTAGCAAGCGTTGAAGCCGAAGCGCGTGTACCTGTTTACAGATCACATATGGGATAAATTAAGTTCCACGAATGCATGCGTTCACAAACCCTCTTTCCGTATAGTTATTGAAAATTAAATGAAAAGAGTTTACTAAAAATACTTTAAGTGGCTTAATAAGAGTATTACACGCAAGATATTTTTACTCATTATACAATTACAGCCTCTGCGTTTATGTTATTTTGTTGCTATGGTTACCATAATCAAAATATCTGCATTTCACACTGTGACAAAAGTTGTACACTCGCGCGACTATTTGAATTTAGCCAATATGTTTTTTTCCCCTTAAGGGTCACGTTGATTCTCCAAAAATGATACTAAATCATACTTTCCTTAGAGTCTCTTTATTTCATTTTCCTTCTGTAAATGTTCTCGGAAATCAAGCCCCCCCCCACCTGATACTAACACTTGAACTCTGTATATATTCGAATGTTTCATTACGACCTTTATCCCTCAAACATTGAGTTAGTAAAGAAGTTGAGAACATAATTTACCTGCCCCCAATTGACCATTTTAATGTGTTATAGCATATGCTTCTTGTTGGTCTTTTGGTCTTACTGGATTCCAGGACAAGAATTCATTTAGTCTGGTGAAGTATCCAGCTTCGTATTGCTATTTGAGGTAACGGCACTTGGAGAAGATGCACCAGTCTTAGTAAAAGATAGCGTGATTTGCAACACCGAGGGATCATATTTGGGCTGCGAATACTTTTGAATATTTGTTCAGGATTTACTTCTAGGTTTGTCCTGACAAACCCCTGTACAGAGAGACCTTGGACATTCGAAGAATTCTGTCTAGTAGCCATTCACTTTCTCTACAAAAGGCATTTAATTCTGTTCCTAGATATTCAAGTTCTTTTCATAGCCATTTAAGATCTCTCCTGAGAATATACATAAGCTTATGGATCACGCTTTTCGCCAATTTCTTTACTACGCTCAACGTCAGTTAATAGTTAACTGCATTAGAACACGTCTCATAGGGTTGTCGCAAGCAAAACCTCTCCTCCTCCAACTAAAAGAGCTAGCGACTGTTAGGACTGAAGCGTGCGCACCTGTTAATAGAAAAAACACTTTGGATAAAGTAAGTTCCGCGAATGCATGTGTTCTTCGAAATAAATGGTCTCTGGTTGATATGTGTTTTTGTCTTAAGACGTGACGTTTTCGAGGTCTGCACACAGTGGTATTATCAAATCGTTTTTCTACAGCTGTTAAGAACCGAACTAGAGACAAGATATACTCTATGGATATACCAAAATATTTCTCAATAAATTCAAGTCTGCATGAAAAGAAAAACATAATTTAATTAAGTGATTATTTTTCAACATTAGAAATAAAAACAATTATGACGCACTAACTGTGGATATTTTTATCTATATATTTATTTATTATCATTTCTGATAATTGTAGATTAACAGAGAAATGGTGACTGTCTATCAAGCCTAATAATATACAAAATGTCATTTTTTCTTCTATGAAAAAAAAATGATATTGTCAAAAAGTTGTAGTAGGAAGGCAGGCTCAAACCAGTGACGCGAAGGCGAAAAAGAAAGTGGACGTGTGTGTAAGTGTGTTGATTGAGCTAAAAAAAAAAAACAAAAAGAAAAATTGCCAGCGAAAAAAAAAAGTGGTATTAAGCAGGCTCGAACCCGTGCTGCGAAGGAGGAAAATAACGTGAAAAAAGTGACGTTTTTGCTGTTGCGCCCATCACCAACCCGGAAGTGAGGAATGTTTAAATTAAGGCTAGTCAATCGAAAAGAGGGGGTGACTTTCTAAAATATCGACGAACAAAGCGACCTCTCCTGTAGAAAAGTGCCCAGTTGAAGGTGAATGAATTAGTGTTTTTAGTCATTTTTTTTCATTTGTCGTCCTAAAAGGGTCGGGCTCCAAAACGATACTAATCTCGTGAAAATCCGTCGCCTCTGTCGAAAATTAAAGCAGACATACATACATACATACATACATACATACATACATACATACATGATTGCAACGTCTTGTCAGACGGGTGTCACTCCCTCACTTAAAGTCCATGAGCCCAAAAAATGACTTCCATCGCCACAGGACCATTTTAATAGACAAATGCCTGAGGGAGTATCTATACACAGATGATGTTACAGAGTCTTAGCTTTGTAAGACAGCTAAGTTTCTCTCTCAGTTAAAAATGTTGAGATCCAGCAGCAAGCAAGAGCAAGATAGCCAGCAAAAAGTTAAACTGCAAACCAGCTTAATGAGGGTACTGGTCTCCCGCTTTATGGTTTTTTAAATCAGAGATTTGCTTCTCCTAGAAAAGTTGCCTTCACTACGGCTGGTGTCTTCACCACGGCTTACGGCAGCCCTCTCCACCCCAACACACAAATACATACACACAAACACACATAGTGCTAGTTGGCCGTTGACCCCGAAAAAGGGTTCATTCGTCCTAGCCACCCTCCTCACCAAAGAAGTCTGGTGGGGGAACCAGTTTAGTCGCCGGTGACCGACCATGAGGCAGGTAGTACTGGGTTACATGGTACCAGTAGCATATGACATGACCTGACATACATACATACATACATACATTTAAACAGACAGGTGAGATTTATATTATAGATTACCACAAAAAATTATTAAAATAAAAAAATAAAAAATAATAGTTTTTAGAATAATTACAGATAAGGAAATCGAATGAATCTTACACACAATGTATATTCGATTTTGGAACAATTTATTTTAAAATTAAGTGCTTCTATTCAGGGAGACATCATGGTTGTTGATAAGTGGATACCGACATAGACTCACGATCCGGGAGTAACAAATTCGAATTCTGTCGATTCCATAGCACTAGGTTTAGCACAGATGTTGGCAACGTGCACCTAATATCTCTTATGAATATCTTCATTCTTGAAATAATTGTCGAAACAAATACATGCAACAGACTTGAGAAGGTTTTATTGTTGTACCATGCTGATCGCAACAAATTAACGTTTTTAGCAACCACATATAGTTCGCGATCACTTGATTGGCAATCGGGTGATAATATTCTGGAAAATGGTTGTGAACGATAATAATGTACCTACAAACCAAGTTACACGAATATTATTATACAGACTAACGGAATAACTGTTCGGAAATTCCACGTTAGTTTCTACACCTATCTGTAAAATTTGCTGCTAAGAATAATATTATTTTGTAATAATTAATATCTGTCAGGTTTATGACTTTTTATTCTTCTTTGGAAACAACTGTCATTGTCAGTAAAATATTCTTTAAATAAATAACATTTATTATAAATTGGTCAAAATTGGAAATGTTTTCAAATTTTCACCAGTCATAGGCAAATAATTTGGAGTGCCGGTAGGCGGATGGTGAAACACTGCCACTTCTTTCCGCCAACTCCTGCAACTGTGCTGGCTCCGACAGTATTGGCTTCCAAGAGAGGGACCCTGGTAACTGGGCAAACCTAGGTATCCTTATCACCCATCAAGGCCTGCATCCAAAGAGTCTATTTCAATTTCGAATTGTATAGTCACAGTCGATGCTGCAGTACACCAATATAGATGCAGAATGCCATTGTCTTTTTAAACCGAAGTTTGCCATCATTTAATATCGCAATAAAACAATATCCTTTCTTATTATAGAAAATAATTGCCAGTTAAATATTTTTCAAATAAATAAAACAAACGTCACTTTTTTGAAATGCGTTTCTGATAAATTGCATTGTTGTACCTATTTACAATGCCTCCCCACGGGACAGAGTTAGACACCAGGGTCGTTTTTTAACCGTGGAGAAAAGGTACAAAAATAAAAATTGTCTCAGTCGTGAAGGATTATTCCCCCACTGAAAGAGAACGAGAAATGGAAGTGCCGCATCTGAAGAACAGATGGTATTTATTTGCTCCCCCACTGAGCAAATTAGGCACAAGGCCGTTTTTAATGTGAGGTAAAAACCAGCTCCCCTAAAAGTAGGCAAAAAGGGGGCACTCTGGTTACCAAAAATAATAATTGTCCCAGTATAGAGGGTTTCCCCTCCATTGACTGGTACAAATTATCTTAAGTGCAGCATCTGCCGGAACAGATGGTATTTATTTGCTCCCCCACCGAGCAAATTAGGCACAAGGCCAATTTTTAATGTGAGGAGTGAAGGGAGGGGGAAGGGAAAAAGGGGACCAGCTCCCGAGAGGTGGAAAATGGGAGCTGGTTAAAGGTCAGGCATGTGGGGTTGCCCCCACATCTGGTCTTTGCTAGTCATAGCTTACAGTATCTGCCGGAACAGATGGTATTTATTTGCTCCCCCACTGAGCAAATTAGGCACAAGGCCGTTTTTAATGTGAGGTAAAAACCAGCTCCCCTAAAAGTAGGCAAAAAGGGGGCACTCTGGTTACCAAAAATAATAATTGTCCCAGTATAGAGGGTTTCCCCGCCATTGACTGGTACAAATTATCTTAAGTGCAGCATCTGCCGGAACAGATACTACACTTTGATCTTGGCCCGAAGGCCATAAAGAGTGCATTGTTGTAGTCGACAGAGCAACATAATAAGATAGAATTATAAAAACAATTAGTTTTAAAATGAATGAAGTTGGACATGTTCCACCTTGGCGACATGTAATTAATCACCGTTCAATGTCTTTGTTGATATCGTTTTTAATATGTGTATAAACATGAAATACCCTAACGTATTATGATATAAATTACCGTATTATTATATAGATAAATAGATTATTTATCTATAGATAAACATTGATAATCACTAATAAGTTGTAAGTGACAGTCTTGTGGGTGTTAATGGTTCAAGCCTCAGTGCGGGCAATACTCAGAATACAATAACGAATACTCGCTCATCGCTAACGAGAGCAGTCTACCTCTGTGGATTAAATAAAAACGGTTCGCTCGAAATTCTGTACAGATTCACGAGTTTGATAGAACGATTATTGAGTTCGATAATATACACCTGAAGGATGTCGGGAATTACATCAGCAGAAACATTGTGGGAATAACATCTAAGATTAGAACAGCTGTATGAATTATCCAAATAATAAACGAAAACTATTGTAAAGAATCCACCATGATAGTTAATGAGTAGCTACCATTTTCTCGACGAATCTATTTCAAATAAGAGGGACTATGTTTAGGGTTAGTGTTAGTGGGTAAGGTGTTTGCTGTCGAAACGAGGAGCTTTAGAAGGACAGCGAAATGACTAAAATAAATTGATTTTGACTCCAAACTTAAATTATCAATTGAGACTTGAAATTAAATTATTCGGAGTTTAACGCAGCGAGGGACAGATAACTGATTGAAAACTAACTGAAATTATAAGCGAGCGTAATGATGGATATTCCTCTGCGATTTTCTCTTAAATTTACATTTGAAGCGTCAAAGACTGGACCACTCTTTATTGTAAAGACATCCTATGTACTTCATGAAACGTGTTGTTGAACCACATGCGTTCAAGTTATATATATATATATATATATATGTATATATAATTATTTTTTTACTATAATAATTAAACACCTACAGACACTAGTGTTTCATTCTTTCGGGATTCTTCAGTGCAGATTAACACCACGATTAACACCAGCCGAACGATTCGAACCCAGTAACACGAGACATCTCTGGCTCGATTAGCGGAGACCGTATCCATTCGGCTACCATTAACCGCGTGAAATAGCGTTGAATTTAAACATTTTAATTTTAAATGTTCATTTACGTCAGTCAAAAAGTGATCTAATCGTTATACGATGATCTATGCATTAGAGCTAAATTGACCGACTTTAATTCAACTGAAAGTGCTCAACGATAAGAAATGAATTTCTTAAAGGGGCTGTCATAATTATTTTTTTTACTATAATAATTAAATACCTACAGACACTAGTGTTTCATCGTTTCGGGATTCTTCAGTGCAGGGTGTCACGATTAACACCAGCCGAACGATTCGAACCCAGTATATATATATATATATATATATATATATATATATATATATATATATATATATATATATATATATATAGTTTCGGTCTCACTGTTTATATTTTGTTCAATATCATAATCGATAGAGAATTGTCTCTATAATAAATACGTAGTTTGCATAAATTAGAATATCATATTTAAGCGTATCTTACGGCGAGGCAACACCGAGCGGCCTACTCGTTGTCTATAAATGAAAACTCGTCGTTGGCATATACTTCTGTAACAAAGCGCTGACGTACGTATACAAATGCCGAGCCATGTGCAAAGAAAAAGACTATAAAAAGATCGTGTGCACTGACCGACGATCACATTAGAGACGTGGGTGATGTCACAGCCTTAACAAGAAGTCATGCGTGGCGGGAGAATGAGGACATAAATGTCGAAGTTCCTAAAAAAAAGGAGTCTGGTTATTACTTGTCCTATGTTCTTTGAGACGTAGACTGCATACAACGTGTGATCCCGTGTATAAAAGTGTTTACTATGCTACACTATAAGTATGCCTGCGTGGGTAATCTATAGTAAGGGTTGCGCAATCTCTAATAATTAAATTAAGTTGTGGAGAAAAACAGCAAATAATGCCAGGACTAGCAGAGAAAATCCGGTATTATTTTTGTGGTTATTTTTATAGACTAATTGTGTAATCAAAGCTTTTTAGTCCATCAATATATTTCACTAATATATGTTCTATTTTAGATAAATCACGAAAGTCAACACCGTATGAGGTATATTTTTTAAAACCAATATATTCGTATGTGTAGCTTATGTGAAGTCAAGCAAAAATTCATTGACTCTTCTATAACACTGTAATAGTTTGTTGTGATTTTTTCAATTCATTGTTCATGTAGATATTTCGAAGAATTTGATATTTATTAGTGACTAACGGGCGTACCCGGCGTTTCCAGAGTGTTCGTAAAAGAAAAAAAAAGTGTTAGTAGGCAGCCAGGTTCGAACCCGTGACGCGGTTACGCGAAGGCGCTGAAAGAAAGTGAAAGAAAACGTGACATCTTACTGCTACGCGACGAGGCTATAGGAAGTGAGAAGCGTTCAAAGTTAGTGATGTCAATCAAAAAGTTGACTTGCTAAGTTAATGAGTTCACGCAGGTGCAGAAATGAAGGTTGGCTTTCCCTTTATTTATACGAAAAAGACCAACAAACACGCGAAAGGACGGAATAGCGTGAATTTTTTAAAAGTCGATAAAAATAAATGTAGAGACGACGTGCGTTCGTAAATCGTAGATATTATCATCTAGGGAGTATATAAAAAGTTGTAAAAAATAGTGACCCTCTCGAGACCCTCCCACCAAGAAAGCCTTTCTTGGGCATACAAAAACGTGTGCGTTACTTTTGCCTTTTATATATATAGATGAATTTTTTAGTATTTTGGTGTACGTTTTGAAACTATGAAACAATTTTACAGTTGTAGAGAAAAAATTGTAACGAATGTGGAAATTACCTGCCTCAAAAACCTCCACTTGTCTGCGCGGCTTGTAATGATTCAGTTGCTGAATAATAGAAAATAAAATGGCGACGTCCGGTTGAATTTTATTTTTAACGGTCACGCGTCCGAATTTTCGCCGACCGTATGTAAAGTATAGGATCTTACACTGCATATAAGCAAACTGTTTGAAAAACAGGGGAGCTCGTTTTGAGGAAGGTGAGTTTTGTACACGTTGCCATGTTGAGTTGTGGCGTATCATTTCCAGCTGAAAGAACATAGTGAAATGAAAAGGTGATGCGAATTACGGCTTTAGTGAACAGGAGTACCGTCAATTTGTTTACTTCGAACCCAACAACTTTATCTACTTTTTATTTGCAGGGATGCCACATGCCTCGGCATTCGATAGAAGTTGACACGTTGCAGAGGTTATTGGTGCTGTTGATGATACCTTGAGCTGTGACAATAGCATATTCTTTTTATTGTTTTGACTCTTTAGTATATATCCGTTAATATCTTATGTTTTTATATACAGGGTGAACAGAAAGTCCTTGGACCATTTTTAGTTTTTAAATCAAATATTGTTAAAATCACTTTTTCCCTTTTCGAATAAAGTAAGTATTTCGTCTAACTATTGATCTAATTATTTTTAACAAAAATATTAAAATAATTTTGTTTATACTTTCAGAAAAATGAGCAAACGAGAGGCCATAATTCAACTTCATTGCGCGGGAAGTACAAACTCAGAGATTATTAAGCTCTTGAAAGTGGCTAAATCCACCGTTTACCATGTTGTGAACAGATTTAAGGAACTTGGTACATCTGAAGACCGTCCTAGGAATGGAAGACCTCGCACTGCTCGAACAAAGAAGGTGATTAAAGCTGTCCGAGAGAGGGTAAGGAGGAACCCGAAGAGATCTGCAAGACAAATGGCTTAAGACATGAATGTGAGCGTGACCTCGATGAGAACAATCGTAAAAAACGATCTCCAGTTGTCCCCCTACAAGATGAGAAAGAGACAGTACCTCACACCTGCCCAAAAGCACAAGAGACTTGAAAGAGCAAAGCTTCTTCTTGGAGAACTGAAGGCTGGCACGGCAGAGCGAGAGATCGTTTTTTCTGATGAAAAACTCTTCACAATTGAAGCGACTGTTAACAATCAGAACGTCAAAGTTTGCGCAAAGTCTTCAGCAGACATTGATGACTCCGTGAGAATAGTTTTCCGCCGACAAAAGCCGTCTTCCCTCATGGTGTGAGCTGCAGTCTGCTAATCTTGAAGTCGCCTCTGATTTTCGTGGAGCAGGGGGTTAACATCAACACAGATATTAACGATATTTTGGTTCCAGCATTTGAAGAGATGAAGAAACACTTCAAAGATCAGCCTTTCACCTTCCAACAAGATGGAGCACCATCCCACACCTCCAGAAAAACTCAGAACTGGTGCCAACGTTATTTTCCAAGATGCTGGAGTAAGGAGATGTGGCCTCCTGCATCGCCTGATTTTAATCCCATGGATTTTTCTGTGTGGTCTTTGTTGGAGGCAAAGGTCTGTTCTGTTGCTCATCCAAGTGTTGATGCTTTGAAGACATCTCTTCTGAGTGAATGGGCTAAAATACCTCAGGAAACGCTGCGTGCCTCGGTTGGTAACTTCAGACAGAGAATTGCACGTCTAATCGAAAGGAAGGGACATCACATTGAAAATAAATAATTTGAATTTATTCTTGGTTTCCTAACTTATAATTTTCATTCATGTTTAATTTATATTTTTGTAATTTTCTATTAATAAACCACTTTTGAATTGGTCCAAGGACTTTCTGTTCACCCTGTAGACTGATGTGGTTCTCGGTTGATTGACTGTGTCGGATATATACTTGAGAGTCAAAAGAATGAAGACAATATTCTGTTGTCACAGTCGTAATGATAACAGGCTGAAATATGTAAATAATATAAATAATAAATATAATACTCTAAATATAAGGATCACTGTTATAAGATGCCTAATTTATTTGAGATGTACTTAATGCCCATTTCGACTTGCAAAAAGCATAGAAGCGTGATATTTTTATATGTCTATTGAAACGTTTGTTATACGTTCTGCATAATAGCATTAAAAAAAAGAGAACGAAACCAGCAGATCGATGCAAGATTATCGATCGCCATACCTATTTTTACTTACCCGTTCGTGTGCTGCTTGGTTGATTTTTCCAGCCTTTGATCCAATTGTCGCAAAAAAACAAAATGGCGGCAAAAGCATGGAAACTCGCACCCATTTACCAAACATGGAGTCACGTCTCGCTTCCTGGTTTCAGACAGAACAAAGCGTTACAGACTGGACCACTCTTTATTTATTCTTAATCTCCTTTTGAGTTTCAAAATCATCGAACGAGACGAAAAAACTCATTGAAGTGAAAAATACGTTAGATCGCTTAATTACCGAATGAACTTAAAAAAGAGGCGTCAAATAAAAAAAAAACATGGCATGGTCTTTTAAGTTCAATTACTTCATACGCATAAAATAAAATGGCGCATTTACACTACTCAATATAAACTGAGATAGTGCTTTATGAAATAAAATAATATGCGATAAAATAAATTGCATAGAACATTTAGTATGTATTATTTATTAAAATTTATTTTATTGCATGTCTTTTATCTATAAAGTTGAGTTTTTTCCCGCTCTGGCATTGATATGAGAGTTTATATTTTTATTGAAAAATTATTAAAACGAACTTCTAAATGTAATCAGTCATGTGTATGCGAGCGACTACATACATATTCATTTAGAAAACTGATGCTAATTTATTACTTATTCATTTTTTTTATGGTTTCTTGTTAGATTATTGGTTTCATTTCACTATTACGTTGAATTTTATTTATGCATAGTTTCTACATTCTGCATAACTGCGTAGAAATTAAGATGAAAACTTTCTAACATACGAAAATACACACACACAAACACACACACACACACACACACACACACACACACACACACATATATATATATATATATATATATATATATATATATATATATATATATATATGCGTAGCCTTTTCGGTATGTATGCGAAAAGTCTTTACCAAACTCCTCTCTGAAATAGTTGAAATTTGATGTATAGCGTATTTGAACTTGTAGCACAATTTCGATTTGGTGTTTAGCCTAAAACATTTTCTACTAAGGTGTCAAAATTGAAAATAAAACAGGGTAAGTCGAACAAAACATTACTCACGCTTTTACTTTTGCGCATGCACTAAATTGAACATTCATAGCTCAAAGTCGCTTAATTTTCAACCTTTCGTGTCCATCTACCGATAGCTCAGACGGTAACATTGCCGGAAAGATAAATGACGATTAAGGCTGGAGTTCTAAACGTTGTGGTTTTGATTCTTAGGGGATGTTATCCAATTTATATTTTTTGTAACATTCGAAGTTATTACTATTATATTAAATAGTAATCGATAGATAATTAGCCGTATAATAAGAAAAAAGAAATCTTCATGAATAAAAATATAATATTTATGTGTGTTTTAAGACCGGACAACGCCTGTCAGCCTGCTAGTTCTTTTATAGAGCTCTATCTGAACTGATATTGAGTCATGTGGACTGAACGATACTGTATTTTATGTGTCCGAAAAATATGACGAAAAATTATGCTTCACCTGTGTCCGCATATTGATATGAAATAACGTCTCAATCGGTGAAGTTTTTTTTATAAAAAAAATATGTGAAGAAAACATCTCAACCAATAAAGTTTAACAGTAAAACGAAAGAACACACTTATTAATCGATATAGAAAGTAAAAAGAAAAAAAAGGAAACTGCCTCATTATGGACATATAGTAAACGATTTAGCTTTTTTTGTTGAATTATTTTCAAGCGATAGAAGTTGTCTGATTCGCTATTAACTTTCTCCCTGCTCCTAAATGCTTGAAATTGTTTCGTCAAGCAGCTATTACTCGCTAACTAATGCGTTACATGGTAGATATTTATAGAGGCACGACATAAATAAGCAGACATCTGTATTATAAAAGTAAGTATTATATATGCATGCGTGCGTGCGCATGCGCATGTATATTATATAAAGTTAACTTCTTTTAAGAGTTTACTTGTCTTCATGGTAAATTCATTCCTCTTTTACACTAATCTGTTACTGTTATATAGGGGTTTCATTGAGAGAGTTTTATTAAGAGAGTTTTAGAGAGTCTTAGTGAGAGTTTGTCTTATTACAAGTGATGTCGTGTAGAGAGATTTTGAAGTGAGGGGATAGTGTTCAGACATTGTGTAGACAGTCTTCAGACAGTCTTAGTGTAGATATGAGATGTAGACTCACATTGTGGATATGAGATGTGTATGTCAAGACATCTTATAACACAGATATATAGACATATAATACAATTTTCACTTTATCTTTTTTTTAGAATCACAACACAAAGACGACATCTACAAAAACACATGATGGTTTTATTTCTTCTTACGACCGGCCGTGGTTTTCATCATCAAGAATTCAAAGCTTCACATATTAAGTTTCAAAGTGACCGTCTTGCTTCGAGACGTTCGAATCCTCAGACCCTCTCTGACTTTTTTCCGCTTCTGTCTGCTTAACTCTAAAGTTTTTTATACTATCTCTAGAACTTTCTATTTTCCATGACGTCATACACACGTGTTCTGGACATACGTGTCCAAAGCTTTTCCTTTTCTTTTACAAAAGGAATTTTAACCTATACTCAGTAACTTATATTTCCAATATGTTAAAAACATGTTTATTAAATTATCTTGTAGCTGCATTCTTTCAATTGAATCATAACAAAATTGACAGTGCGCATTCTTTTCGAAAACTATTTTATCTCTATTATAAACAATCGTTTGTTTTACATCCCTTTTTCTAATTCTCACACGTAATCTATTTCTAAACCTAAATTACGAGGTTCGAATTTCGTCTATTGCTATTTCATCTTCATTTTAACTAAATCTCTCTATTTTTATACTTACATGAAAAGGGGACAGCCCTTATCATGTAACATTACATTGCATTAACACATATAATTTATCAACATTACAAATTCAAAATGAGCTGTTAAATTTATTAAATTGTTAAATTGTTATTAAATTGTTAAATTGTATTAAATAAATGAATTGGTTGGTTGTTTTGCGGCATATCAACCCTTTTCAGGTTATTTAATGCCGAATCCAGTGATTTTGAGGAAAACATTTTTAATAGAATATATTTGGGTTTTTTTTCAACTCGGTTTCTATTTAACCCATAGTTGGGACCCTAACAGGTACTACCACTCCGGGTCAGAGTGGACCTAGGAGCAATGGCAATTAAAGAGTGGCTCCATACTCCCGAAAGTCCGCAAGTTGGGGCTTCGCTATAGGATATAGTTTAATGTCATATCCAGGACCGCTGAAAAGTATGAGTACGGCATATATTTAATCTATTATCTATGTTTGGATGACTCTTTGTAAAACCTAAGATATATATATATATATATATATATATATATATATATATATATATATATATATATAATTTGTTTTTGGTGTATTTGTATTCATATTAAAATATTAAAACCCCTTTTTTCTATTTATTTAAAAAGAATAAACCATTCACTAGCAAAAGATCTAGCTAATATGCATGTTTTTTTAAACATTCATTATAATTAATTCCCTATTAGTTTTTTTTTCGGTTTTCTTATGGGATGATCATGTTTAGTTAGCTATTACGTGTAATTATATTTATGCAAATATTCTACATGATGATAATCGGCATAATTCAATAATATCGGTGATAAGGAGTGGAGTTTAATTTTTTTTTTATTTAGTTAGATGAATTTTGAGGAATTTAAAGGTACGTAAAGAGATTTGTTATATAAACTGACTATGGCGATATATTTAATTCAATGTGTTAGTCTTTGTAGCAGTTTTCGTAGTGTTCTTTTATATGAATTAAACTAATGAAACTGTGGATGGGGTAAGTGTTTCTTCTAATGTTATGGCTAATTTAGGTGGTATGCTGCCGATAATTGATATGATGGTTCTCATGATGATGTGCATCTCTTTCTCTCTCTCTGTGTCTCACTCTGTCTGTCTGTCTATCTGTCTGTCTGTCTGTTTCTCTTTCTGGCTCTCTCTCTATATATAAATATATATTCTATATAAATATATATTTGTAGTCGTCGACATAAAGTCCTGTTTCGTTGTATCACAACTCATCAGTGCCGCTATATATATGACTACTGTATTTAATCACATAAATTAATATACGAAAGAATAAATTTATGCGTAAGCTTTAATTATTTACTTCAACAGTGCTCAATACGAAGGTAGAGCTAAAAGTACATTCAAAAAATAAAAAAAACACCGAATGAAAACAATTCTAACAAACAAATACTGGGCACTCAAACAAAGCGGACGTTCGCCAGTAGTCGAATGGAAAATAGTAAGACAAGCAAACACATGTAGAGACCTAGACGATCCATGTAGATTATGCCTTCACGAAAAATTTGCTATCCTATACTTTAAAAAACCCCAAGATCTATTAAACTGTAGGAGAGAAATAGTGAACAACTGTGTTCACAGAATAAACTTTACTCTAGGATAACGATCCAAAATAACTTTAAAATTAACAATAATAATGGAAATAAATAAAATAAACATACATATACATAAATTATCATATATATATATATATATATGTATATATATGTATATATATATACAAAATAACATAAAAGCACATTTAACCTAGTTTAAAATAGGACATAACGCTAGATATCTACGCCCTTCGCTAAAATAGCACACACAAGGAAATGGGTGAACCGGAAGTCAACTGGGTTTTTATCCTGTAAGTGCCTGCTCATTGGCTGATTAAGAAGGGCGCGGTTGAAACTAGAAAGCTGATTGGCTAACTAAAAACTCAATAGAATGTGCGTATATAAAAACGCTAGACTACCACAACTCCTCACATAAGCCTGATGAATCAAAGCGTGGATGAAACGCGGAATATTCTGTGTAGCTTAATTGCCATATATATTTTAAAACACACACACACACACACACATATATATATATATATATATATATATATATATATATATATATATATATATATATATATATATATATATATATATTGGTATATTTGGGTAGCAAACGACACTTGGAAGTCGAAAACCTTTGCAGCTATGGCGAGTTTCTTTTTAGACACGAACAAAATGTTCGAACATTGGAACTGCCACATAGAAAAGATGGCTAGGACGAGAAAAAAAGACAGTAATTATACTTGCTGTTTAACGAAACATCTATATATGTGTGTGCGTGTGTGTGTGTGGAGAGAGAGACAGAGACAGAGACAGAGAGACAGACAAAGACATATGCATATATTTATATATATGTGTATACGTAGGCATATACATATTTATACATACATGCATATGCATATATATGTGTACATATTTATATAAATATATAAACGTATTACATATGTATATACTTATATAGCTTTTATTGCTAAAACCATCAGTAATTATCTGCAATTGTCCTCTTTTAAAGTCGATCATTCTTAGAACTTCCACTTGCCACAAAGAAAAGTTTTGCCAGACAAAATTCGGTTTACGATGATATGTCTCATAAATGGAAGAAAAGAAAACGAAATTACGGAGGAATTTATCCGAAAAACGAGTATAAGTTTTAGTTTTCTTAAAGAGCATTAACTTATTGAAACGATACATTGCAAGGCTCTCTGAAACTATATTCATTCTTGTTTTACGACGCTGAAACACTTTTAAAAGAACTAAATCCTTGGAATAATATTGTTGGATTTTTTTTTGGGGGGGGGGGTCTTTATACTTTAATAGTTTATATAAGATGATGTCATAACTCGTACATATTTGGGGATAATTGGAATTAATAATAACACATTTAATGTAATAATTGGAATTAATAAAACATTTAATGTAATAATTGGAATTAATACTACATTTAACGTAATAATTGAAATTAATAATAAATTTAATGTAATAATTGAAATTAATAATACATGTAATGTAATAATTGGAATTAATAATACATTTAATGTAATAATTGGAATTAATAATACATTTAACGTAATAATTGGAATTAATAATACATTTAACGTAATAATTGGAATTAATAATAAATTTAATGTAATAATTGAAATTAATAATACATGTAACGTAATAATTGGAATTAATAATACATTTAATGTAATAATTGGAATTAATAATACATTTAATGTAATAATTGGAGCCCATAATACATTTAACGTAATAATTGAAATTAATTATACATTTAATGTAATAATTGGAATTAATAATACATTTAATGTAATAATTGGAATTAATAATACATTTAATGTAATAATTGGAGCTAATAATACATTTAATGTAATAATTGGAATTAATAATACATTTAATGTAATAATTGGAATTAATAATACATTTAATGTAATAATTGGAATTAATAATACATTTAATGTAATAATTGGAATTAATAATACATTTAATGTAATAATTGAAATTAATAATACATTACATGTAATAATTGGAATTAATAATACATTTAATGTAATAAGTGGAATTAATAATACATTTAATGTAATAATTGGAATTAATAATACATTTAATGTAATAATTGGAGCTAATAATATATTTAATGTAATAATTGGAATTAATAATACATTTAATGTAATAATTGGAATTAATAATACATTTAATGTAATAATTGGAATTAATAATACATTTCATGTAATAATTGGAATTAATAATACATTTAATGTAATAATTGGAATTAATAATACATATAATGTAATAATTGGAATTAATAATACATTTAATGTAATAATTGGAATTAATAATACATTTAATGTAATAATTGGAATGAATAATACATTTAATGTAATAATTGGAATTAATAATACATTAAATGTAATAATTGGAATTAATAATACATTTAATGTAATCATTGAAATTAATAATACATTAAATGTAATAATTGGAATTAATAATACATTTAATGTAATAATTGGAATTAATAATACATTTAATGTAATAATTGGAATTAATAATACATTTAATGTAATAATTGGAATTAATAATACATTTAATGTAATAATTGGAAATAATAATACATTAACGTAATAATTGAAATTAATAATAACTTTAATGTAATAATTGAAATTAATAATACATGTTATGTAATAATTGGAATTAATAATACATTTAATGTAATAATTGGAATTAATAATACATTTAATGTAATAATTGGAATTAATAATACATTTAACGTAATAATTGGAATTAATAATACATTTAACGCAATAATTGGAATTAATAATAAATTTAATGTAATAATTGAAATTAATAATACATGTAACGTAATAATTGGAATTAATAATACATTTAATGTAATAATTGGAATTAATAATACATTTAATGTAATAATTGGAATTAATAATACATTTAATGTAATAATTGGAGCTAATAATACATTTAATGTAATAATAGGAATTAATAATACATTTAATGTAATAATTGGAATTAATAATACATTTAATGTAATAATTGGAATTAATAATACATTTAACGCAATAATTGGAATTAATAATACATTTAATGTAATAATTGAAATTAATAATACATGTAACGTAATAATTGGAATTAATAATACATTTAATGTAATAATTGGAATTAATAATACATTTAATGTAATAATTGGAATTAATAATACATTTAATGTAATAATTGGAATTAATAATACAGTTAATGTAATAATTGGAATTAATAATACATTTAACGTAATAATTGGAATTAATAATACATTTAACGTAATAATTGGAATTAATAATAAATTTAATGTAATAATTGACATTAATAATACATGTAATGTAATAATTGAAATTAATAATACATTTAATGTAATAATTGGAATCAATAATACATTTAACGTAATAATTGGCATTAATAATACATTTAACGGATTAATTGGAATTAATAATATATTTGATGTAATAATTGAAATTAATAAAACATGTAATGTAAAAATTGGAATTAATAATACATTTAATGTAATAATTGGAATTAATAATACATTTAATGTAATAATTGGAATTAATAATACATTTAATGTAATAATTGAAATTAATAATACATTAAACGTAATAATTGGAATTAATAATACATTTAATGTAATAACTGGAATTAATAATACACTTAATGTAATAATTGGAATTAATAATACATTTAATGTAATAATTGGAGCTAATAATACATTTAATGTAATAATTGGAATTAATAATACATTTAATGTAATAATTGGAATTAATAATACATTTAATGTAATAATTGGAATTAATAATACATTTAATGTAATAATTGGAATTAATAATACATTTAACGTAATAATTTGAATTAATAATAAATTTAATGTAATAATTGAAATTAATAATACATGTAACGTAATAATTGAAATTAATAATACATTTAATGTAATAATTGGAATTAATAATACATTTAATGTAATAATTGGAGCTAAAAATACATTTAACGTAATAATTGGAATAGATAATACATTTAATGTAATAATTGGAATTAATAATACATTTAATGTAATAATTGAAATTAATAATACATTTAACGTAATAATTGGAATTACTAATACATTTAATGTAATAATTGCAATTAATAATACATTTAATGTATTAATTGGAATTAATAATACATTTAATGTAATAATAAGAGCTAATAATACATTTAATGTAATAATTGGAATTAATAATACATTTAATGTAATAATTGTAATTAATAATACATTTAATGTAATAATTGGAATAAATAATACATGTAACGTAATAATTGGAATTAATAATAAATTTTACGTAATAATTGGCATTAATAATACATTTAATGTAATAATTGAAATTAATAATACAGGTAACGTAATAATTGGCATTAATAATACATTTAATGTAATAATTGGAGCTAATAATACATTTAATGTAATAATTGAAATTAATAATACATTTAATGTAATAATTGGAATTAATAATACATTTAATGTAATAATTGGAATTAATAATACATTTAATGTAATAATTGGAATTAATAATACATTTAATGTAATAATTGGAATTAATAATACATGTAATGTAATAATTGGAATTAATAATACATTTAATGTAATAATTGGAATTAAACATACATTTAACGTAATAATTGGAATTAATAATACATTTAACGTAATAATTGGAATTAATACTAAATTTAATGTAATAATTGAAATTAATAATACATGTAACGTAATAATTGGAATTAATAATACATTTAATGTAATAATTGGAATTAATAATACATTTAATGTAATAATTGGAGCCCATAATACATTTAACGTAATAATTGAAATTAATAATACATTTAATGTAATAATTGAAATTAATAATACATTAAATGTAATAATTGGAATTAATAATACATTTAATGAAATAATTGGAATTAATAATACATTTAATGAAATAATTGGAATTAATAATACATTTAATGTAATAATTGGAGCTTATAATACATTTTACGTAATAATTGGAATTAATAATACATTTAATGTAATAATTGGAATTAATAATACATTTAATGTAATAATTGGAGCCCATAATACATTTAACGTAATAATTGAAATTAATAATACATTTAATGTAATAATTGGAATTAGTAATACATTTAATGTAATTATTGAAGCTAATAATACATTTAATGTAATAATTGGAATTAATAATACATTTAATGTAATAATTGGAATTAATAATACATTTAATGTAATAATTGGAAGTAATAATACATTTACTGAAATAATTGGAATTAATAATACATTTAACGTAGTAATTGGAATTAATAATACATTTAACGTAATAATTGGAAATAATAATAAATTTAATGTAATAATTGAAATTAATAATACATGTAACGTAATAATTGGAATTAATAATACATTTAATGTAATAATTGGAATTAATAATAAATTTAATGTAATAATTGGAGCTAATAATACATTTAATGTAATAATTGGAATTAATAATACATTTAATGTAATAATTGGAGCTAATAATACATTTAATGTAATAATTGGAATTAATAATACATTTAATGTAATAATTGGAATTAATCATACATTTAATGTAATAATTGGAGCTAATAATACATTTAATGTAATAATTGGAATTAATAATACATTGAATGTAATAATTGAAATTAAGATTACATTTAATGTAATAATTGGAATTAATAATACTTTTACTGTAATAATTGGAGCTAATAATACCTTTAACGTAATAATTCGAATTAATAATAATTTAGCGTAATAATTGGAATTAATAATACATTTAATGTAATAATGTGAATTAATAATACATTTAATGTAATAATTGGAGCTAATAATACATTTAATGTAATAATTGGAATTAATAATACATTTAATGTAATAATTGACATTAATAATACATTTAATGTAATTATTGGAATTAATAATACATTTAACGTAATAATTTGAATTAATAATACATTTAACGTAATAATTGGAATTAATAATAAATTTAATGTAATAATTGAAATTAATAATACATGTAACGTAATAATTGGAATTAATAATACATTTAATGTAATAATTGGAATTAATAATACATTTAATGTAATAATTGAAATTAATAATACATTTAACGTAATAATTGGAATTAATAATACATTTAATGTATTAATTGGAATTAATAATACATTTACTGCAATAATTGGAATTAATAATACATTTAATGTAATAATTGGAATTAATAATACATTTAATGTAATAATTGGTTTTAATTATACATTTTATATATTAATTGAAATTAATAATACATTTAATGTAATAATTGCAATTAATAATACATTTAATGTAATAATTGGAATTAATAATACATTTAATGTAATAATTGGAATTAATAATACATTTAATGTAATAATTGGAATTAATAATACATTTACTGTAATAATTGGAATTAATAATACATTTAACGTAATAATTGGAATTAATAATACATTTAACGTAATAATTGGAATTAATAATAAATTTAATGTAATAATTGAAATTAAGATAACATTTAATGTAATAATTGGAGCAAATAATACATTTAATGTAATAATTGGAATTAATAATACATTTAATGTAATAATTGGAGCTAATAATACATTTAATGTAATAATTGGAATTAATAATACATTTAATGTAATAATTGGAATTAATAATACATTTAATGTAATAATTTGAATTAATAATACATTTAATGTAATAATTGGAATAAATAATACATTTAATGTAATAATTGGAGCTAATAATACAATAATGTAATAATTGGAATTAATAATACATTTAATGTAATAATTTTGAATTAATAATACATTTAATGTAATAATTGAAATTCATAATACATTTAATGTAATAATTGGAATTAATAATACATTTAATGTAATAATTGGAATTAATAATACATTTAATGTAATAATTGGATTTAATAATAATAAATTTAATGTAATAATTGGAATTAATAATACATTTAATGTAATAATTGAAATTAATAATACATTTAATGTAATAATTGGAATTAATAATACATTTAATGTAATAATTGGAATTAATGATACATTTTATATATTAATTGAAATTAATAATACATTTAATGTAATAATTGCAATTAATAATACATTTAATGTAATAATTGGAATTAATAATACATTTAATTTAATAATTGGAATAAATAATACATTTACTGTAATAATTGAAATTAATAATACATTTAATGTAATAATTGAAATTAATAATACATTTAATGTAATAATTGGAATTAATAATACATTTAATGTAATAATTGGAAGTAATAATACATTTACTGTAATAATTGGAATTAATAATACATTTAACGTAATAATTGGAATGAATAATACATTTAACGTAATAATTGGAAATAATAATACATTTAATGTAATAATTGAAATTAATAATACATGTAACGTAATAATTGGAATTAATAATACATTTAATGTAATAATTGGAATTAATAATACATTTAATGTAATAATTGGAGCTTATAATACATTTAATGTAATAATTGGAATTAATAATACATTTAATGTAATAATTGGAGCTAATAATACATTTAATGTAATAATTGGAATTAATAATACATTTAATGTAATAATTGAAATTAAGATTACATTTAATGTAATAATTGGAATTAATAATACTTTTACTGTAATAATTGGAGCTAATAATACATTTAACGTAATAATTGGAATTAATAATACATTTAACGTAATAATTGGAATTAATAACACATTTAATGTAATAATTGGAATTAATAATACATTTAATGTAATAATTGGAGCTAATAATACATTTAATGTAATAATTGAAATTAATAATACATTTAATGTAATAATTGAAATTAATAATACATTTAATGTTATAATTGGAATTAATAATACATTTAACGTAATAATTGGAATTAATAATACATTTAACGTAATAATTGTAATTAATAATAAATTTAATGTAATAATTGAAATTAATAATACATGTAACGTAATAATTGGAATTAATAATACATTTAATGTAATAATTGGAATACATAATACATTTAATGTAATAATTGAAATTAATAATACATTTAACGTAATAATTGGAATTAATAATACATTTAATGTAATAATTGGAATTAATAATACATTTACTGTAATAATTGGAATTAATAATACATTTAACGTATTAATTGGAATTAATAATACATTTAATGTAATAATTGGAATAAATAATACATTTAATGTAATAATTGGAGCTAATAATACAATAATGTAATAATTGGAATTAATAATACATTTAATGTAATAATTGAAATTAATAATACATTTAATGTAATAATTGGAATTAATAATACATTTAATGTAATAATTGGAATTAATGATACATTTTATATATTAATTGAAATTAATAATACATTTAATGTAATAATTGCAATTAATAATACATTTAATGTAATAATTGGAATTAATAATACATTTAATGTAATAATTGGAATTAATAATACATTTACTGTAATAATTAGAATTAATTATACATTTAACGTATTAATTGGAATTAATAATACATTTAATGTAATAATTGGAATTAATAATACATTTAATGCTATAATTGGAATTAATAATACATTTAATGTAATAATTGGAATTAATAATACATTTAATGTTATTATTGGAGCTAATAATACATTTAATGTAATAATTGGAATTAATAATACATTTAATGTAATAATTGGAATTAATAATACATTTAATGTAATAATTGGAATTAATAATACATTTACTGTAATAATTGGCATTAATAATACATTTAACGTAATAATTGGAATTAATAATACATTTAACGTAATAATTGGAATTAATAATACATTTAATGTAATAATTGAAATTAATAATACATTTAATGTAATAATTGGAGCTAATAATACATTTAATGTAATAATTGGAATTAATAATACATTTAATGTAATAATTGGAATTAATAATACATTTAATGTAATAATTGGAATTAATAATACATTTACTGTAATAATTGGCATTAATAATACATTTAACGTATTAATTGGAATTAATAATACATTTAATGTAATAATTGGAATTAATAATACATTTAATGCTATAATTGGAATTAATAATACATTTAATGTAATAATTGGAATTAATAATACATTTAATGTTATTATTGGAGCTAATAATACATTTAATGTAATAATTGGAATTAATAATACATTTAATGTAATAATTTGAATTAATAATACATTTAATGTAATAATTGGAATTAATAATACATTTACTGTAATAATTTGCATTAATAATACATTTAACGTAATAATTGGAATTAATAATACATTTAACGTAATAATTGGAAATAATAATAAATTTAATGTAATAATTGAAATTAATAATACATGTAACGTAATAATAGGAATTAATAATACATTTAATGTAATAATTGGAATTAATAATACATTTAATGTAATAATTGGAATTAATAATAAATTTGATGTAATAATTGAAATTAATAAAACATGTAATGTAAAAATTGGAATTAATAATACATTTAATGTAATAATTGGAATTAATAATACATTTAATGTAATAATTGGAATTAATAATACATTTAATGTAATAATTGAAATTAATAATACATTAAACGTAATAATTGGAGCTAATAATACATTTAATGTAATAATTGGAATTAATAATACACTTAATGTAATAATTGGAATTAATAATACATTTAATGTAATAATTGGAGCTAATAATACATTTAATGTAATAATTGGAATTAATAATACATTTAATGTAATAATTGGAATTAATAATACATTGAATGTAATAATTGGAATTAATAATACATTTAATGTAATAATTGGAATTAATAATACATTTAACGTAATAATTTGACTTAATAATAAATTTAATGTAATAATTGAAATTAATAATACATGTAACGTAATAATTGAAATTAATAATACATTTAATGTAATAATTGGAATTAATAATACATTTAATGTAATAATTGGAGCTAAAAATACATTTAACGTAATAATTGGAATAGATAATACATTTAATGTAATAATTGGAATTAATAATACATTTAATGTAATAATTGAAATTAAGAATACATTTAACGTAATAATTGGAATTACTAATACATTTAATGTAATAATTGCAATTAATAATACATTTAATGTATTAATTGGTATTAATAATACATTTAATGTAATAATTAGAGCTAATAATACATTTAATGTAATAATTGGAATTAATAATACATTTAATGTAATAATTGTAATTAATAATACATTTAATGTAATAATTGGAATTAATAATACATGTAACGTAATAATTGGAATTAATAATAAATTTTACGTAATAATTGGCATTAATAATAAATTTAATGTAATAATTGAAATTAATAATACAGGTAACGTAATAATTGGAATTAATAATACATTTAATGTAATAATTGGAATTAATAATACATTTAATGTAATAATTGGAATTAATAATACATTTAATGTAATAATTGGAATTAATAATACATTTAATGTAATAATTTGAATTAATAATACATTTAATGTAATAATTGGAATTAATAATACATGTAATGTAATAATTGGAATTAATAATACATTTAACGTAATAATTGGAATTAATAATACATTTAACGCAATAATTGGAATTAATAATAAATTTAATGTAATAATTGAAATTAATAATACATGTAACGTTATAATTGGAATTAATAATACATTTAATGTAATAATTGGAATTAATAATACATTTAATGTAATAATTGGAATTAATAATACATTTAATGTAATAATTGGAGCTAATAATACATTTAATGTAATAATAGGAATTAATAATACATTTAATGTAATAATTGGAATTAATAATACATTTAATGTAATAATTGGAATTAATAATACATTTAATGAAATAATTGGAATTAATAATACATTTAATGTTATAATTGGAATTAATAATACATTTAATGTAATAATTGGAATTAATAATACAGTTAATGTAATAATTGGAATTAATAATACATTTAACGTAATAATTGGAATTAATAATACATTTAACGTAATAATTGGAATTAATAATAAATTTAATGTAATAATTGACATTAATAATACATGTAATGTAATAATTGAAATTAATAATACATTTAATGTAATAATTGGAATCAATAATACATTTAACGTAATAATTGGCATTAATAATACATTTAACGGATTAATTGGAATTAATAATATATTTGATGTAATAATTGAAATTAATAAAACATGTAATGTAAAAATTGGAATTAATAATACATTTAATGTAATAATTGGAATTAATAATACATTTAATGTAATAATTGGAATTAATAATACATTTAATGTAATAATTGAAATTAATAATACATTAAACGTAATAATTGGAATTAAAAATACATTTAATGTAATAACTGGAATTAATAATACACTTAATGTAATAATTGGAATTAATAATACATTTAATGTAATAATTGGAATTAATAATACATTTAACGTAATAATTTGAATTAATAATAAATTTAATGTAATAATTGAAATTAATAATACATGTAACGTAATAATTGAAATTAATAATACATTTAATGTAATAATTGGAATTAATAATACATTTAATGTAATAATTGGAGCTAAAAATACATTTAACGTAATAATTGGAATAGATAATACATTTAATGTAATAATTGGAATTAATAATACATTTAATGTAATAATTGAAATTAATAATACATTTAACGTAATAATTGGAATTACTAATACATTTAATGTAATAATTGCAATTAATAATACATTTAATGTATTAATTGGAATTAATAATACATTTAACGTAATAATTAGAGCTAATAATACATTTAATGTAATAATTGGAATAAATAATACATTTAATGTAATAATTGTAATTAATAATACATTTAATGTAATAATTGGAATAAATAATACATGTAACGTAATAATTGGAATTAATAATAAATTTTACGTAATAATTGGCATTAATAATAAATTTAATGTAATAATTGAAATTAATAATACAGGTAACGTAATAATTGGAATTAATAATACATTTAATGTAATAATTGGAGCTAATAATACATTTAATCTAATAATTGGAATTAATAATACATTTAATGTAATAATTGGAATTAATAATACATTTAATGTAATAATTGGAATTAATAATACATTTAATGTAATAATTGGAATTAATAATACATTTAATGTAATAATTGGAATTAATAATACATGTAATGTAATAATTGGAATTAATAATACATTTAATGTAATAATTGGAATTAATAATACATTTAACGTAATAATTGGAATTAATAATACATTTAACATAATAATTGGAATTAATACTAAATTTAATGTAATAATTGAAATTAATAATACATGTAACGTAATAATTGGAATTAATAATACATTTAATGTAATAATTGGAATTAATAATACATTTAATGTAATAATTGGAGCCCATAATACATTTAACGTAATAATTGAAATTAATAATACATTTAATGTAATAATTGAAATTAATAATACATGAAATGTAATAATTGGAATTAATAATACATTTAATGAAATAATTGGAATTAATAATACATTTAATGTAATAATTGGAATTAATAATACATTTAATGTTATAATTGGAGCTTATAATACATTTTACCTATATATTGGAATTAATAATACATTTAATGTAATAATTGGAATTAATAATACATTTAATGTAATAATTGGAGCCCATAATACATTTAACGTAATAATTGAAATTAATAATACATTTAATGTAATAATTGGAATTAGTAATACATTTAATGTAATTATTGAAGCTAATAATACATTTAATGTAATAATTGGAATTGTTAATACATTTAATGTAATAATTGGAATTAATAATACATTTAATGTAATAATTGGAAGTAATAATACATTTACTGAAATAATTGGAATTAATAATACATTTAACGTAGTCATTGGAATAAATAATACATTTTACGTAATAATTGGAAATAATAATAAATTTAATGTAATAATTGAAATTAATAATACATGTAACGTAATAATTGGAATTAATAATACATTTAATGTAATAATTGGAATTAATAATACATTTAATGTAATAATTGGAGCTAATAATACATTTAATGTAATAATTGGAATTAATAATACATTTAATGTAATAATTGGAGCTAATAATACATTTAATGTAATAATTGGAATTAATAATACATTTAATGTAATAATTGGAATTAATCATACATTTAATGTAATAATTGGAGCTAATAATACATTTAATGTAATAATTGGAATTAATAATACATTGAATGTAATAATTGAAATTAAGATTACATTTAATGTAATAATTGGAATTAATAATACTTTTACTGTAATAATTGGAGCTAATAATACCTTTAACGTAATAATTCGAATTAATAATACATTTAGCGTAATAATTGGAATTAATAATACATTTAATGTAATAATGTGAATTAATAATACACTTAATGTAATAATTGGAGCTAATAATACATTTAATGTAATAATTGGAATTAATAATAAATTTAATGTAATAATTGAAATTAATAATACATGTAACGTAATAATTGGAATTAATAATACATTTAATGTAATAATTGAAATTAATAATACATTTAATGTAATAATTGAAATTAATAATACATTTAACGTAATAATTGGAATTAATAATACATTTAATGTAATAATTGGTTTTAATGATACATTTTATATATTAATTGAAATTAATAATACATTTAATGTAATAATTGCAATTAATAATACATTTAATGTAATAATTGGAATTAATAATACATTTAACGTAATAATTGGAATTAATAATACATTTAACGTAATAATTGGAATTAATAATAAATTTAATGTAATAATTGAAATTAAGATAACATTTAATGTAATAATTGGAGCAAATAATACATTTAATGTAATAATTGGAATTAATAATACATTTAATGTAATAATTGGAGCTAATAATACATTTAATGTAATAATTGGAATTAATAATACATTTACTGTAATAATTGGCATTAATAATACATTTAACGTAATAATTGGAATTAATAATACATTTAACGTAATAATTGGAATTAATAATACATTTAATGTAATAATTGAAATTAAGATTACATTTAATGTTATAATTGGAGCTAATAATACATTTAATGTAATAATTGGAATTAATAATACATTTAATGTAATAATTGGAATTAATAATACATTTAATGTTATAATTGGAATTAATAATACATTTACTGTAATAATTGGCATTAATAATACATTTAACGTATTAATTGGAATTAATAATACATTTAATGTAATAATTGGAATTAATAATACATTTAATGCTATAATTGGAATTAATAATACATTTAATGTAATAATTGGAATTAATAATACATTTAATGTTATTATTGGAGCTAATAATACATTTAATGTAATAATTGGAATTAATAATACATTTAATGTAATAATTTGAATTAATAATACATTTAATGTAATAATTGGAATTAATAATACATTTACTGTAATAATTGGCATTAATAATACATTTAACGTAATAATTGGAATTAATAATACATTTAACGTAATAATTTGAATTAATAATACATTTAATGTAATAATTGGAATAAATAATACATTTAATGTAATAATTGGAGCTAATAATACAATAATGTAATAATTGGAATTAATAATACATTTAATGTAATAATTTTGAATTAATAATACATTTAATGTAATAATTGAAATTCATAATACATTTAATGTAATAATTGGAATTAATAATACATTTAATGTAATAATTGGAATTAATAATACATTTAATGTAATAATTGGAATTAATAATAAATTTAATGTAATAATTGGAATTAATAATACATTTAATGTAATAATTGAAATTAATAATACATTTAATGTAATAATTGGAATTAATAATACATTTAATGTAATAATTGGAATTAATGATACATTTTATATATTAATTGAAATTAATAATACATTTAATGTAATAATTGCAATTAATAATACATTTAATGTAATAATTGGAATTAATAATACATTTAATTTAATAATTGGAATTAATAATACATTTAATGTAATAACTGAAATTAATAATACATTTAATGTAATAATTGAAATTAATAATACATTTAATGTAATAATTGGAATTAATAATACATTTAATGTAATAATTGGAAGTAATAATACATTTACTGTAATAATTGGAATTAATAATATATTTAACGTAATAATTGGAATGAATAATACATTTAACGTAATAATTGGAAATAATAATACATTTAATGTAATAATTGAAATTAATAATACATGTAACGTAATAATTGGAATTAATAATACATTTAATGTAATAATTGGAATTAATAATACATTTAATGTAATAATTGGAGCTAATAATACATTTAATGTAATAATTGGAATTAATAATGCATTTAACGTAATAATTCGAATTAATAATACATTTAATGTAATAATTGGAATTAATAATACATTTAATGTAATAATTGGAGCTAATAATACATTTAATGTAATAATTGGAATTAATAATACATTTAATGTAATAATTGAAATTAATAATACATGTAACGTAATAATTGGAATTAATAATACATTTAATGTAATAATTGGAATACATAATACATTTAATGTAATAATTGAAATTAATAATACATTTAACGTAATAATTGGAATTAATAATACATTTAATGTAATAATTGGAATTAATAATACATTTACTGCAATAATTGGAATTAATAATACATTTAACGTAATAATTGGAATTAATAATACATTTAATGTAATAATTGGAATAAATAATACATTTAATGTAATAATTGGAGCTAATAATACAATAATGTAATAATTGGAATTAATAATACATTTAATGTAATAATTGAAATTAATAATACATTTAATGTAATAATTGGAATTAATAATAAATTTAATGTAATTATTGGAATTAATGATACATTTTATATATTAATTGAAATTAATAATACATTTAATGTAATAATTGCAATTAATAATACATTTAATGTAATAATTGGAATTAATAATACATTTAATGTAATAATTGGAATTAATAATACATTTACTGTAATAATTGGAATTAATAATACATTTAACGTATTAATTGGAATTAATAATACATTTAATTTAATAATTGGAATTAATAATACATTTAATGCTATAATTGGAATTAATAATACATTTAATGTAATAATTGGAATTAATAATACATTTAATGTTATTATTGGAGCTAATAATACATTTAATGTAATAATTGGAATTAATAATACATTTAATGTAATAATTGGAATTAATAATACATTTAATGTAATAATTGGAATTAATAATACATTTACTGTAATAATTGGCATTAATAATACATTTAACGTAATAATTGGAATTAATAATACATTTAACGTAATAATTGGAATTAATAATAAATTTAATGTAATAATTGAAATTAAGATTACATTTAATGTAATAATTGGAGCAAATAATACATTTAATGTAATAATTGGAATTAATAATACATTTAATGTAATAATTGGAATAAATAATACATTTAATGTAATAACTGAAATTAATAATACATTTAATGTAATAATTGGAATTAATAATACATTTAATGTAATAATTGAAATTAATAATACATTTAATGTAATAATTGGAATTAATAATACATTTAATGTAATAATTGGAATTAATAATACATTTAATGTAATAATTGGAATTAATAATACATTTAATGTAATAATTGAAATTAATAATACATTTAATGTAATAATTGGAATTAATAATACATTTAATGTGATAATTGGAATTAATAATACATTTAATGTAATAATTGGAATTAATAATACATTTAATGTAATAATTTTGAATTAATAATACATTTAATGTAATAATTGAAATTTATCATACATTTAATGTAATAATTGGAATTAATAATACATTTAATGTAATAATTGAAATTAATAATACATTTAATGTAATAATTGGAATTAATAATACATTTAATGTAATAATTGGAATTAATAATACATTTAATGTAATAATTGGAATTAATAATACATTTAATGTAATAATTGGAGCTTATAATACATTTAATGTAATAATTGGAATTAATGATACATTTAATGTAATAATTGAAAGTAATAATACATTTAATGTAATAATTGGAATTAATAATACATTTAATGTAATAATTGGAATTGATAATACATTTAATGTAATAATTGAAATTTATAATACATTTAATGTAATAATTGGAATTAATAATACATTTAATGTAATAATTGAAATTAATAATACATTTAATGTAATAATTGAAATTAATAATACATTTAATGTAATAATTGGAATTAATAATACATTTAATGTAATAATTGGAATTAATAATACATTTAATGTAATAATTGGAATTAATAATACATTTAATGTAATAATTGGAATTAATAATACATTTAATGTAATAATTGAAATTAATAATACATTTTATGTAATAATTGGAATTTATAATACATTTAATGTAATAATTGGAATTAATAATACATTTAACGTATTAATTGGAATGAATAATACATTTTATGTAATAACTGGAATTAATAATACATTTAACGTAATAATTGGAATTAATAATACATTTAATGTAATAATTGGAATTAATAATACATTTAATGTAATAATTGGAATTAATAATACATTTAATGTAATAATTGGAGCTAATAATACATTTAATGTAATAATTGAAATTAATAATACATTTAACGTATTAATTGGAATTAATAATACATTTAATGTAATAATTGTAGTTACT
>NC_136509.1:48479518-48512018 GCF_053919585.1 Euprymna scolopes
GTACCGCAAAGGAGGAAAAGAACGGGGTAAAACCTTACGTGTTTGCTGTTATGACCACTGGAAGCGACATTTTTTTTAAATTAAGGCTAGACAATCTAAAGGAGAGGATAACTTTCAAAAATATCGTCGAAAAAGTGACTCCCCCCTGTAGAAAAGTGTCTAGTTGAAGGGGAAAATATTAATGTTTTTAGCCAATTTTTCGATATTTGTTGTATGAACGATCGAACTTTAAAACGATACTGATCTTGGTGAAATCAGTCGCCTCTATTGAAAGTTTAAGGCAGACATGCAAACATACATAGATACATACATTTATATATTGGTAACTAAAAATTTTCGACCCAAACTGATGAAAAAGCTTGCCCAATCTCTGAATACCCTTTATGTAAAATTTCAAATATTTAGACCAGAAATTGTCTGAGTAATTTGGAAGAGACCGCAGAGGTTAATTTTTTTAAACCTTTGACCCTTTTTATGATCCCTTAAAATGTATTGTTTTGGGCTCAAATCAAGTTATTAAGTTAGATCCATGTCCAAGGAACCTATATCTAAAATTTCAAGTGCGTAGACCCAAAATTGTCGGAGGAGTGTGGTAGAGTTCTCAAAGGTCAAGTCGTTGAACTTTGACTCCTTAATCGCCAAATTTCTGGCCCAAAACCGATCACATCGATTTTCCCAAACCTCAGTACCCTGTATATCAAATTTCGAGTCTGTAGAGTAAAAATTGACAGAGTTATTGCGTAAGGAAATGTACACAGACACAAAGACACACAGATACACTGACACACAGATACACAGATACACAGACACTTTCACTTTTATATATATATATATATATATATATATATATATATATATATATATATATATCTGTGTGTGTGTGTGAGTGTGTGGAAGTCAGTCTTTTTCAACCTGAATGTGTGTCATTAAATAAAAATGGAAGTTTCAACATTTTTAATTCAGAAAAAAAAAGTTCATTATAATGTTCGCACATTTTCCGTTGCGAATGGAAAATACTCAGATCTTTTAGAGAACATATTTACGTCCCATTACTCATGGATTACTCATGGATTACTCATGGATCGATGTATTCAACACTTATTCCACGCATTGACGACATATTTTTTTATGAAAATAGAAATTGCCTCATATTTCATCGCACCGCAGAAATTATTTTAATGTTTCGAAATTCGCTCGTCGATGTATCGTATGAAATGAGTAATGACTGTCTTACTCATTGGTTTCCTTTGACTTGTCATCAGACTTTGTTCTTTACTGCTATTCAACCTAAAAAACGCAAACTGCCACTGAGATATAAATATTACTGTGAATAAGCGATCATGTCTACAGGGTCAGTCTAATTAGGGAGTTGAGCAGTGAAATATCTGTTCGCTTAATATTTAAATTTATGCATGCTAGTACAGTCGGGGAAACAGGATACAGTGAAGGAATTCCAAAGTTTACTAGAGGAAACTTTGCTCATGGAAATTGCATTTAATTCTAGGTACACAGTTGAAGAAAAGCAATGTTCTTTACAGTGGTTGTTGCTAAATGAGCAAAGTCATTTTATTTTAATAAAATGACCTAATTTTTATTTGTTATTCCATTTTCACCCTTAAAGGAAACATTGCCACTTTGATGTAGAGGCCTACTATCTGGGATGTATGTTGCAGGGGTACTATGTAGGGAGATACGCAGCAAGATGTCTGTTCACATTACACTTGAACTTCTGCATGTCAGTACAGTTGGGAAAGCAGAATCCAGTTCCAAATTCTAGCAGTTCTGGCGAAGAAAGTATTGGAGTAGAAGACTTTCTAACATCTAGGGATCTCTACTGTGTAGGGGTGGGATTTTGCTGCTTGTCGGGTTTGCCGGGGGTATTTACGTCGAGGGGGTACAAGGGGTTGTAGTTCGTCGAGGCATTCACAATTAAAATACTTGTAAAACAGGCAGAGGGCTGCAACATTTCATCGATGGGACAGTGGTTGAAGCTTTGATGACAGTTCAGGACCTATCAGCTTGGTGGCTCTCTTTTGAACCTTCTCGAGGAATGAGAGACTAGTAGCAGATGCACCAGCCCAAATGTAACAACAATACTCCATCCATGGGCGAATGGTGGCCTTTCAGGCGTAAGTAGCTTTCTAGCACGGTAGAGACAGCCTACCTACCTCGTAGCGACCCTAGCAATGCTCGCAAAGTATATGGTCCAACATATGTTCCCTGTGGACGTTAGACCGAGGAGTTTAAAAAAGTACTTTCATGGTTAATGTATCCTTAGCCATTGTTATTTGTGGTTGAAAAGGTTTCTTGTAATTATTGAAGGAAACATGCTTAGTCTTGGCAGCATTGAATGTGGCCATCCATTTGCATCCCGGGTATCCCTTAATTGGTATCATTAAATATTGTGAAGATGGTGTTCAGTTCAAACACCATTTCATGCATATCAGTGTGTATCAGTAGCGGATGCAGTTTCATACTAACACATATATTATTAGTCCCCCGACAAAAGGAGGGTGAACCTGTAAATTCAGCCTTGTCCGTTCGTCCGTTCGTCTGTCCGCACTTTTATCAATAATTACGCCTTGGAATTTTTTTAAATTTTGTACAAACATTAAACATGATATGAGTAAAAAATTACCAGAACGGATTTTCCGGGAAATCTCTGGTTGCTCCCTAGGGGTGCCTAAATGGCTAAAATTTACTCTTTTGTGCTTATTAAAGAAATTGATGCCTTCGATTTTTATAAAACTTTCTGAAAAGTTGTAACTGATTTCTTTATAATTTTGTTTGTCTATACTTCGTGATAACTCTTGGGTGTGCACCAGAGGCTATTTTAGGGCTAACAAAAGCACTCCATTTTGGGGATTATTTTATCATATTTGTTCAAAATTTTCTTTGTATGTCTATTTAGCAGTTTTGCACGGTGCTGAAATCAAATTTAAATATGTTAAGGCCTTGGGGACTTTTGAGGCTTAATGGGGGGGCAGATGATGGACTTAATCATTTCTTTTTTTTTGCATAGTGCAGAACTCAAATTTACATATGTTAAGGCCTAAAACTGCACCGTTTGTTCATTTTCACCAGGATTTAACGGCCCCTTCGAGACTTTTGGGGCTAAATGGGGTGGGGGTAAATGCTGAACTTGGTATTTTTTTATGCCTCATTCACTGTGCATTCATGGGGGACCATGCATGCTTCACTTGTTTAATTCATAAATTAGAGTGAAATAGAAAGTAATGGCAACTAAAGCTGATAATGTGCGGCCTCATTACTAAATACCCCCTCCCCACCAGAAGAGCACAACTTAACCGGAAGTAGATAATATAAATTAACATAGTTGTTGTTGTTTCACGACGTTTCGACCAACTATTCCTCTGGATAGGAACTCCGAATCTCCTAACTGCATTCTCCGCAATTACAATAGTTGTTGTCGTCTCATCACGTTTTGGCCAAGTAAGCCTCTAGCCGGCTTTGGGTAGGATTGAAACCGCTATCTTCAGAACAAACCGTAGACATTCAACGTCTCTATCCACTGCGCCATGGGTGATCAAGGTTGAATTTTTTGATCTTATAAATCCATGTTTATTTATTATCTGATCTTCTATGGTCGGGTCCGTACCGAATGGTATATATATTATTTTAATTGGAATTCATTATGGAGATGAGTATTATTTACTAATTTATCTTTTGTGGACTGTTATCCAGAGAAATAGTTGACTGAAATATCGTGAAACAATAACGGCTAAAAAGATGAGGATAGTAGTCCGCAAAAGATAAATAAATAAATAAATAAATAATACTCATCTCCATAATGAATTCCAATTAAAATAATATATAAATTAACATGTTTTGTCTTCACAGTTTGTTAGTAAAAAAAGTGCCACATTTTGCATAATATTTCATCAAAGTTTTAAAATAAAATTTAAAACTAAAATGGCTTCACTGTTGCCTCAGTCTATAGTACCCCCTCTAAAACACTCATCTAACTACAACCTCTATCAACCGTTTCCCTTACTTTCTATATATGCCTAAAACTAATTAAAATTTTCATGAACAAAGTTTCTTTTTTAGAACTATCCATCCGTGGAAAATAATACTGCGGAGCTACTTTCCAACTGGCTACAACATGATCGTTTTCAAGTGCAATGTAAACATGTTCTTGTTGAACCGTACTTTTAATTCATCAGTTATATCCAAATTCCACCTTTCATAATTATCATGGTGTGGTCATACCAGCCATATAACACTCATCAACCCTTGTCCTCGAGTGACTGTTGGGTCTTGATAAGATAAGCAGTGAGCCCTAAAAGATATCTGCATCCCAAGCATCGCTGGTTAGGCACAGCTGGTCTGTTTTAAAAAAAGCATGAATAATCTATAGATAAAACACAAAATCTTATGTTCCCGTGTTTCTGATGTACAAAATGAAGCAGCTGTATTAGTTGAGTTATCAAGATAGTGACTACTTCACTTTTCAATATCGTTCAACTCATACACATTTTCGCCATTTTGTAATTTATGATAAACTCGTTGCCGTTTCGTTTGGCGCCAACGCAACATTTTAATAAGCAGACATTAAAAGCGACCGTGATTTTTTTTTATTATTATTTATGGTTATTTGGTTGTCATCAAAGATATTTCACTTTTATGGCGGCATCTGGCCAGGAATTAACGAACACGTGGAACATCTGAGCCTAATAATTCCGGTTTGATGTTAACCCAATATTTTAAAGATTTACAAAACTTTTATCATTTATCTCGCTCTATATTACTACTTCAATTAATAGTGAAGATTTGGAATCTGTCTGTTTGAATCCAAGACTATAACTTCTATAACTAATTGAGATTTAGTAGTTTGAATCGAAACTATACTATTATTTCCGTTAATAATCGAGATTTGGTATCGTTTTGCCTAAGTTGAAACTATGCTATACAAACGATTTATTATTGTGGGACGTTTTTTTATGAGTATTGTACTCGGTTAAAATAATTACTAAGAGATTAAAAAAGGGGGTGAAAATTGAAAGAAATCAGTACTTGTCGGTCGTTAAGTCGACTTCAAATGTCTTCTACGCATGCGCAAACATTTATACGTTAAATGAGGTTTATATGTTAATCTAAGTTTATTTTTACATTTTTATTATCAGACTGACGGTGGCTCCATCGGTAATGTTTCCAGAATAAACGCTTTAAATATTGCGTTCGGTTTCGATTTTAACTAATAAGAGCTGCCAGAAAAGACTTATCCTGCTTGATAGAGTTAAAAATAGACTTCGTAGCCTCGTAGGAGATGTCCTTTTCTCTTCCCTGCAACCTCTTTCTCACAGAAGAGATGTAGCGAGTTTGTCTTTGCTTTATCGTTATTTTTATGGCAAGTGCTCGACTGAGCTTCACTCTATGGTCCCCCCTCGCCAAACTTTCACAAGAAACACTCGTCTAGCTAAAAACACTATCAATAATTCCCCCCCACTCTTTATCTGTGCCTAAACCTAAACGTAGATTTCATGAACAAAGCTTCTTTCTTAGAACTGCGCGCATGTGGAACCGTTTTCCGTTTTTCTGCTTTCCAGCTGACAACAATATGGTTGTCTTCAAGTCCAACGTAAACAAATTCTTGCTAAACCGTTCCACTTAAGTTAGACAATTTACTGAATTTCCATTACTAACGACTACTATATTGTCCAATTGACTACGTACACTCTTTAACCCTTATCCTCGAATGGCCCCTGGGTCTTGATAAGTTGTAACGCCCATGCAAAAAAAAGCACTCAAGTAATTGTTTTTTTACTTTTGAAATCAATTTTTTACAGGGTGTAACATTTAATAAAAATACATTTTTGTTTGGTCAACTGAAGCATAGTGTAAGTAAAAATTAGTTTTTAGAAACTAATGGTGAAATCCATGTCACGCTAAATAATTTACGTGATTAAAATAGGAATTAAGTCGACAAAAATTATTGATTTTTTTTTGTCATTTTATTTTTAGAAATAATAATAGGTGATAAAAAATTTTTTTAAGTTTATCCAAATTTTTAAATTTTAACAGAAAATACTTGTTTATTTTCAATAGAAGTTTAGGTAGAATATTAATTTAGAAAAATAAGAAAAATGATGAGTTCGAGGGAGTAAACGATTTCCCTAAAATTCAATTAAAATTTCTGTGGTAGGGATAATACACACACACACACACACACACACACACACACACACACACACACACACACACACGCACACATACACACACACACACACACACATATATATATATATAATACGCATCAAGTGCGTATGAAAGTCGAATTACAACGCAATATTACGAAAATAAACAAATGTTTTACTTGCTTGAAATTTATAATTCAAATATATTTCAGAGTCAAACTCCATCCTCAGTATCTTTTTCTTTCTTTTTTTTCTTTTTTGCCATGTTGTAAAGTTGGAGAAAGAAAAGTCAGTAATAAAGATCTGCGAGTTGTCTCTCAGCGGAAGTATTTTGAAATATCGGGAACGGTGCGTTGGCGACCCGAGATTAACGTCAGGGATGTAAGTTCCGTTATAGAAGCGTTGATTTAATTTGAATAAAATACGCATCAAGTGCGCTTAAAAGGCAAATTACAACGCAATTTTACGAAAAATAAACAAATATTTTACTTGCTTAAAATTTCAAGCAAGTAAAATATTTGTTTATTTGTGTAAAATTGCGTTGTAATTTGGCTTTCAAGCGGACTTGATGCGTATTTTATTTTATTCAAATTAAATCAACGCTTCTATAACGGAATTCACACACCTGTCACACACACACACACACACACACACACACACACACACACACATATATATATATATATATATATATATATATATATATATATATATATATATATAATAGAATGTTTAGGAATTAAAATAATTTTTGTATAACGTGTAAAAATTATATTTTCTAAACGCGTCATCTCAATAAAAACACATATTGACAATGTAACTTTTAATAATTCTGGCGTTGGAATAATAAAGATTTATGGTTGGAAATCGATAGTTAAACGTAATTTACACATACAATTACATAAAAATCTTTATGCTGTACCGTCACGGAACAAAAATGCCATATTCGAAAAGTCACGTACTATGATCAAGTACTTTTTATATATAGGCATTTATTTTTTAACCAATTTTAGCGATTTTAATAGTAAATCGTATTACAACGCCGATTTTGATCTCGGTAGTCAGAATTGAGTTGTCTCTCTTAAGTAGCTATAGTGAATGAAGACATAGTAGTCCAGTCAAATTGTGGCTGAACCTCAAACAAATTGCTAACAAAGGTTTTTGAATTGCATTGTGGGCAAGAATATCTCCTCTTTCAGATAAAAAAAGTTTACCAAAATTGACCTTGCGGAAAGGGGTCAACGACCGCCATCTTTATAGGGTCCCCCCCCCGATTCTAGTTTCCCTCTCTCAACTCAATTATTGTAAGTATATCTTCAAAAATTACAAATGTATCAATGTGAAATTTTATAAATAAGTTTTCATGAATTTGAATATAATTATAAACTCATTGGTTTGGTTTTATTTGATTTTGGTTTACGGCATATCAACCCTTTTAGATTATTTGATACTAGTCCAGTCAATCTAGCTGTTTTTTTTTTGTTTTTTTGTCTCAACCTCAAATAAATTGCTAACAAAGGTTTTTAAATTGCATTGTGCGAGAGCATATCTCCTCTTTCAGATAAAAAAAAGTTTACCAAAATTGACCTTGCGGAAAGGGGTTAACGACCGCCATCTTTATAGGGTCCCCCCCGATTCTAGTTTCCCTCTCTCAACTCAATTATTGTAAGTATATCTTCAAAAATTACAAATGTATCAATGTGAAATTTTATAAATAAGTTTTCATGAAGTTGAATATAATTATAAACTCATTGGTTTGGTTTTATTTGATTTTGGTTTACGGCATATCAACCCTTTTAGATTATTTGATACTAGTCCATTGTTGTTTATCGCTCGTACGTACCAACCTGGCAGCCAGTGAATTACAGTGCATAATAATGTCTTTAAATCTCTATAAGTTCTTGTATCCGCAAAATGTGAATGAGATTTTCTTAATCGGCACAGTCGAAAACCTAGAGCAGGCAATCAATCGATTCAACTAAATTAATGGGCGATTTCACCGATTTCGATGAGAAAAAAATGTATGGAAGGGTGGAACATTTGTTGATCCCTATTTAATACCGGAAAACACCGGCTCTCCATGCTAATATATATATATATATATATATATATATATATATAGCCGGCAAAAAGAAAGACCGCACTTGTAATTTTTTCAAAAAACTGCAAATTTAAACTAAACTAAATGTAATGGTTTAAACAAAGTATACCTCATTTGATTCGCCTTTTATTCTTCTATAATTTTACATGTTCATATTTGATTTTTAATTGAAATATTCTAGTGTTCACGTCAATTTAAAAAAATAACTTCAAATTGAAGAGGCAAAAAGAAAGTCCGCACAATGGAAAATTGTTATTTAAATGTAACTTTAGGACATTAATAAAACAGGAACACAATGAACTAGTTAATATTTAGTAGCATAGCCCTTCTGAAATTTGACAGCTTGCAAACTTTGGGGAATTCCTTGAATTAGACTGCAGTAATACTACGGGGAAAGGGCATCCCACTTTTCTTTAAATTTTGTCCAAGATTCTTCCAAATTAGAAATTTTATCATTGTGTAGCTGTTGCTTGATGTAATGCCATACGTTTTCGATAGGATTGATATCTGGAGATTGTGTAGGCCAATCCAAACACGGAATATCATGCTCTTCCAGGAACCTCTTGACATTGCCAGTTGTGTGAATGAGCATTATCCGGCATGAAGATGAGATTATCATCCAAATTCCGTAAAGTAGGGTAGAAAATGCTCAGTCAACATATTAATGTACTTGGTCGAATTAATTTGACCTTGCAAGCGAACTATAGGCTCTGTACTATTGGTACTAATAATGCCCCACACCAAAACTGAACCTCCACCACCTTGCAGCGTTGAAACTGAGCACATGGGATTAAATTCTTCGTGTTTCCTCCGACGGGCGTACTGTCTACCATCACTGCCTAACCTATTGAACTTGCTTTCCTCGCTAAAAGCATTTTTGACCAATATGAAGAGTCATGATCTTCATTGCATCTGACGAACGTCTTGCAACGTATCCTCGCAAATTAAATTAATTTATCTGTTCTTGACACTAGAAAAAGAGCACTTCTAACAAGATTGCACTGTTGTTAGATTTGGGGAGCCGTTGCAAATCTGTTTCTTAGGCTGCGGATCTTGATAGCATTGTCTTCCCTACTCTAGTACGACCAGATTTAGGGGTATCACAAACACTGCCGGTGTTTTTATGCTTTTGCACAGCATTTCGTACCGTTTTCTCATTATATTTCAATCTGCGGCCGATTTCCCGATTGGAGAAACCAGAAAGGTAAAGATTAATGAGCTCCTGACGATCACTCAGAGAAAGTCGTTGTATATGGACTAAATTTTACGTTGTATAATGTGGAACAACAACAATTACGATTAGAGATGATTTGTTGTCTGTTGGTGGATATTTTAAACTGATTTAGGGACGATAATCTAAGCTAGTTTAAAGCGAATTTGTTGCTGCGGACTTTCTTTTTGCCACCTCAATTTGAAGTTATTTTTTTAAATTGACATGAACAATAGAATATTTCAATTAAAAGTCAAATATGAACAGATAAAATTATAGAGGAATTAAAGGCGAATTAAAATGAGGTATAGGTTGTTGAAACAGTTACATTAAATTTAGCTTAAATTTGCAGTTTTTTGAAAAATTATAAAGTGGAAGTTTCTTTTTGCCGGCATTATATATATATATATATTTGATTGTTTATAAATAAACATGCAGGTTGAGCACTGTAAAAGCGGTAGGCATGTGTCTATATACATTGGCATTTGATGAGGTCGTTTACGGGCACCGTTCCTCTGGGCCAGAGGTCAGAATTACCGAGGATCAACTAGATGATTGTAGGTTCAATCTCTGGCAAGTGATGCTAGTCTAGCCGCCCTGATGAGCTGTGATACAGCGAAGCAGTACTGTATGTGGATGACTATATATATATATATATATATATATATAGAGAGAGAGAGAGAGAGGGAGAGGGAGAGAGATATACAAACATATAGGTGTTTAGAGGTGTCAAACTTTACATTGACAACACTATTTTGTCAGTTGAGCAATATACTGTCATAGGGGAGAATTGATCCCTTCAGATTGATCAATACGTTGAAGCTTCTGTTGCATTTCGTCAATTTGTTGGCAGTACTTCCTCACCGTAATCGTTTCGCCAGGATTCAAAAAGCTGTGATGGATGAGACCAGTCACAGACCACAAAACAGTAACCATAACCTTTTTTTGGTGCAATTTCGCCCCCGGAAAGTTTTTGGAGCTTCTCCGGCATCCAACCACTGTGCCGAACGTCATCGATTGTCGTGGAGGATCTTCTCATCACACGTCACAATCTGCTCGAGAAATGGGTCGTTTTGGTTGTGCAGAAGGAGCGTAGAAGACGATTTTTTTGTCGTTCAATTCATGTGGTATAACATATGAGAAATATTTTTTGACTTCTCTATTTGCTTTAAATAGTGAACGACTTCAATTAAGGCTTTCAAATGTTCATTATCAACCGCAGTCGGCTGGCCGCAACCGTCTTCATCTTCGAGGCTCTCGTCACCATTGCGAAATTTCTTAAACCACCGTCGTGCAACATGTTTGTTAGTGGTTCCTGGGCCAAAGGCATCATAGATATCACGAGCTGTCTCGACAACTTTTCGGCCTGGTTTGAACTGGAATAAGAAAATCGTTCGGATTTGAATTTTGTCTATGCTGTTGAAAAGCCTGCAAAAATGAATGACGAGATTCAGAACGGTAACGAACAACAAGATTCGATAGAGCGAAAAACGCGCATCAAAAATGATATACACTTACAAAATAGTTTTTGGCATTGGAAAGTAGGAACAAACTTCTCCCATTCCGATGCCGATTCTGATACCTTAAAAAGTTCCGATTTCCTCATTCCCGATTCCGATTAATCATCCCAACACACACACACACACACACACACACACACACATATATATATATATATATATATATATATATATATATATATATATATATATATATATATATATATATTATACATCAGTAATATTGTTATTTATGGGGTAAAGACAAAATATTCCAAATAGTTTTGGAAAAAAATAGAGCATATACATTGTCTTAATTGTTATTTTCTCCTAAACAGCAATCATCAAAATTGAGTTTTAACTTGAAATTCGCAAAACTTCAATTCATTTAGCCTTTTATTTGAATTAGCTTTCAAGTTTTCTCGTTTAAATGATTATCAACCTTAACCTATTTGTCTCTCTTTGATTCTCATTTAAGATAATTATTAAATTATTTCTCCTTGTTTTTTTTTTTTTTAGAAATGTTTTATTTGGAAGTTCTGATCATATGGAAAGAATTATTTGGATTCATCGAACTACTGTTCTCATCTTGAGTGCCATTTTCACAACGTTTCGACCGTCTTCATTGTATATTGTCCGGAAAGACCTATGGCGCAGTGGTTATGGTACTTGAAAAATCAATTCTAAAAGTGATATTCTCCTGAAGGTTGAAGGTTCAATCCTCAGTGTGGCCGACCGAAAATATAATTACGAATTACTTCGGACATTTATCTAGCCATGGCTGACAAAACGAAAGCATGCTACACCCGTGAAGTAAATAAAGAGTTCCGTTTGAAATTTGGTCCAAATTCCCGAGTTCGATAGAAACATTCTCGAATTCAACAAGATACACCTGAAGAAGGTCGGTGTCTACACCGATTGAAACGTTGTGAAAATGATACTAAAGATGAAAACAGTAGTCCGAAGAATCCAAATAACACGAATAATCAATCCTCATCTCAAAAATTCAGAAATGTGTTACGGAAGGAAATTGATTCTTTCTTTTAATTTCATCGTTATTTTGACTGTTTGCTTTGATTTCCAATGTTTGTTTGTAAAGTTTTTTTTTTATACATCCGAGTTTCTTTTTTTTTTTAACATCTGCAGTTTGATGTTTTGAGAATGACGTTTTAGCCTATATCACTTCAATATGGCCATCATTGGCGTTTTCAGCTACTTTTCTGAATACGTTACAAGTGATTTTTCTTGCAGGAATTTTCGCGTTGATATTCCATGGTTTTCATTTGCCAATTGACTATGAAAACGAGATTTTATGTTGTTGTTTGTATTTATTCCCACACTCTCATATCACAATCAGTCGTAGTTAAAGCGAGACCAGACGGGATGACCCAGTTTTCCGTGTTGTTATGGCAACAGTATATCGAGATGACACCCCCCACCCCAGCTTTGAGCGGATATCATTGATACAACATCACCATCCCCAACCGGTCTGGAAGCAAAGAAAAAGCGGGAAATTTAATCAGTCGGACTGAGAGCGCAGACGCGATCACACGCGTGGCGATTCTTCTGTTCAACCTATAGACACCGCGGCCCAGGTCGCATGGTTAAAAACACCAGTCGACTCACATCGCGCCAATAAGGAAACAATTGATATACCTTGGCACGAGATAGTTGGACTGAGATCGCACGGTGAAGAAAAAAACCCAGTCGACTCACATCGCGCCGATAAGGAGACAATGGTCATACCTTGGCACGCAACGGTTGGAATTTAAAAGTCAGTCATGAGAATTGCTTATCAACAAACAAAAGGGAAAGAAAAATGAAAAGCAAGAAACGAATATTAGTGAAACTTCACGCCGTCGGAATACGGACCAGCAACTCCAGACAAAGGAAAGATAAGTATACTTTTCAAATTATCCAACTCCCATCTCGTACAAATAGCTAATTACATTGAACTATTATGTGCCTCATATAAAAAGAAAAAGAAAGAGATAAAGAAGCAACTCTCTAAATAATTCTCCCCATCACTGGACCCTCCCTTTGGCCGGCCCATGAACAATCTATTATTGACTGCTAGAAAAAAAAGTAGTGAAAAGAGACAATCTTTATTTTCTTGAAATTTCTCATTATAACCCCCCTGGAACATTACTTACGCACCTCATCGATTTCCATTTGAAAAAGAAAAGGAAGGAAAAGAGAATAAGAGACGATATTCTTTGAACAATTATAAGTATCACATATCCCCTCCCCTTTTCTTTATCCCATAACATTGTCTGCATGATTTTTTTTGTTTGAATTATTGTCTTGTTTCCCTGTTTTGTTTTCCATTATTTTCTCTCCAGCCTTGTTTTATAAATAAATTGTTGTGTTTATAACACTTATATAAATGTCGTCGTGTTCCTCATCATTTTTCGTTGCCTTGCATTTGTTAACGTGAATGTCACCGAAGTATTCCACGACGATATCACTGATCCGAACTTGGACAGGTGCTATCTCGGCTGAATAACTTTCAGCTGGCACCCTATATTTATTTTTTTCAAGACGCGCTCTCGGTGTTGGAATCTTCTTAGGAGACCCCTACCCGAGGGTACCGTCACAATATATATATATATATATATATATATATATATATATATATATATATATATATATAACTTATTTAAAGAAATGATGTACGTGATATTACTTAACTGGATACTCCATCAGACTAAATGAATTCTAACACTGAAATCCAATAAGACCAACAGAGCATAAGAAAGATATACTATCGTTACATAGTATATGTACATCAAGAAAAGTGTCTATCATGTTCTATGTGCGTGGGAAGTGTCTGTTTTGTCCGATATGTGTGTGGGGGGGGGGCGCAACGCATACAATAAAACAGTTCATTAACATCAGTCTGTGCAGCAAACAGATAAAGAACACACCTCCCTCCGTTGTGACGTCTTCTCTTCTTATTATCCAAGTTTATTTTCCTCCGAAGGAAACTAACAACAATAGGTTATGTATTGAATACGAATTTATTTGCCTTTTGGAATTTGCTGATTTTGATTCCTACATTAAGCTACGGTCGCTTTTCTACCAGCTTCCAAACACGGATACGACATCTTCCGCGCTAACTTCTCCAACTCCCCCACTTTTACTCCAAACTCTAATTAAACTGTACGTGTTTCAAAACCTATCCGCCTTTCATTCCGTCATTGATACACGGTTCATTTAGAAAAATCAGCTCAGCTGGTCAATTATTTTCACGTATTTTGTTTAGCTAACAGTCCTGTTTGTTCTTAATATTCCACGTTAGCATTCCCGATACTTTTCTACCATGAATTTTTTTAGTTGCGTGCAAGCGATTCTATAAGTCATTCTGTCGGTCCGTCAGTCAGTCGGTCGGTCGGTCTGTCGGTCGGTCTGTCCGTAACACTTTTGTGCTTGGCCTTTTTGGTTAGGATCAAAGGTCTGTTGTTAATAGATGATGTTCTTAGCTTTATAAGCTTTTCTTGGCCTTTTGTTTAGTATCTATTCTTACTTATGTTTGTAACTTTGTGATATAAAGTGGGGACCACTTTTCTGTATTAATTTAATGTTAAATGAGCACCCTATTTACAACCAGTCAGTCTCAAAGTCATTCAAGTCATTCTCCAGATCATTCAAGTTGTTTTTTAAGGATTACAGTTATTTTTTAAGCATTCAAGTCACTGTTAAGGTCATTCAATTCATCCTTAAGTTCATCAAAATCATTCTAAGTCATTTACTTTTTATTTATTTAAGTCATTTCAGCCCATTTTTCGGTCATTTTAGTTTATCTTTAAGAGTTTCATGTCAATCCTACATTCGCGCATTCATTCATTACACGAGAGCACGCGACTAATGGCTATCGGCCTCGTTATTTGTAAAATACCTAATTCATCTCTATACATATTTTCTTAACAATAACGATTATAATAATAATCGTCCAGGTTACTTTGTATCCCCCAGCAGTGTCATATATAACATTAAAACATAATTAACCGGTCGATTGGGAGGAGAAAAATTAATGTTCTTCAGGTCCTTATTAACTGAACGTTTAAAAAGTAAAGAAGACTTTTAGTTGAACACACGGATATCTATGCATGTCATATAAAGACCAAGTGTTAGCCCCGGGAAAGGAACTTGATTTCTGAGAAGTTCCGGAAGTAAAATGAAAATAAAATGAGAAATTTAAGTCTGCTTGAAATCCTTGTCCAGTTCCAACATAAAAGAAATCAAAAAACGAGTGCCGGAGTCGGATCGAGGTGAAAGCGTCGTTGACAAGGTTAATTGAATGCTAGATTACAAGATGATCTTTCTGACAAGGGGGCAAATTGTTCGATTGAATATTAGTCGGTCTTGCACTCGTGTTCACCCCATCTCCTCACCTCAGACATTATCAAACACTTTCCCGTTAGGATAGAAATCATTGATAGACAGATATTTCTAAGTCGATTCAAATGCCTAAGCCTATAAATATTTACGTTCATATAAGCAATGAGGTTCCTATTCGCTTACATACTGAACGCTGTAATCGTTGCGCTGGTAATCTTTAAGAATATACAAAATAAATGGTAGATATTTATAATATGTTGCGCAAAAAAACTTGAAATGGATTTTTAACGGAACGAAAATTGGAATGCTATTTCCTATCAATCAAATCTATATATCTATAAAAGTGAACGCGTCTGTGTGTGTCTGTGTGTGCGTCTGTGTACAGTTCCCTACGCAATAACCCTGTGAAGTTTTAGTCTACAGACTCGAACTTTGATATACAGGGTACTGAGATTTGGGAAAATCGATGTGATCGGTTTTGGGCCAGAAATTTGGCGATTAACGGGTCAAAGTTCAACGATTTGACCTTTGAGAACTCTACCAAACTCCTCCGACAATTTTCGGTTTACGCACTTGAAATTTTAGATATAGGTTCCTTGGACATGGATCTAACTTAATAACTTGATTTGAGCCCAAAACAATACATTTTAAGGGGTCATAATAGGGGTCAAAGTAAAAAAAATGACCTCTGCGGTCTCTTCCAAATTACTCAGAAAATGTCTGGTCTAAATATTTGAAATTTTACATAAAGGGTATTCAGAGATTGGGCAAGCTTTTTAATCGGTTTGGGTCGAAAATATTTAGTTACCAATATATAAATGTATGTATGTCTGTTTGCATGTCTGCCTTAAGCTTTTAATAGAGGCGACTGATTTCACCAAGATCAGTATCGTTTTAAAGTTCGATCGTTCATACGACAAATATCGAAAAATTGGCTAAAAACATTAATATCTTCCCCTTCAATTAGGCACTTTTCTGCAGAGGGGTCACTTTTCTCGCCGATATTTTTGAAAGTTATCCTCTCCTTTAGATTGTCTAGCCTTAATTTTAAAAAAATGTTGCTTCCGGTTTGGCGGTGGTCGTAACAGCATAAACGTTAGGTTTTACCCCGTTTTTTTCCTCCTTTGCGGTACGGGTTCGAGCCTACCTTCGTACTACCACTTTTTTTTTTTTGCTCAACATACGCATCCAAACACCCGGGCAACGCCGGGCTGAAATGCTAGTGTATATTAAAATCAAAAATAAAATCATGGAAAACGATATAAAAGTTCTATTTATAACATAAAAATAAAAATTGTAAACATAAGAATATTTTAAATCTTCTTACATGTTGTCTCACATTATATATATATATATATATATATATATATATATATATATATATATATATATATATATATATATATATGTGTGTGTGTTGGTTGTTTTTGTTTTACGGCATATCAACCCTTTTCAAGTTATTTAATGCCGAATCCAAAGATTTAGAAGAAAATTTTCTTTTAATAGAATATATTTGTTGTTTTCGCGTCGGTTAGTTGGGACCCTAACAGGTACTACCACTCCGGGTCAGAGTGGACCTGGGAGCAATGGTAATTAAAGGGTGGCTCCACATTCCCCAAAGCCCACAAGCTGGGGCCCTCACCACTTGATATATTTTAAGGTCTAATCCAGGACCCCCATTGAGGGACTTTTACCCTCTGCATGGTATTATATATATATATATATATATATATATATATATATATATATATATATATATATATAACAGTGTTTCATGGTAAACAACTGATCAGCCCTTAAATGTCATTGGCATATCGTGTATTTGAGAGATCAAGTTTATACAGTGGCTGCAGATTATTAAATGACTTACTGACCAAATAGTTTTCTTACGAATGATAAAAATGAAATTTTTTTGTATAGTTGTAAAGGTTTTATATATATATATATATATATATATATATATATATATATATATATATACTTGTTTATTGTTATATAAACATGCTCACACCCCGCTGCTACAAATAGCCACTTGTTTCAATCAAACAACAGATATCATCAGGCAGCGACTTGACTATTCAAAAGTTCAATGAATAACATTTATTCATTGAACTTTTGAATAGTCAAGTCGCTGCCTGATGATATCTGTTGTTTGATTGAAACAAGTGGCTATTTGTAGCAGCGGGATGTGAGCATGTTTATATAACAATAAACAAGTATTTTTTAGCTCTTTTTATTGAGCACTATCTAACAACCTCGTTGAATTCATTAGTCCATTACTTTTGAATATAAAAAAACCCGAGTATATATATATATATATATATATATATATATATATATATATATATATATATATATATATTGTCTAAAGAAGCTTTGAGTAAAAACATGTAAAAATAAAAGTAAGTGCTATGAGAATTAAAATTCATAAAAGTTTAAGTACATTTGATACCAGAAAGGCAAATAGATAAGAGGAAGGAAACCTAGCCATACATATCTAAAATCCCAATATGTAGTCTAAAGAAGCGTTGACTAAAATAAAAGTGTAAAAATAAAGAATGCAGTTTAAATTTTTGGAAAAAAAGAAACTAAATTTAACCTAATGCAGACTTAGCACTCCTTTTAACTCCTTTTCAATTTTTGGATTTTTACATCTTCTTGCCTGGTGAGATCAATTATGAGTGAAACGGTCTGCGTATCGTAGCAAGATATGACTGTATTTACATAAAGAATAATAAAAAAGAATATATATTTATAATTATTTACTATAATAATTATTACATACCTACAGATACTAGTATTTCATCCTTTCGAGAATCATCAGTGCAGGTTGTCACGATTAATACTAGTCGATAGATTCGAATCCGGCAACAGAAACCATCTCTGGCTTCATTAGCAAGGATCCATTCGGCTACCGTTAACCGCAAGAAATATTATTGAAATTTAAACATTTATTATTTATATGTGTGTATGTGTTTGTGTATGTGTTTGTGTGGGTGTTTGTATGTTTGTATCTGTAATCGTTTCTACAGCAGGATCACCACCATCACCATCACCACCACCATCACCATCACCACAACCATCATCATCACCCCGACGTCCATATTTCTCAGTACTTTCTACATATTAACCAAACCTATTAATTACTTCCTCCCAACTATCTTGTGAACGATGCAAAACTAAATCCAATGATTAGACATTAACTTCTGTGTCTTAAGGTATGTGGATGAGTTGCCTATGTAATTACTACAGCTCCCAGATCCAATATGACTCGAAGTGATAAGACCTGTCAGTTCCTTAATACTGGATTCAGTAGAGGTTATCGTTTACAGATAACTTCTATGGAATACAACTCAATTTACAAATCAATCGTATACAAATACTGTGTCTGATTTCGTCATACAATTGTTAAAATATGAAGACGAGAATGTATTAGATTTTTTAGAATTTTTCACGCGAAGGCGAGATTAAAGAGAAAAGCGAAAATTTCCATTAGAAATCTAAGTGTAAGAAGTATCGTGTATGCTGTATACTTTAAAGAACAAATAATAAAAACAAAAGGACTCTTAAACCCCAAATGAGTTTTTGTTATGATTTATTAAATTTTTTACAAATGTTTGCTTTATAAAGAACACGACTATATGACAATAAAGAAGATAAAAAGAAATAAAACAACAAAGAATGCAACGACTGCTTTTGCGACGCTCATCACTACGACAAATTATTACTACTGCTATGTGTTATCAACACAACGATACATCAGCTGTTTATGTGTTTTTGTAAAAAATTTTAAAATATATTTTTTCCAAATAAATAATGGAAACTAAATCTCATTAAATAATTGTTTTTTTGGCCTTCAAAAACCTAGGTTTAAACGACTTTTCTGTTGAACTGTTTGAAACCATTAAATTTGTAAGATATGAATATTGGCATTGTATATTTTCTGTTTCACTTCAATTCTCAAAATTGCTCAGTTTATATTGTTTATTTTCTTTATCTCCTCATATTTCCATTGCACATATTTTTTTTATTATATTAGGAATTTATATAAAGTAATTATAGATGAAAGTATTATATCATCGGAAACCTTGATTGTAAACAAATAAATCCTTATTATTTATTATCCGCGACGGGATAGGAACTCCAAATCTCCAACCTGCATTCTCAGCAATTACTGCCATCCATAGTGGTCGTCGTCTCACCACGTTTGCTGAGAATGCATTAGGAGATTCGGAGTTCCTATCCCGTCGTGGTTACCCCATGACGAAGGTCAGAGGAATAATTGGCCAAAATGTCATGAAACAACAACTAAAAAGATGAGGATAATAGCCCGCAATAAATAAATTAATAAATAATACGCATCTCAATAATGAATTCCAATTAAAAATAATATAAATAAATCTTTATTTTTAAAAATCCTGCGTTGGCTTTCTAAATATTTATTCAAATATAAACAATACCTTCGAAGAGGAAAACTCCCTCTTAACCAATCCACGTAGCTAAATGATCTTGAGATTTGAACATTTAAAATATCACCGTTTGAAACAATACGCGAACTTCACTCTTCTGTTTGACTGCTTGATACATAGAAGGATGAAGAGAAAGAGAAATAAATCCCGGATGAAAATGTTATATCACCAAAAATGACAAACAAATAAACGTTCATTAAAAAAATCCGGAGTTGTACGCTTTCTAAATTACATGTTTATTTTAGAGTACTTTTAATATGATATATATAATATAATTAATTTCACAATCAATCAACGTCGCAGCTTACGAGAGCAAAGAAAGCCAACAAACCGGATGTCCAAGCCTTAGATTCAAGAGAATCGGGTGTTGAATGCTGAGTTCGGGCGTGTTTAACTTCTGAGCCCAAATGAGGGCGAGACTCGAGTCTCGGAATTCTGTTTGTTGGCTTTCATAGCTTCTGGGAGCTGCGATGTTGTTTGAATGTGAATATAATGATATCATATCGTACATTCTGAAAAAAACTATTTATAATATATATATATATATATATATATATATATATATATATATATATATATATATATAATGCTATAAAACTCAACATCTAACCAAGTTAAACCATGAGACAACAGAATAAAGAGTATAATATGTAAATTTTTACCTATTCACTATGGTCGATGTTTCCCAATTTCCCGCTCATTTAGATAGAAATGACTCCATCTTTTATGTTAAACTGACGTCGCGATGTAATTGGGATTATCGTTTTGTGGCTGTTGATTAGTACACACCAGAAAACAAATTACTTTCAATTTTATGACGATCGTCTTTCGCATGACTCGATTATTATTAACAGAAAAAAATTAAGAAAAAAAAACTACCAGAGACGCTTAAATCCAATGTTATCTTTCTTTTTTGCGGGACTTTCTAAAAATACTGACGATGTCGTGACTCTGCTTATCTCGTCTTCGGGCGAGAAATGTCAGATTGAATTTAACAAGTCTTCTTTACTAGGAAATGTTTCAAATGAATCGACTACAAGAAAGCGTTAACCCAATTCGGTAAACTTTCTCCGCAGAGTAAAAAAAAAAAAAAAAAAAAAAAAAAAGATTTCGTTTCTTGCTAGCACAGGTAGCCGAAGTTTCCAGAGGGGGGACGTTTATACAACTCAATGTTCTTTTTTTCTGTGACCGATTTAGTGTAATACACAAACCCGATAAGGAATAAAATCCCATCCTATATTGTAGAGATCCTTTGATACCGGAAAACTCTCTACTAAAATAGCTTCTTCCCTCGAACTGATAGACTTCGAAATTCCCTCTCAGGTCCCTATTTTCTTGATTCTACTGACCAGCAGGGGTTCAAGTGTAATGTAAACTGATATCTTGCTGCACAACTTCTTAAATAGCACCTCCGCAAATTTGTACTAAATAGTAGCCCCTTGCATCCAAGTAGTGATGTGCCTTATTTAGGATGAAAACGCAGTTAAAAATACTTTACGAGGTATATATATATATATATATATATATATATATATATATATATATATATATATATATATAAATATATATATATATATATGTATATATATATATAACTTAAAACACATCATAACTTCCTCCAAACTCGTCCCACACACTACAAAAGGGGTTACAAAATGCAACAAACCGCGATGTGGAGTATGTGACATAATAATAGAAGGTAACACATACACATTATAAAAACCAGCACAAACATTCAAAATAAAAAAGGATCTAAATTGCACCTCCAGAAATGTTGTATATGCACTAAGATGCACAGCATGCAACAAATCCTACATAGGCGCCACCAAAAATTTCAGCAATAGAGTGGCCTTACATAAGAGCAACATCAAAATTGCAGATAACAGACACCTCTATGTTTCAAAACACGTACACACATGCAGTGGAAACAGCTTCAAAATAATGCCAATCTTCCAAACAGACAATCATTTTTATTTATTTGCACAGGAAAAAAAATTAATCACCAGATTCACTCCTGAGCTGAACAAAGCTTAATATCAACACACAAAAACATGAAATGCAAGACACACTCGCATGCACATCCATATACATATACATATACACACCCACGCATAAATCACAACCGACACATTAAAACACACACACGCGCGTGCATACAACCACACACAGACATAACACCCCTATCTCTAATACAACACACTGAACAATACCAACCCTACTTAACCTCGAAACCAACAACACTAGGAAACACCTAGAATCATAGTATAATATCTGTTCCAACACCTCGCTCCCTCCTCAGTCAGTGGAAGAGAACCCCCTTATGACTGAGACAACTATCATCCCTTCTATCATCCCCCTCCCATACCTATACCCCCTCCAATTGCCCCCCCTCTGGGGAACAAAATCTTCCCCACACTAGGAACCGATCCTGGGTCTGGCCATACCCACATGGGGAGACAAATAAATAGAAACATTAAAAAATCCCCTATACATATTTTTAAATACACCCCTCTATCTAAACAAACATAATATAAAGAACACACGAAAAGACTGAAGCGATAAAATGACAATACTAAATTCCAAGAATCCAAAAAATAAATATCAAAATAGAATGAAAGCATCCCTACCCTTATTTCAGAAGAGCTGGTCCCCCCTCCTCACACATACACATTAGTAACGACCTTGTATCACAGTCACCTTCCTAGGGAAGCAAATAATCTCATAATACTATAAAACAGTACACACATTCTCAAACCAATAAAAGAAAACACACACACACACTCACACAAACACACGCACACACACACACCCTACCCTAAAGGAAAAGGGGAAAAAACACAAACAGAAAGAGAGGGTGAGAGAGAGAGAGAAACACCACACGAGAGTGACTACAGCCGAGGTCAGCGCCCCCCCCCCCCGACAAGCCCAATAAAAGAGTAATAAAAATTGAACATGCCAATGAATAATAGACACTTTCACGCCTCCACCCCTTGGAAACACTTCAAATTAACTACGAAAATGCAATTTTTACATCTCCAACACATTTGAAAATAATTTCTAACGAGAACGCTTCACAGAACGTCTGAAACACGTAAAAACGATTTCAATGATTTAAAAACATTATTACAATGATCCAAACATAATTCTCAATGAAAACCCAAGACACGGAATAATAAAATAATGTTAAAAAATACACATTGCTGGTGACTACCCCCTTATTTAATATATATATATATATATATATATATATATATATATATATATATATATATATATATATATATATATATATACAGTCTGTTTTGAAGATCGATTACATAATTTCCTGATTATTTGCATATGTTTAACGGGGCATCTTTGTTTGACAGTTGCTTTTGTAATAAGACTCCATTACTAGTCTAATTGCGTGTAATTGCTTTCTCTGTCTAGTTTTAGTGTATGTTCATCAGTAGGGCTATAACAGCAGCATATTCTTTTCATTGTTTTGACTCTCGAGTATATATCCGACACAGTTAGACACAATCAACCGAGAACCACATCACTGTGAAGTATTTTGATGAGAGGTCGACGGTGAGGCCACGAAAGCGGACTGGCCTGCCAGGTCGGAGTGCGTTATCGACACATTTTCACATGAAAGTGCCAGCGAAAAGAGAATGAATAATATATAACGGAAGTCAACGTAGCTGTATCGCCCCCTGGTGGTAAGCCATGGCGTTATCAGTGTTGAAGGGCGATAATCGTGTTTAGCTTAAGAACAACCGTTTGTTTCTGTGTTTCCGCGTGTGGAGAACTAAGTCTATATTTCTCTTTTCGTTTACTATAAATATTAACTATTTAAAATATTAACTATTTATAATATTAACATTTTTAAACTACTATTCTACACTTGGATGTTATTCGCAGAACATTTCAACCGATGTAATTCCGAATTTTTTCAAGTACGTCTTGTCGAACTCGGGAATCTTTGTTCCGAACTCGGGAATTAGTATAAAATATCTAACGAAGCCTTTCATTTAATCGTTCCGTCAAACTTTCATTTAATGTACGGGTAGTTCACTCTCGTTCTGTCAGCCGTGATTTGAGTAGAAGTCCTAAGTATTTGTATTTTTAGTATTCCCTATATGGAAAATTGAAGACCCCCCCTAGAAGACTGTCCTTTTTAACTGATTATAACTTGTCACTTTTATTCAATTACACCATTAGTCTTTGCGAATAATTCTAGTATGGACTTTTGAAGTCTTAATCTATTCTTGTTTCCCATGTGTAGTCTTCTACTTGTTAATACGTATTACTGAATATATTATTACGTAGATAATTATATATATATATATATATATATCTTTATATATATATATATATATATATATATATATATATATATATATATATATATATATATATATATAAGCGTTTATCCTAAATCATTCAGATAAATTAGCATTTAATCTGGAAATATTCAGGAGTAGATGCCTGCAATTATGAAGAGGAATAGTAGGCATATTATCTTTTTGCGATAAAGTTCGTTTCCTACGGTATCTTGTTATTATTAAAAAACGAAGCTGTAAAAAATTACAGCTTCACTTTGATAATTAATTAAAACATCTAATAAAGAAGAAATATGGTTGCTTTACCAACGCAAATGTAGGTGGTAACATGTTAAATCTATCTTCTTGGAAACTGTCCTCAGTTGAACTTCTCGTACTCGATCATGGGTTGGAATTTTTCAATAAAACCATCTAATATAGTTAGTCTTATTTTCAATTATATTCGAAATATAATACAGTGCCATTAGCAAAGAAAACGTTACCTATGAAAACGAACCTCCTAAATTAAAACCTTGAATAATTATCTAAACTCGAATGTAAATTAATATTAAGCCGACTTTACAAATTGATAAAAGTTAATTATTGGATTTTAATTAATTATAAGGTGAAGCTCCGATGATTCAAACTCGATAGATAACGACAAACTTCCACCCATTAATATGGGAGGGGATTATTATCATCAAAAGTGTCCTGAATTGATAACTTAGCACCGGACTTACTACTTAGATATAAATAAGTCACTTGTACCCATTCCCTTCCTCCCCGTTTTTTTTAATGGAGAGTAGATAATACAGTGGATGTGTTATCGGCATCTCCAGTAACTCTCGCTTCTCCGTTTTTGTCCCTCAGTCCTCATTCAATGAGTGATTTTTCTGACAAAAGGTGAAGTAAAAGCTGCTTAAAGGTCGGTAGTACTTGGTGAACAGTAGTCTGAGATGTCGGAAATTTTTCTGTCTCTATGTCTGTCCTTGTAGCCATGTCACTAGTAAGGGTGCTGGAGGTAAACGTTTTGCCTGGGCTGACGTTATCAGCCTGATAGTCAGGCACCCGAACCTTGGATTAACCACTAAGGAGGCTGTCCTATCAGCAGGCGCCAAGTACTGGGACTGCTGTATTGCCATTTAGTGAGTGGATCTGGACCATGCAGTAGTCTCTGGTGGGGCCTTTCGATGCCATACTAGTGGGTAATTGTTACGGCTTTACCTTTTCGTGTCCTACAAAAAAAAAGAAATTCCTGTCTTTTTCTCTCTTACTTTCCCTCTCTGTACTGCTCTAACCAAGTATGCCGACCTATTCCACAAATCCCAAAACCTTAACATGAAATATCTCCAGAATAAAAACTCGAATAAACCTAGAACCCCATCCTCCTACGTAGACCCCTACTACCAGGTCTCCTTCTCCAACATCAGGGGTCTACGTTCCAACCTTCCAGAGGTTGAAACCCAATTACAGGAGACGAAACCGAACATATTATTTCTAAGTGAAACTGAAATAGGGCCGACCACTTCCCTAGATGAGTTCATAATTAACGGATACTCTAACTTAACAGCTAAATCTGCCCCCCAAGATCGCCATTGGCATGGAATATGTGCATAAATTAAAGATGGCTTCCCGTGTGGCAGGGATATCTCTAGAGAAGATCCTAATTTACCCTATATGTGCTTCAGGGTTGCACTTGCTAACACCACTGCATTTATATTTGCCCTCTATCGGCCCCACAACAGTGGAGTTACTATCTTTAAGAGCATATCTGAGAAAATAGACCACATCCTGTCTGCACATCCCTCGGCTAACATCCACATCTGTGGTGACTTCAACGTCCATAACGTGGAATGGCTGACCCATTCAAATAAGACAGACGATGAGGGGAGGTTTTGTAATGATTTTGCGATTGCTTATGACCTCACTCAGATTGTTTGCGAACCCACCCGTGTGCCCGATACTACAGGTCAATATGCAAGCCTCCTAGACCTTTTTCTCTCAACTTCCCCTGAGCTATGTTCATGTTCCGTTTATTCTCCTCTAGGATCCTCCGACCACTCCGTCGTATCAGTTAAGATAAAAACGAAATGTAATAAGTCCCCAGACGTACCCCTCCACCGTACTGTATACCGATACTCTATGGCTGACTGGGATAGCTTCCGTACATTCATATCTGATTTACCTCTCCACTCCATGTTTAAAACGGAAGTGTCCTCTATAGTATCAGAGTTGACCGAATAGTTAATTGTAGGCATAGAACAATTCATACCATCTAAAAAATTCCAACAGAAACCTAACAGCCAGCCATGGTTCTCCCCATAATGTGCTGCTGCCATCGCGCACAGAAATCACTTTTTCCATAGCTACCAACGTAATAGATGCACTGAGACTAAAGCTGCTTTCAGGACTGCCAGCAACCACTGTAAAAGACTAATAAAAAATGCAAGAAAGCTATATGCCCAGTCTGTTAAATCCAAGGTAGCTGATCAGCAGCTTGGTTCCCTCCAGTTTTGGCAAATAACAAATAGGATCCTGAACAGAAGTGTGCGTTCTATCCCAACCATTATCAATGGACCAGAGGTCATCTCGTCAGCGTTAGACAAGGCCAAACTATTTGCAAAGAACTTTGCAGTTAATTCTATCCTATGTGACGAGGGCCATCAACTCCCCATATTTCCTCCTATAACACAGAACACGCTAGGTAACATACAAATATCCGTGCATGAGGTCGCTAAGCTAATCAAGAACCTTGATTCCAGTAAAGCAACTGGCCCCGACGGCATCCCAATTATAGTGTTAAAAAAGCTTCAACCAGAACTTGCTCCCATACTTGCGAAACTGTTTAAGCGCTGCCTTAAGGAGAAGTGCTTTCCGACTCCCTGGAAGACCTCATCAGTTTGCTCTCTATTTAAGAATTCAGGTGATAAGTCATCTCCCTCTCAGTACAGACTAATAAGTCTCCTGTGTGTTATGAGTAAGTTGCTGGAATCCATATTAAATAGAGAAATAGTCAACCATCTCAGCAGAAACAACCTTCTTAGTGACACGCAATATGGTTTCCGTTCTGCAAGATCTACCGCAGATGTGCTGATGGTTATATCTCACAGGATTAGTGAATCTCTTGACAAAGGCTTCCTTTCTAGGGCAATTGCTCTTGACATATCAAAGGCTTTCGACAAGGTATGGCATAAGGGCCTACTTCACTAGATTTCCAGCTACGGTATAACTGAAAATGTTTTCTCAATTATTAAATCATTTCTCTCTAATAGGCTCATAAGAGTAGTGGTGTAGTGGTCGATGGACAAAAATCGGAGGCCTGCAGTATTAATGCTGGAGTCCCTCGGGGGTCAATCCTGGGCCCAACTCTCTCCCTGATCTACATCAATGACCTCCCTAAACACATACTTAAATCATTCGTTGACATCTATGCTGATGAGACGACCATCTACGGCAACACATCAAAGGCTGTAAATGACAAAGTTCTCTCTGATTCTCTCTCCTCTGATCTCGAGCGCGTGGTTCAGTGGGGGAAGACGTGTCTGGTTACCTTTAATGCATCTAAACAAACTCCTATCCTTACATCATCAACGCTCTGATCCCCATCTGGCATCAATTGGGATGGATGGCTCTCGTCTGGGAGAGGCCCCGTGTTTTGACAAGCTTCTGGGTTTGACCTTTACTCCTGATCTGAAATGGAACACGTACATCAAGTCTGTTGCCAAGGTCGCTGGAAAGATGGTGGGATCCCTCTACCGCTCCAGAAGATATCTCACTACTGATGCAATTCTCTATCTATATAAAAGCCAAGTACGTCCAAGGATGAAATACTGCTGCCATATCTGGGCAGGAGCTGCTAAAACAGCCTATCCTGGCTTGACAGAGTACAAAATAAAATTCGTAGCTTAGTGAGGGATTCCCGTTTCTCTACTCTGCAACCTCTCTCCTACAGAAGAGACGTTGCGAGCCTATCCTTGTTTTATCGTTATTTCCATGGCAGGTGCTCGTCTGAACTCCAATCTCTGGTCACCCCTCGCACACCTCACGAAAAACACCCGTGTAGCTAAATCCACTGTGAAACATTTCCCCCACTCTTTATCTGTGCCTAAATCAAAACGTGGATTCCATGAACAAAGCTTCTTTTCTTAGAACTGCACGCCTGTGGAACTCTGTTCCGTCTGCCTGCTTCCCACCTGACTACAACTTGGATGTCTTCAAGTCCAACGTTAACAAATTCCTAATGAACCGCCCCCTTAAGTAAACACTTCATCAAATCTCCACACTAACGTAATGTACTTGCAATAACCCTTATCCATGAGTGGCTTCCGGGCCTTGATAAGAGGTGACCACTGTGTAAAAAAAAAGACCTGATTTTCTTGAGAAGACCCTCATGCCATACCCTGTCGAAAGCCTTAGATATATCTAGAGCTACCGCTCTACCATCAACCGCTTTGTCCAGTGACTGGTATATACGTTCTGAGATTACAGTTAGGATGTCTGCTGTGGAACGGGCTTGCCTAAATCCATATTGTTAGTCAGTCAGAAGTTTAGCATCTGTAAGGTGATAGACTAGAGCTTGGTTAATTATGGTCTCAAATATTTTGGCGAAACGTGGGAGGAGGCTAATTGGGCGATAATGTGATGGGTCAGTTCTTTCGCCAGAATTCTTGAAAATTGGCACTACAGAAGCAGTTTTCCAACAGGCAGGAAAGCAAGATTCATTAAGGCATTTGCTGTAAAGTTTGGAGAGAACTGGAGCTACTTCGACGGAGCACTTTTTTAATAGCACATCCGGGATGAGATCAGGTCCACATGCTTTTGCAGTTTCAAGCTTTCTTATGATAGCATGCACCTGAGTAGGGGTGATTTTCAGATCGTCTAGTGTGGCGTCTGTCTGCAAAGGAAAGTCAGGGAGGGAGTGATTAGCAGAGTCCAGTGTGGAATTGGAGGCAAACCGTCTGACAATCATGTTAGCCTTCTCAGTTACCGCGCAAACAACTTCATGATTGTTGGATAGTGGGGGAATTGTTGATTGCCTATTATTTACTACACTGTTGTAGATTTTCCAGAAGTCTTGAGTTCCTAATTTCTGTACTTCGATGCCTTTTTTGTTGGTTTCAGTAAATTCTCTCTTAGCTGTCGCTATTTCTTTCTTACAGTTATTTCTGGCTTCTGTGTACTTCTGTCTGTTTGAACTGGACTTATGTCGGTTAAATTTTCCATACGCCTGCTGCCTTTGTCGCTATGGCAGCTGCACAAGTTGAAGTGAACTATTAGGGGAGAGTGGGGCTTGCTATAGAATTTCCGTGTGGGAACATGTGATTCAATTGCCGCTTTGAACCATTCAGTGGTCTCATTTGCGCAATGTTCAGCAGGAAGTGAAAAGATATTTTGCCATGAAGCGTCCCTGATGGCTTCCCAGTCAGCCTTTTTATAATATCTCGTTGTTTTGAGCAATGGATCTTCAGCTTTGACTCTACAGTTTATGCATGATCGGTGTTCCCAAGAGGGATGTGGGCATTCGTTACATAGTCATCAGGAACGTTGGTTAGAAACAGATCTAGAAGTGATGCATGTTGTTCTTGCTGGTCTGGGAAACGGGTTGGAAACGTAACCATCTGTGATAGGGAATGAGATCTAAAGAAGTTACGTGTTGTGGTATCAGCTTCGTCTGTGTAAGTAGAAACTCCAAGCCAGTTGTTGTGGTGGACATTGAAGTCACCAAATACATGCACTTTTGCGCTAGTGTCGAGGGAAAGTGCTGTATCTATGCTGTCAGAGACTTTATAAGGGTACAGTCCTGGGTCGAGGGAGAGCGGTAGAGAAAATAAAGCACATAAAGGCTTTATCGTCCGATTCTAGTTTAGTTTCTCTAGTCAAGGGGAGGGTATTTCCAATGTAGACTCCAAGCTCATGCATATGTCTGTCAGAGTCTTTACGGCAGAGTGGGAGGTATCCAGGCATGTTAAAGTAGTTAGAGGGGATGGAGGAGTGTAAGTTGGTCTCACTTAGTGCTAAGATATCTGGGGTGTATGTTAGGAGAAATGCTTCAACATCATTTAAATTTGTTCTAAGCCCACGGATGTTCGTAAATGCGAGCCTCAAGGGAGAAGGCATGTTGTTTTTGTTTGAGTTTGTGCCTGGTTTTAGCGTAATTTTTTTTTTAATGTGCTGTCATTTTTATTTTTAAGAGTTTCAGTTTAGATAAGGGGTGCTGAGCAAGTGGTTATGCAGAATACAAGACATGCAACACAGGCAGATCATCAACTGTCCCTCCATCTACTAGGGTTGTGGCCCCAGGATAGCCCACCGAGGATGAGTGCAGGGTCCGTCTCCATGCGCGACATGGCACTACAAACATACCGATATAATACAACTGTTGATGGGACAGCCGCTCTAAGCGCTACCAAAGAGTTCGGGCACCTGTACTATCAGTCGGGAACAGCAGCCAGGAACTGTCTATCCGGTACCCTCAAACCATCAGATGATGGTCAACCCAATCTGCTTACACTGGCATTACCGTATTCAAGCACTCCCAAGTGCCCAGTTTAAGAGGTGGGATTGTCGGGAGTGGGGAAAAACAGCGTTCATTGCCCTAGTCAGGAAACAAGATTGATTACCGAGTGTTTCTGGCGACTCCCAGTGGTTCGACCTCTACGCCTGGCTAATAGACAAAGAAGGAGTATGGAAGCCGGGCGATAGACAGTGCCTATCTACCCCTTAAGCAGTTTAGGTTTGCAGACCGGTAATTTGTTTGAGTCACCAGCTCTAGGAAGGTTGTCATCCAAGACTGGAGAGGCATTCCTCTCCTTAGGTTTAGTTTCAGAGTTTTCCTTCTTCAAGACGGATGTCCTGGGAACATCTACGGGTCCATCAGTACCGAGAGGGCGTGCCCCGCGCCTGGGTCCTAATCCAGGTATTTCTGCAACCCCGCGGGGGTGGTTAGTGTTGTTACTGGGTTAGTTTATAAAGGTTATATATCTACTGAGAGATTATGCTCCTCAAAGTGATTACGGGACATTGTTATTTCATTGTTATTTTACAAATATTTTAAGGGAGTGTGCCCTGATGAACTCGTAACAACTGCGGCCTTTCGACGTACATATACTCCACAAATCCGCTTAGCAACAAAATTTCACCCCTTCACTGTTAAGGTGCCTAAATATCAGAAAGGTTTCTACTCTAATGGTTATTTTTCCCTAGAACTGCTGAATGTAAAATTCTCTTTCCTGCTACCTGCTTCCCCGACTCTACTGATATGTTATAATTTAAAGTAGCGTATACAAACATCATATTAATCTTTCCTAGGCATGGTCCAAAAGAGTGGCCAAGTGGCGATATGCTTTGTTAGGGGGGAACGTGAGTAAAAAGACTGTGTATTCTCTCTAATCTAACCCTGACGTATAAGCTTCCAACAACAAAGTTATCCGAAATCCGCACAAATAATTTGTTTATAGTTGTGAAGGCTCTATGTAGAACCATTCGCAAGTTTTTGAACCGTTGAAAAATTTCGCCAGTGCAAATGACTGCCATATGCAGAACAGATATTAAACCTCAGCATTCTCCTTCTAGATGCATACCTTAACGAAGTCGTGAAGACAACAAGACACATGCCTGTTGATAACAACATTATATATATATATAAAATAATATATATTGGTTCTACATCTGGCCCAATAAAACATAGAATTTCAACGCACAAACATTCTTTTAAAAATAACTCTCTATCAAACCAAACTACTCTATCCAACTATATTTGGCAACTAAAAAATAGCAATATTTCTTTCAACTTAAAATGGCAAATAATTGAGACTTGCAAATCATATAAACCAGGAGATAAATTTTGTACATTATGTACAAAAGAAACCCTAAAAATTTTAAAATATGAAGATATAAAAAGCACAACCAAACTAGTAAATTCAAGACACGAGCTTCTATCGTGTAATCATAAACGTTGGTTTAAATTTAATAAATATAAACCACCTTAAATCATTAAAAATTACTCATTAGTAAAAATAGATTTTTTTTTTTTTTTTTTTTTTTTTTTAATAAATTAAGTTAAACCAATTACCGCCCTTAGACTCGTAAATCAAATAATAAATAAAGCCATGACAATTATCTCCCCTTAAAAACTTGCAAAAAAAAAAAAAAAAAAAAAACTCTCTCTCTATAGATATTAACTGTAGCGTCTCTAAATCAAAATAAGCTAACGGAAACAATTTACTGCACGAGCGTCGCCCTTTTAAAATTCATCATTCAATAAAATAAAAAGCTATAGCAAACATCTAAATGACTACTTTAAATACAGTTCCTGATTTCAAAAAAAGAAAAACCAAAAGGTAATTATATATCTATATATTTTTAAATCAAATTTATTATGTAAATTCAAAAATATATATATTTTTTCTACTCATTTCT